>NC_054474.1:171999721-172360804 GCF_017639515.1 Carcharodon carcharias | reverse complement strand
GATTTATAGAGAGGGAGAGATGAGAGTCATAGTGGAGATTTAAAAAAGGCGGGAGATTTGATCAGAGCCGAGATTTATAAAGAGCGGGAGCTGAGAGTCAGAGCAGACATTTATAAAGTGCGGGTGTTAGGAGTCAGAGCCGAGATTTATAAAGAGCAGGAGCTGGGAGTCTGGGTGGAGACTTAAAAAGAGCGGGAGCTGAGAGGCAGATCAGAGTTTTAACAAAAGCGGGAGCTTAGAGTCAGAGAGGAGATATAAACATTGTGAGAGATGAGAGTCAGGGCGGAGAGTTTAACTGAGATTGAGCTGAGGGTCAGAGCAGAGATTTAAAATGAGCTGTAGCTGAACGTCAAAAGATAGATTTAAAAAAGAGCGGGAGCTGAAAGTCAGACTGGAGATTTAAAATGAGAGGGAGCGGACAGTCAGAGTGGAGATTTAAAAAGAGCGGGAGGTGAGAGTCAGAACAGAGATTTATAAAGAGCGTGTGCTGAGAGTCAGAGCTGAGATTTATAGAGAGCAGGAGCTGAGAGTCAGTGCAGAGATTTATAAAGAGCGTGTGCTGAGAGTCAGAGCGGAGATTTATAAAGAGCAGGAGCTGGGAGTCTGGGTATAAACTTAAAAATCGCGGGAGCTGAGAGGCAGATCAGAGTTTTAACAAGAGCGGGAACTTAGAGTCAGAGAGGAGATATTAAAGTAGTGAAAGCTGAGAGTCAGGGTGGAGATTTAAAATGAGCGTGAGCTGAGGGTCAGAGCAGAGAATTAAAAAGAGCTGGAGCTGAGATCAGAGTGGAGATGTAATAAGAGCAGGATCTCAGAGGCAGAGCGGAGATTTAAAAAGTGCGGGAGCTGAGAGTCAGAGTGGAGATTTAAAAAGTGCGGCAGCTAAGAGTCAGAGCGGAGATTTAAAAAGAGCGGGAGGTGAGAGTCAGAGCATAAATTTAAAAAGAGCAGGAGTTGAGAATCAGAGCAAAGATTTATAGAGAGTTGGAGCTGTAAGTCAGAGTGGAGATTTAAAAAGAGCGGGAGCTGAGAGTCAGAACAGAGATTTAAAAGGAGCGGGAGCTGAAAGTCAAAAGACAGATTTAAAAAAGAGCGGCAGCTGAGAGTCAGAGCGGAGATTTAAAAAGTGCGGGAGCTGAGACTCAGAGCAGAGAATTATGAAGCGCGGGAGCTGAGCGTCAGAGCGGAGATTTAAAAAGAGCGGGAGGTGAGAGTGAGAGTGTAGATTTAATAAGAGCAGGATCTGAGAGGCAGAGCGAAGATTTTAAAATTGCGGGAAATGTAAGTCAGAGCGTAGATTGAAAAAGAGTGGGAGCTGAGAGTCATATTGGAGATTTAAAACATGCGGGAGCTAAGAGGCAGAGCGGAGATTTAAAAAGAGCGGGAGGTGAGAGTCAGAGCACAAATTTTAAAAGAGCGGGAGTTGAGAATCAGAACAGAGATTTAAAGAGAGCAGGAGCTGAGAGTCAGAGCAGAGATTTATAAAGAGCGGGAGCTGAGGGTCAGAGCAGAGATTTATAAAGAGCAGGAGGTGGGAGTATGGGTGGAGACTTAAAAAGAGCAGCAGCTGGGAGTCTGTGTGGAGACTTAAAAAGAGCGGGAGCTGAGAGGCAGATCAGAGTTTTATAAAGAGCGGGAGCTGAGAGTCAGAGCAGAGATTTATAAAGAGCAGGAACTGGGAGTCTGGGTGGAGACTTAAAAAGAGCGGGAACTGAGACTCAGAGCAGAGAATTATGAAAAAGCGGGAGCTGAGCGTCAGAGCGGAGATTTAAAAAGAGCGGGAGGTGAGAGTCAGAGCAGAGATTTAAAAGAAGCAGGAGCTGAAAGTAACTGAAAGTAAGCATTTATAGAGAACGTGAGTTGAGAATCAGAGCAGAGATTTATAGAGAGCAGGAGCTGAGAGTCAGAGCAGAAATTTATAAAGAGCAGGAGCTTGGAGTCTGGGAGGAGACTTAAAAAGAGCGGGAGCTGTGAGGCAGATCAGAGTTTTAGCGAAGGTGGAAGCTTAGAGTCAGAGAGGAGATTTAAAAATAGTGAGAGCTGAGAGTCAGGGCGGTGATTTAAAATGAGCGGGAGCTGAGGGTCAGAGCAGAGATTTAAAAAGAGCTGGAGCTGAGAGTCACAGTGGAGATTTAATAAGAGCAGGATCTAAGAGGCAGAGCGGAGATTTACAAAGTGCGGGAGCTGTAAGTCAGAGCGTAGATTTAAAAAGAGTGGGAGCTAAGAGTCAGAGCAGAGATTTAAAAGGAGCGGGAGTTAAAAATTAAAAGGAAGATTTAAAAAAGAGCGGGAGCTGAGAGTCAGTGCGGAGATTTAAAAAGTGCGGGAGCTAAGAGTCAGATTAGAGATTTAAAAAGTGCGGGAGCTGAGAGTCAGTGCAGAAATTTAAAAAAAGCGGGAGTTGAAAATCAGAGCAGAGATTTAAAAAAAGCTGGAGCTGAGAGTGAGAGTGGAGATTTAATAAGAGCAGGATCTGAGAGGCAGAGCGAAGATTTTAAAATTGCGGGAAATGTAAGTCAGAGCGTAGATTTAAAAAGAGCGGGAGCTAAGAGTCAGAGTGGAGATTTAAAAAGATCCGGAGGTGAGAGACAGTGCAGAAATTTAAAAAGAGCAGGAGTTGAGAATCAGAGCAGGGATTTTAAAAAAGCTGGAGCTGAGAGTCAGAGTGGAGATTTTAAAATTGTGGGAAATGTATGTCAGAGCGTAGATTGAAAAAGAGCGGGAGCTGAGAGTCCGACTGGAGATTTAAAACGTGCGGGGGCTAAGAGTCAGAGCGGAGATTTAAAAAGAGCGGGAGGTGAGAGTCAAAGCATAAATTTTAAAAGAGCGGGAGTTGAGAATCAGAACAGAGATTTAAAGAGAGTGGGAGCTGAGAGTCAGAGCAGAGATTTATAAAGAGCGCGTGCTGAGAGACAGAGCAGAGATTTATAAAGAGCAGGAGCTGGGAGTCTGGGAGGAGACTTAAAAAGAGCGGGAGCTGAGAGGCAGATCAGAGTTTTAACAAAAGCGGGAGGTTAGAGTCAGAGAGAAGATTTTAAATTAGTGAAAGCTGAGAGTCAGGGTGGAGATTTAAAATGAGCGGGATCTGAGGGTCAGAGCAGAGAATTAAAAAGAGCGGGAGCTATGAGTCAGGGCGGAGATTTAAATACAGCGCGAGATGAGAGTCAGAGCGGAAATTTAAGAAGAGCAGGAGCTGTAAGTCAGAGCGTAGATTTAAAAAGAGTGGGAGCTGAGAGTCAGAGCAGAGATTTAAAAGGAGCAGGAGCCGAAATTTCAGAACATAGGTTTAAAAAATGCGGGAGCTGAGAGTCAGAGTGGCGATTTAAAAAGTGCGGGAGTTGAGAGCCAGAGCTGAGATTTATAAAAGCTGGAGCTGAGAGTCAGAGTGTAGATTTAATAAGAGCAGGATCTGAGAGGCAGAGCGGAGATTTTAAAATTGCGGGAACTGTAAGTCGGAGCGTAGATTGAAAAAGAGCGGGAGCTGAGAGTCATATTGGAGATTTAAAACGTGCGGGAGCTAAGAGTCGGAGCGGAGATTTAAAAAGAGCGGGAGGTGAGAGTCAGAGCATAAATTTTAAAAGAGCGGGAGTTGAGAATCAGAACAGAGATTTAAAGAGAGCGGGAGCTGAGAGTCAGAGCAGAGATTTATAAAGAGCGGGAGCTGAGGGTCAGAGCAGAGATTTATAAAGAGCAGGAGGTGGGAGTCTGGGTGGAGACTTAAAAAGAGCAGCAGCTGGGAGTCTGGGTGGAGACTTAAAAAGAGCGGGAGCTGAGAGGCAGATCAGAGTTTTATAAAGAGCGGGAGCTGAGAGTCAGAGCAGAGATTTATAAAGTGCAGGAACTGGGAGTCTGGGTGGAGACTTAAAAAGAGCGGGAACTGAGAGGCAGATCAGAGTTTTAACAAAAGCAGTAGGTTAGAGTCAGAGAGGAGATTTAAAAATAGTGAGAGCTGAGAGTCAGGGCAGAGATTTAAAATGAGCAGGAGCTGAGGGTCAGAGCAGGGATTTAAAAAAAGCTGGAGCTGAGAGTCAGAGTGGAGATTTAATACGAGCAGGATCTGAGAGGCAGAGCAGAAATTTTAAAATTGAGGGAGCTGTAAGTCCGAGCGTAGATTTAAAAAGAGTGGGAGCTGAGAGTCAGAGCAGAGATTTAAAAGGAGCGGGAGCTGAAAGGCAAAAGATGGATTTAAAAAAGAACGGGAGCTGAGAGTCAGAGCGGAGATTTAAAAATTGCGGTAGCTAAGTGTCAGAGCGGAGATTTAAAAAGAGCGGGAGGTGAGAGTCAGAGCATAAATTTGAAAAGAGCGGGAGTTGAGAATCAGAGCAGAGATTTATAGAGAGCGGGAGCTGAGAGTCAGAGCAGAGATTTATAGAGAGCAGGTGCTGAGAGAAAGAGCAGAGATTTATAAAGAGCAGGAGTCTGGGTGGAGACATAAAAAGAGCAGGAGCTGGGAGTCAGGGTGGAGACTTAAAAAGAGCGGGAGCTGAGAGGAAGATCAGAGTTTTAACAAAAGCAGGAGCTTAGAGTCAGGGCAGACATCTATAGATAGCTGAAGTTGAGAGTTGAGAGTCAGAGCGGAGATTTATAGAGAGCCGGAGCAGAGAGCCTGACGAGCGATTTATAGAAAGGGAGAGCTGAGTGTCATAGTGGAGATTTAAAAAAGGCAGGAGCTTTCATCAGAGCCGAGATTTATAAAGAGTGGGAGCTGAGAGTCAGAGCAGAGATTTAAAACGAGCTGTAGCTGAAAGTCAGAAGATAGATTTTAAAAAGAGCGGGAGCTGAGAGTCAGAGTGCAGATTTAAAAAGTGCGGGAGCTAAGAGTCAGAGCGGAGATTTAAAAAGAGCGGGAGGTGAGAGTCAGGGCAGAAATTTAAAAAGAGCGGGTGTTGAGAATCAGATCTGAGATGTCTCGAGAGCAGGAGCTGAGAGTCAGTGCAGAGATTTAAAATGAGCAGGAGCTGAGGGTCAGAGCAGGGATTTAAAAAAAGCTGGAGCTGAGAGTCAGAGTGGAGATTTAATACGAGCAGGATCTGAGAGGCAGAGCAGAAATTTTAAAATTGAGGGAGCTGTAAGTCCGAGCGTAGATTTAAAAAGAGTGGGAGCTGAGAGTCAGAGCAGAGATTTAAAAGGAGCGGGAGCTGAAAGGCAAAAGATGGATTTAAAAAAGAACGGGAGCTGAGAGTCAGAGCGGAGATTTAAAAATTGCGGTAGCTAAGTGTCAGAGCAGAGATTTAAAAAGAGCGGGAGGTGAGAGTCAGAGCATAAATTTGAAAAGAGCGGGAGTTGAGAATCAGAGCAGAGATTTATAGAGAGCGGGAGCTGAGAGTCAGAGCAGAGATTTATAAAGAGCAGGTGCTGAGAGATAGAGCAGAGATTTATAAAGAGCAGGAGTCTGGGTGGAGACATAAAAAGAGCAGGAGCTGGGAGTCAGGGTGGAGACTTAAAAAGAGCGGGAGCTGAGAGGAAGATCAGAGTTTTAACAAAAGCAGGAGCTTAGAGTCAGGGCAGACATCTATAGATAGCTGAAGTTGAGAGTTGAGAGTCAGAGCGGAGATTTATAGAGAGCCGGAGCAGAGAGCCTGACGAGCGATTTATAGAAAGGGAGAGCTGAGTGTCATAGTGGAGATTTAAAAAAGGCAGGAGCTTTCATCAGAGCCGAGATTTATAAAGAGTGGGAGCTGAGAGTCAGAGCAGAGATTTAAAACGAGCTGTAGCTGAAAGTCAGAAGATAGATTTTAAAAAAAGCGGGAGCTGAAAGTCAGACCGGAGATATAAAAAGAGCGGGAGCTGAGAGTCAGAGTGCAGATTTAAAAAGTGCGGGAGCTAAGAGTCAGAGCGGAGATTTAAAAAGAGCGGGAGGTGAGAGTCAGGGCAGAAATTTAAAAAGAGCGGGTGTTGAGAATCAGATCTGAGATGTCTCGAGAGCAGGAGCTGAGAGTCAGTGCAGAGATTTATAAAGAGCGTGTGCTGAGAGTCAGAGCTGAGATTTATGAAGAGCAGGAGCTGGGAGTCTGGGTGGAGACGTAAAAAGAGCGGGAGCTGAGAGGCAGATCAGAGTTTTAACAAAAGTGGGAGCTTAGAGTCAGAGAGGAGATTTTAAAATAGTGAAAGCTGAGAGTCAGGGTGGAGATTAAAAATGAGCGGGAGCTGAGGGTCAGAGCAGAGAATTAAAAAGAGCGGGAGCTGAGAGTCGGAGCAGAGATTTAAAAGAAGCTGGAGCTGAAAGTCAGATCATAGGTTTAAAAAATGCGGGAGCTGAGAGTGAGAGCGGAGATTTAAAATGAGCGGGAGCTGAGAGTGAAAGTGGAGATTTATAAAGAGCAGGAGGTGGGAGTCGGGGTGGAGACTTAAATTGAGCGGGAGCTGAGAGGCAGATCAGAGCTTTAACGAAAGCGGGAGCTTAGAGTCAGAGAGGTGATTTAAAAAGAGCGGGAGCTGAGAGGCAGATCAGAGTTTTAACGAAAGCGGGAGCTTAGAGTCAGAGAGGAGATTTAAAAATAGTGAGAGCTGAGAGGCAGGGCGTAGAGTTAAAATGATTGGGAGCTGAAAGTCAGAGCGTAGATTTAAAAAAGAGTGGGAGCTGAGAGGCAGGGCGTAGAGTTAAAATGATTGGGAGCTGAGAGTCAGAGCGGAGATTTAAAAAGAGCGGGAGCTGTGACCCAGAGCGGAGAATTATAAACAGCGTGAGCTGAGAGTCAGGGCAGACATTTATAGAGAGCTGAAGTTGAGCGTCAGAGCGGCGATTTATAGAGAGCGGGAGCTGCGAGCCAGACAAGAGATTTATAGAGAGGGAGAGATGAGAGTCATAGTGGAGATTTAAAAAAGGCGGGAGATTTGATCAGAGCCGAGATTTATAAAGAGCGGGAGCTGAGAGTCAGAGCAGACATTTTATAAAGTGCGGGTGTTAGGAGTCAGAGCCGAGATTTATAAAGAGCAGGAGCTGGGAGTCTGGGTGGAGACTTAAAAAGAGCAGGAGCTGGGAGTCTGGGTGGAGACTTAAAAAGAGCGGGAGCTGAGAGGCAGATCAGAGTTTTAACAAAAGCGGGAGCTTAGACTCAGAGAGGAGATATAAACATTGTGAGAGATGAGAGTCAGGGCGGAGAGTTTAACTGAGATGGAGCTGAGGGTCAGAGCAGAGATTTAAAATGAGCTGCAGCTGAACGTCAAAAGATAGATTTAAAAAAGAGCGGGAGCTGAAAGTCAGACCGGAGATTTAAAATGAGAGGGAGCGGACAGTCAGAGCGGAGATTTAAAAAGAGTTGCAGCTGAGAGTCAGAGTGCAAATTTAAAAAGAGCAGGAGCTGAGAGGCAGAGCAGAGATTTAAAAAGAGCAGGAGCTGAGAGTCAGAGTGGAGATTTAAAATGAGCGGGAGCTGTGAGTCAGAGAGGAGATTTATAAACAGCGTGAGCTGAGAGACAGGGCAGACATTTATAGAGAGCTGAAGTTGAGCGTCAGAGCGGTGATTTATAGAGAGCGGGAGCTGCGAGCCAGACAAGAGATTTATAGAGAGGGAGAGATGAGAGTCATAGTAGAGATTTAAAAAAGGCGGGAGCTTTGATCAGAGCCGAGATTTATAAAGAACGGGAGCTGAGAGTCACAGCAGACATTTATAAAGTGCGGGTGTTAGGAGTCAGAGCCGAGATTTATAAAGAGCAGGAGCTGGGAGTCTGGGTGGAGACTTAAAAAGTGCGGGAGCTGAGAGGCCGATCAGAGTTTTAACAAAATCGGGAGCTTAGAGTCAGAGAGGAGATATAAACATTGTGAGAGCTGAGAGTCAGGGCGGAGATTTAAAATGAGCGGGTGCTGAGGGTCAGAGCAGAGAATTAAAATGAGCTGTAGCTGAAAGTCAAAAGATAGATTTGAAAAAGCTGGAGCTGAAAGTCAGACCGGAGATTTAATACGAGCGGGAGCTGAGAGTCAGAGTGGAGATTTAAAAAGTGCGGGAGCTAAGAGTCCGAGCGGAGATTTAAAAAGAGCGGGAGGTGAGAGTCAGAGCAGAAATTTAAAAAGAGCGGGGGTTGAGAATCAGATCAGAGATTTATAGAGAGCGGGAGCTGAGAGTCAGTGCAGAGATTTATAAAGAGCGTGTGCTGAGAGTCAGAGCTGAGATTTATAAAGAGCAGGAGCTGGGAGTCTGGGTGGAGACTTAAAAAGAGCAGGAGCTGAGAGTCAGAGCTGAAATTTAAGAATAGCTGGAGCTGTAAGTCAGAGTGGAGATTTAAAAAGAGCGGGAGCTGTGACCCAGAGCGGAGATTTATAAACAGCGGGAGCTGAGAGTCAGGGCAGACATTTATAGAGAGCGGAAGTTGAGAGTCAGAGCGGCGATTTATAGAGAGCGGGAGCTGAGAGCCAGACGAGAGATTTATAGAGAGGGAGAGCTGAGAGTCATCGTGGAGATTTAAATATGGCGGGAGCTTTGATCAGAGCCGAGATTTATAAACATCGGGAGCTGAGAGTAAGAGCCGAGATATATAAAGAGCGGGTGTTAAGAGTCAGAGCTGAGATTTATAAAGAGCAGGAGCTGGGAGTCTGGGTGGAGGATTAAAAAGAGCAGGAGCTGGGAGTCTGGGTGGAGACTTAAAAAGAGCGGGAGCTGAGAGGCAGATCAGAGTTTTAACAAAAGCGGGAGCTTAGAGTCAGAGAGGAGATATAAACATTGTGAGAGCTGAGAGTCAGGGCGGAGAGTTTAACTGAGATGGAGCTGAGGGTCAGAGCAGAGATTTAAAATGAGCTGTAGCTGAACGTCAAAAGATAGATTTAAAAAAGAGCGTGAGCTGAAAGTCAGACTGGAGATTTAAAATGAGAGGGAGAGGAGAGTCAGAGTGGAGATTTAAAAAGTGCGGGAGCTAAGAGTCCGAGCGGAGATTTAAAAAGAGCGGGAGGTGAGAGTCAGAACAGAGATTTATAAAGAGCGTGTGCTGAGAGTCAGAGCGGAGATTTATAAAGAGCAGGAGCTGGGAGTCTGGGTGGAAACTTAAAAATCGCGGGAGCTGAGGGTCAGAGCAGAGAATTAAAAAGAGCTGGAGCTGAGAGTCAGAGTGCAGATGTAGTAAGAGCAGCATCTCAGAGGCAGAGCGGAGATTTAAAAAGTGCGGGCGCTGAGAGTCAGAGCGGAGATTTAAAAAGAGCTGGAGCTGAGAGTCAGAGTGGAGATTTATAAAGAGCGGGAGCTAAGATTCAGAATGGAGACTTTAAAAGAGCAGGTGATGAAAGTCATAGCAGAGATTTATAAAGAGCAGGAGCTGAGAGTCAGAGCGAAGATTTAAAAAGAGCTGAATCTGAAAGTCAGAGTGGAGATCTATAAAGAGCAGGGGATGAGAGAAAGACTAGACGTTTATAAAGAGTGGGAGCTGAGAGTAAGAGCAGAGATAAAAAAGGAATGGTAGCTGGGAGTCAGTGCAGAGATTTATAAAGAGTGGGAGCTGAGATTCAGGGCAGAGATTTATGAAGAGCGGGAGCTGAGAGTCAGTGCGGAGAATTATAAAAAGGGGGTGCTGAGAATCAGAGCGAGGATTTAAAAATAGTGGGAGCTGAGAGTCAGACCAGAGTTTTAGAAAGAGTGGGAGCTGAGAGTCTGAGCGGAGATTTAAAAAGAGCTGGAGCTGAGAGTCAGAGTGGAGATTTAAAAAGTGCGGCAGCTAAGAGTCAGAGCGGAGATTTAAAAAGAGCGGGAGGTGAGAGTCAGAGCATAAATTTAAAAAGAGCAGGAGTTGAGAATCAGAGCAAAGATTTATAGAGAGTTGGAGCTGTAAGTCAGAGTGGAGATTTAAAAAGAGCGGGAGCTGAGAGTCAGAACAGAGATTTAAAAGGAGCATGAGCTGAAAGTCAAAAGACAGATTTAAAAAAGAGCGGCAGCTGAGAGTCAGAGCGGAGATTTAAAAAGTGCGGGAGCTGAGACTCAGAGCGGAGAATTATGAAGCGCGGGAGCTGAGCGTCAGAGTGGAGATTTAAAAAGAGCGGGAGGTGAGAGTCAGAGCAGAGATTTAAAAGAAGCAGGAGCTGAAAGTCAGTGCAGACATTTATAGAGAACGTGAGTTGAGAATCAGAGCAAAGATTTAAAAAGAGCTGGAGCTGAGAGTCACAGTGGAGATTTAATAAGAGCAGGATCTAAGAGGCAGAGCGGAGATTTACAAAGTGCGGGATCTGTAATTCAGAGCGTAGATTTAAAAAGAGTGGGAGCTAAGAGTCAGAGCAGAGATTTAAAAGGAGCGGGAGTTAAAAATCAAAAGGAAGATTTAAAAAAGAGCGGGAGCTGAGTGTCAGGGCGGAGATTTAAAAAGAGCAGGAGCTGAGAGTCAGAGTGGAGATTTAAAAAGTGCGGGAGCTAAGAGTCAGATTAGAGATTTAAAAAGTGTGGGAGCTGAGAGTCAGTGCAGAAATTTAAAAAGAGCGGGAGTTGAAAATCAGAGCAGAGATTTAAAAAAAGCTGGAGCTGAGAGTGAGAGTGGAGATTTAATAAGAGCAGGATCTGAGAGGCAGAGCGAAGATTTTAAAATTGCGGGAAATGTAAGTCAGAGCGTAGATTTAAAAAGAGCGGGAGCTGAGAGTCAGAGCGGAGATTTAAAAAGAGCAGGAGCTGGGAGTCAGAGTGGAGATTTAAAAATATCCGGAGCTGAGAATCAGTGCAGAAATTTAAAAAGAGCGGGAGTTGAGAATCAGAGCTGAGATTTAAAAAAGCTGGAGCTGAGAGTCAGAGTGTAGATTTAGTAAGAGCAGGATCTGAGAGGCAGAGCGGAGGTTTAAAAATTGCGGGAACTGTAAGTCAGAGCGTAGATTGAAAAAGAGCGGGAGCTGAGAGTCATATTGGAGATTTAAAACGTGCGGGAGCTAAGAGGCGGAGCGGAGATTTAAAAAGAGCGGGAGGTGAGAGTCAGAGCATGAATTTTAAAAGAGCGGGAGTTGAGAATCAGAACAGAGATTTAAAGAGAGCGGGAGCTGAGAGTCAGAGCAGAGATTTATAAAGAGCGGGAGCTGAGGGTCAGAGCAGAGATTTAAAAGAGCGGGAGCTGTGAGTCAGGGCGGAGATTTAAAAAGAGTGGGAGCTGAGAGTCAGAGCGGAAATTTAAGAAGAGCGGGAGCTGTAAGTCAGAGCGTAGATTTAAAAAGAGCGGGAGCTGAGAGTCAGAGCAGAGATTTAAAAGGAGCAGGAGGTGGGAGTCTGTGTGGAGATTTAAAAAGAGCGGGAGCTGAGAGGCAGATCCGAGTTTTAACGAAAGCGGGAGCTTAGAGTCAGAGAGGAGATTTAAAAATAGTGAGAACTGAGAGTCAGGGCATAGATTTAAAAGGATTGGGAGCTGAAAGTCAGAGCACAAATTTAAAAACAGCAGGAGCTGAGAGTCAGAGAGGAGATTTAAAAAGAGTGGAAGCTGTGACCCAGAGCGGGGAATTATGAAGCGCGGGGCTGAGAGTCAGAGCGGAGATTTAAAAAGAGCGGGAGCTGAGAGTCAGAGTGGAGATTTATAAACAGCGTGAGCTGAGAGTCAGGGCAGACATTTATAGAGAGCGGAAGTTGAGAGTCAGTGGGGAGATTTATAGAGAGCGGGAGCAGAGAGCCAGACGAGAGATTTATAGAGAGGGAGAGCTGAGAGTCATAGCGGAGATTTAAAAAAGGCGGGAGCTTTGATCAGAGCCGAGATTTATAAAGAGCAGGAGCTGAGATTCAGAGCAGAGATTTATAAAGAGCGGGTGTTAAGAGTCAGAGCTGAGATTTATAAAGAGCAGGAGCTGGGAGTCTGGGTGCAGACTTAAAAAGAGCAGGAGCTGGGAGTCTGGGTGGAGACTTTAAAAGAGTGGGAGCTGAGAGGCAGATCAGAGTTTTAACAAAAGCGGGAGCTTAGAGTCAGAGAGGAGATATAAAATTTGTGAGAGCTGAGACTGAGGGCGGAGATTTAAAATGAGCAGGAGCTGAGGGTCAGAGCAGAGATTTAAAAAGAGCTGGAGCTGAGAGTCACAGTGGAGATTTAATAAGAGCAGGATCTGAGAGGCAGAGCGGAGATTTACAAAGTGTGGGAGCTGTATGTCAGAGTGTAGATTTAAAAAGAGTGGGAGCTAAGAGTCAGAGCAGAGATTTAAAAGGAGCAGGAGCTGAAAATCAAAAGGTAGATTTAAAAAAGAGGGGGATCTGAGAGTCAGAGCGGAGATTTAAAAAGAGCAGGAGCTGAGTGTCAGAGTGGAGATTTAAAAAGTGCGGGAGCTAAGAGTCAGATTGAGATTTAAAAACAGCGGGAGCTGAGAGTCTGTGCAGAAATTTAAAAAGAGCGCGAGTTGAAAATCAGAGCAGAGATTTAAAAAAAGCTGGAGCTGAGAGTCAGAGTGGAGATTTAATAAGAGCAGGATCTGAGAGGCAGAGCGGAGATTTTAAAACTGCGGGAACTTTAAGTCAGAGCGTAGATTTAAAAAGAGCGGGAGCTGAGAGTCGCAGCGGAGATTTAAAAAGACCAGGAGCTGAGAGTCAGAGTGGAGATTTAAAAAGTGCAGGAGCTAAGAGTCAGAGCGGAGATTTAAAAAGATCCGGAGCTGAGAGACAGTGCAGAAATTTAAAAAGAGCAGGAGTTGAGAATCAGAGCAGGGATTTTAAAAAAGCTGGAGCTGAGAGTCAGAGTGGAGATTTTAAAATTGTGGGAAATGTATGTCAGAGCGTAGATTGAAAAAGAGCGGGAGCTGAGAGTCCGACTGGAGATTTAAAACGTGCGGGGGCTAAGAGTCAGAGCGGAGTTTTAAAAAGAGCGGGAGGTGAGAGTCAAAGCATAAATTTTAAAAGAGCGGGAGTTGAGAATCTGAACAGAGGTTTAAAGAGAGTGGGAGCTGAGAGTCATAGCAGAGATTTATAAAGAGCGGGTGCTGATAGACAGAGCAGAGATTTATAAAGAGCAGGAGCTGGGAGTCAGGGAGGAGACTTAAAAAGAGCGGGAGCAGAGAGGCAGATCAGAGTTTGAAAAAAGCGGGAGGTTAGAATCAGAGAGAAGATTTTAAAGTAGTGAAAGCTGAGAGTCAGGGTGGAGATTTAAAATGAGCGGGATCTGAGGGTCAGAGCAGAGAATTAAAAAGAACGGGAGCTGTGAGTCAGGGCGGAGATTTAAAAACAGCGGGAGCTGAGAGTCAGAGCGGAAATTTAAGAAGAGCAGCAGCTGTAAGTCAGAGCGTAGATTTAAAAAGAGTGGGAGCTGAGAGTCAGAGCAGAGATTTAAAAGGAGCAGGAGTCGAAATTTCAGAACATAGGTTTAAAAAATGCGTGAGCTGAGAGTCAGAGTGGAGATTTAAAAAGTGCGGGAGTTGAGAGCCAGAGCGGAGATTTATAAAGAGCACGAGGTGGGAGTCTGTGTGGAGATTTAAATATGCGGGAGCTGAGAGGCAGATCAGAGTTTTAACGAAAGCGGGAGCTTAGAGTCAGAGAGGAGATTTAAAAATAGTGAGAACTGAGAGTCAGGGCATAGATTTAAAAGGATTGGGAGCTGAAAGTCAGAACGTAGATTTAAAAAAGAGCGGGAGCTGAGAGTCAGAGCAGAGATTTAAAAAGAGCGGATTTTGAGAGTCAGAGAGTAGATTTAAAAAGTGCGGCAGCTAAGAGTCAGAGCGGAGATTTAAAAAGAGCGGGAGGTGAGAGTCAGAGCATAAATTTAAAAAGAACAGGAGTTGAGAATCAGAGCAAAGATTTATAGAGAGTTGGAGCTGTAAGTCAGAGTGGAGATTTAAAAAGAGCGGGAGCTGAGAGTCAGAGTGGAGATTTAAAAAGTGTGGGAGCTGAGAGTCAGATCAGAGATTTAAAAGGAGCTGGAGCTGAAAGTCAAAAGACAGATTTAAAGAAGAGCGGCAGCTGAGAGTCAGAGCGGAGATTTAAAAAGTGCGGGAGCTGAGACTCAGAGCGGAGAATTATGAAGCGTGGGAGCTGAGCGTCAGAGCGGAGATTTAAAAAGAGCGGGAGGTGAGAGTCAGAGCAGAGATTTAAAAGAAGCAGGAGCTGAAAGTCAGTGCAGACATTTATAGAGAACGTGAGTTGAGAATCAGAGCAGAGATTTATAGAGAGCAGGAGCTGAGACTTAGAGCAGAACTTTATAAAGAGCAGGAGCTTGGAGTCTGGGAGGAGACTTAAAAAGAGCGGGAGCTGAGAGGCAGATCAGAGTTTTAGCGAAGGTGGAAGCTTAGAGTCAGAGAGGAGATTTAAAAATAGTGAGAGCTGAGAGTCAGGGCAGAGATTTAAAATGAGCGGGAGCTGAGGGTCAGAGCAGAGATTTAAAAAGAGCTGGAGCTGAGAGTCACAGTGGAGATTTAATAAGAGCAGGATCTGAGAGGCAGAGCGGAGATTAACAAAGTGCGGGAGTTGTAAGTCAGAGCGTAGATTTAAAAAGAGTGGGAGCTGAGAGTCAGAGCGGAGATTTAAAAAGAACAGGAGCTGAGAGTCAGAGTGGAGATTTAAAAAGTGTGGGAGCTAAGAGTCAGATTAGAGATTTAAAAAGTGCGGGAGCTGAGAGTCAGTGCAGAAATTTAAAAAGAGCGGGAGTTGAAAATCAGAGCAGAGATTTAAAAAAAGCTGGAGCTGAGAGTGAGAGTGGAGTTTTAATAAGAGCAGGATCTGAGAGGCAGAGCGAAGATTTTAAAATTGCGGGAAATGTAAGTCAGAGCGTAGATTTAAAAAGAGCGGGAGCTGATAGTCAGAGTGGAGATTTATAAACAGCGTGAGATGAGAGTCAGGGCAGACATTTATAGAGAGCTGAAGTTGAGAGCCAGACGAGAGATTTATAGAGAGGGAGAGCTGAGAGTCATAGTGGAGATATAAAAAAGGCGGGAGCTTTGATCAGAGCCGAGATTTATAAAGAGCAGGAGCTGGGAGTCAGGGTGGAGAATTAAAAAGATCAGGAGCTGGGAGTCTGGGTGGAGACTTAAAAAGAGCGGGAGCTGAGAGGCAGTTCAGAGTTTTAACAAAAGCGGGAGCTTAGAGTCAGAGAGGAGATATAAAAATTGTGAGAGCTGAGCGTTAGGGCGGCGATTTAAAATGACCGGGAGCTGAGGGTCAGAGCAGAGATTTATAAAGAGCTGGAGCTGAGAGTCACAGTGGTGATTTAATAAGAGCAGGATCTGAGAGGCAGAGCGGAGATTTACAAATTGCGCGAGGTCTAAGTCAGAGCGTAGATTTAAAAAGAGTGGAAGCTAAGAGTCAGAGCGGAGATTTAAAAGGAGCTTGAGCTGAAAATCAAAAGGCAGATTTAAAAAAGAGCGGGATCTGAGAGTCAGAGCGCAGATTTCAAAATTACTGGAACTGTAAGTCAGAGCGTAGATTTAAAAAGAGAGGGAGCTGAGAGTCAGGGCAGAGATTTAAAAGGAGTGGGAGCTGAAAATCAAAAGATAGTTTTAAAAAAGAGCGGGAGCTGAGAGTCAGAGCGGAGCTTTAAAATGTGCGGGAGCTAAGAGTCAGAGTGGAGATTTAAAAAGAGCCGGAGCTCAGAGTCAGTGCAGAAATTTAAAAAGAGCAGGAGTTGAGAATCAGAGCAGAGATTTAAACAAAGCTGGAGCTGAGAGTCAGAGTGGAGATTTAATAACAGCAGGATCTGATAGGCAGAACGGAGTTTTTAAAATTGTGCGAATTGTAAGTCAGAGCATAGATTGAAAAAGAGCGGGAGCTGAGAGTCAGAGTGGAGATTTAAAACATGCGGGAGGTGAGAGTCAGAGCATAAATTTAAAAAGAGCGGGAGTTGAGAATCAGAACAGAGATTTAAAGAGAACGGGAGCTGAGAGACAGAGCAGAGATTTATAAAGAGCGCGTGCTGAGAGACAGAGCAGAGATTTATAAAGAGCAGGAGCTGGGAGTCTGGGTGGAGAATTAAAAAGAGCGGGAGTTGAGAGGCAGATCAGAGTTTTAACAATAGCGGGAGCTTAGAGTGAGAGAGAAGATTTTAAAGTAGTGAAAGCTGAGAGACAGGATGGAGATTTAAAATGAGCGGGATCTGAGGTTCAGAGCAGAGATTTAAAAAGAGCGGCAGCTGTGAGTCAGGGCAGAGATTTAAAAACAGCGGGAGCTGAGAGTCAGAGCCGAAATTTAAGAAGAGCGGGAGCTGTAAGTCATAGCATAGATTTAAAAAGAGCGGGAGCTGAGAGTCAGAGCAGAGATTTTAAAGGAACAGGAGCTGAAAGTCAGAACATAGGTTTAAAAAATGCGGGAGCTGAGAGTCAAAGTGGAGATTTAAAAAGTGCGGGAGCTGAGAGTCAGAGCGGAGATTTATAAAGAGCAGGAGGTGGGAGTCTGTGTGGAAATTTAAAAAGAGCGGGAGCTGAGAGGCAGATCAGAGTTGTAATGAAAGAGGGAGCTTAGAGTCAGAGAGGAGATTTAAAAATAGTGAGAACTTAGAGTTAGGGCATAGATTAAAAAGGATTGGGAGCTGAAAGTCAAAGCGTAGATTTAAAAAAGAGTGGGAGCTGAGAGTCAGAGCGCAAATTTAAAAAGAGTAGGAGCTGAGAGTCAGAGAGGAGATTTAAAAAGAGCGGGAGCTGTGACCCAGAGTGGAGATTTATAAACAGCGTGAGCTGAGAGTCAGGGCAGACATTTATAGAGAGCGGAAGTTGAGAGTCAGTGCGGAGATTAATAGAGAGCCAGCTGAGAGCCAGACGAGAGATTTATAGAGAGGGAGAGCTGAGAGTCATAGTGGAGATTTAAAAAAGGCGGGAGCTTTGATCAGAGCTGAGATTTATAAAGAGCAGGAGCTGGGAGTCAGAGTGGAGAATTAAAAAGAGCAGGAGCTGGGAGTCAGGGTGGAGACTTAAAAAGAGCGGGAGCTGAGAGGCAGATCAGAGTTTTAACAAAAGCGGGAGCTTAGAGTCAGAGAGGAGATATAAACATTGTCAGAGCTGAGAATTAGGGCTGAAATTTAAAATGAGCGGGAGCTGAGGGTCAGAGCAGAGATTTAAAAGGAGCTGGAGCTGAGAGTCACAAAGGAGATTTAATAAGAGCAGGATCTGAGAGGCAGAGCGGAGATTTACAAAGTGCGGGAGCTATAATTCAGAGTGTAGATTTAAAGAGTGGGAGCTGAGAGTCAGAGCAGAGATTTAAAAGGAGCTGGAGCTGAAAATCAAAAGGTAGATTTAAAAAAGAGCCGGAGCTGAGAGTCAGAGCGGAGATTTAAAAAGAGCAGGAACTGAGAGTTAGAGTGGAGATTTAAAAAGTGCGGGAGCTAAGAGTCAGAGTGGACATTTTAAAATAGCTGGAGCTGAGGGTCAGTGCAGAAATTTAAAAAGAGCAGGAGTTGAGAATCAGAGCAGAGATTTAAAAATAGCTGGAGCTGAGAGTCAGAGTGGAGATTTAATAAGGGCAGGATCTGAGAGGCAGAGCAGAGATTTAAAAGGAGCGGGAGCTGAAAGTCAAAAGATAGATTTAAAAAGAGCGGGAGTTGAGAATCAGAGCGGAGATTGAAAAAGAGCGGGAGCTGAGAGTCCGAGCGGAGATTTATAAAGAGCAGGAGGTGGGAGTCTGTGTGGAGATATAAAAAGAGCGGGAGCTGTGAGACAGATGAGAGTTTTAACGAAAGCGGGAGCTCAGAGTCAGAGAGGTGATTTAAATATAGTGAGAACTGAGAGTCAGGGCATAGATTTAAAAGGATTGGGAGCTGAAGGTCAGAGCGTAGATTTAAAAAAGAGCGGGAGCTAAGAGTCAGAGCGGAAACTTAAAAAGAGTGGGAGCTGAAAGTCAGAGCGCAAATTTAAAAACAGAATGAGCTGAGAGTCAGAGAGGAGATTTAAAAAGAGCAGGAGCTGTGACCCAGAGTGGAGAATTATGAAGCGCGGGGGCTGAGAGTCAGAGCGGAGATTTAAAAAGAGCGGGAGCTGAGAGTCAGAGTGGAGATTTAAAAAGTGCGGGAGCTGAGAGTCAGAGCGGAGATTTATAAAGAGCAGGAGGTGGGAGTCTGTGTGGAGATTTAAAAAGAGCGGGAGCTGAGAGGCAGATCAGAGTTTTAACGAAAGCGGGAGCTTAGAGTCAGAGAGGTGATTTAAAAAGAGTGAGAACTGAGAGTCAGGGCATAGGTTTAAAAGGATTGTGAGCTGAAAGTCAGAGCGTAGATTTAAAAAAAGAGCGGGAGCTGAGTGTCAGAGCGGAGATTTAAAAAGAGTGGGAGCTGAAAGTCAGAGCGCAAATTTAAAAAGAGCAGGAGCTGAGAGTCAGAGAGGAGATTTAAAGAGAGCGGGAGCTGTGACCCAGAGCAGGGAATTATGAAGCGCGGGGCTGAGAGTCAGAGCGGAGATTTAAAAAGAGCGGGAGCTGAGAGTCAGAGTGGAGATTTATAAACAGCGTGAGCTGAGAGTCAGGGCAGACATTGAAAGAGAGCGGAAGTTGAGAGTCAGTGCGGAGATTTATAGAGAGCGGGAGCTCAGAGCCAGACAAGAGATTTATAGAGAGGGAGAGCTGAGAGTCATAGTGGAGTTTTAAAAAAGGCGGGAGCTTTGATCAGAGCCGAGATTTATAAAGAGCGGGAGCTGATATTCAGAGCAGAGATTTATGAAGAGCGGGTGTAAGAGTCAGAGCCGAGATTTATAAAGAGCAGGATCTGGGAGTCAGGGTGGAGAATGAAAAACAACGGGAGCTGAGAGTCAGAGCGGAAATTTAAGAAGAGCGGGAGCTGTAAGTCAGAGCGTAGATTTAAAAAGAGCGGGAGCTGTGAGCCAGAGCAGAGATTTTAAAGGAGCAGGAGCTGAAAGACAGAACATAGGTTCAAAAAATGCAGGAGCTGAGAGTCAGAGAGGAGATTTAAAAAGTGCGGGAGCTGAGAGTCAGAGCAGAGATTCATAAAGAGCATGAAGTTGGCGTCTGTGTGGAGACTTAAAAAGAGCGGGAGCTGAGAGGCAGATCAGAGTTGAAAAGAAAGCGGGAGCTTAGAGTCAGAGAGGTGATTTAAAAATAGTGAGAACTGAGAGTCAGGGCATAGATTTAAAAGGATTGGGAGCTGAAAGTCAGAGCGTAGATTTAAAAAAAGAGCGGGATCTGAGTTTCAGAGCAGAGATTTAAAAAGAGCGGGAGCTGAAAGTCAAAAGATAGATTTAACAAAGTGCGGGAACTGTGAGTCAGAGCGGCGACTGAAAAAGAGCGGGATCTGAGAGCCAGAGTGGAGATTTAAAAAGTGCAGGAGCTGGGAGTCAGAGCGGAGATTTATAAAGAGCACAAGGTGGGAGTCTGTGTGGAGATTTAAAAAGAGCGGGAGCTGAGAGGTAGATCAGAGTTGTAACGAAAGCGGGAGCTTAGAGTCAGAGAGGAGATTTAAAAATAGTGAAAACTGACAGTCAGGGCATAGGTTTAAAATGATTGGGAGCTGAAAGTCAGAGCGTAGATTTAAAAAAAGATCGGGAGCTGAGAGTCAGAGCGGAGATTTAAAAAGAGTGGGAGCTAATAGTCAGAGCGCAAATTTAAAAAGAGCTGAGAGTTAGGGCAGAGATTTAAAAGGAGGGGGAGCTGGGGTCAGAGCAGAGATTTAAAAAGAGCTGGAGCTGGGAGTCACAGTGGAGATTTAATAAGAGCAGGATCTGAGAGGCAGAGTGGAGATTTACAAAGTGCGGGAGCTATAATTCATAGTGTAGATTTAAAAAGAGTGGGAGCTGACAGTCAGGGCAGAGATTTAAAAGGAGGGGGAGCTGAAAATCAAAAGGTAGATTTAAAAAAGACCGGGAGCTGAGAGTCAGAGCGGAGATTTAAAAAGAGCAGGAGCTGAGAGTTAGAGTGGAGATTTAAAAAGTCTGGGAGCTAAGAGTCAGAGTGGACATTTTAAAAGATCCGGAGCTGAGGGTCAGTGCAGAAAATTAAAAAGAGCGGGAGTTGAGAATCAGACCCGAGATTTAAAAATAGCTGGAGCTGAGAGTCAGAGTGGAGATTTAATAAGAACAGGATCTGAGAGGCAGAGCAGAGATTTAAAAGGAGCGGGAGCTGAAAGTCAAAAGATAGATAAAAAAAAGAGCGGGAGCTAAGAGTCAGAGCGGAGATTTAAAAAGAGTGGGAGCTGAAAGTCAGAGCACCAATTTAAAAAGAGATGGAGCTGAGAGTCAGAGAGGAGATTTAAAAAAAGCGGGAGCTGTGACCCAGAGCAGAGAATTATGAAGCGCGGGGGCTGAGAGTCAGAGCGGGGATTTAAAAAGAGCGGGAGCTGAGAGTCAGAGTGGAGATTTATAAACAGCGTGAGCTGAGAGTCAGGGCAGACATTTATAGAGAGCGGAAGTTGATAGTCAGTGCGGAGATTTATAGAGAGTGCGAGTTGAGAGCCAGACGAGAGATTTATAGAGAGTAAGAGCTGAGAGTCATAGCGGAGATTTAGAAAAGGTGGGAGCTTTGATCAGAGCCCAGATTTATAAAGAGCGGGAGCTGAGAGTCAGAGCAGAGATTTATAAAGAGAGGGTGTTAAGAGTCAGAGCCGAGATTTATAAAGAGCAGGAGCTGGGAGTCTGGGTGGAGACTTAAAAAGAGCGGGAGCTGAGAGGCAGATCAGAGTTTTAACAAAGTCGGGAGCTTAGAGTCAGAGAGGAGATATAAAAATTGTGAGGGCTGAGAGTCAGGGCGGAGATTTAAAATGTGCGTGAGCTGAGGGTGAGAGCAGAGATTTAAAAGGAGTGGGAGCTGAAAATCAAAAGGTAGAATAAAAAAAGAGCGGCAGCTGTGAGTCAGGGCGGAGATTTAAAAACAGTGGGAGCTGAGAGTCAAAGCGGAAATTTAAAAAGTGCGGGAGCTGTAAGTCAGAGCGTAGATTTAAAAAGAGAGGGAGCTGAGAGTCAGAGCAGAGATTTAAAATGATTGGGAGCTGAAAGTCAGAGCGTAGATTTAAAAAAAGAGCGGGAGCTGAGAGTCAGAGCGGAGATTTAAAAAGAGTGGGAGCTAATAGTCAGAGCGCAAATTTAAAAAGAGCTGAGAGTTAGGGCAGAGATTTAAAATGAGCGGGAGCTGGGGTCAGAGCAGAGATTTAAAAAGAGCAGGAGCTGAGAGTCAGGGCAGACATTTATAGAGAGTGGCAGTTGAGAGTCAGAGTGGAGATTTATCGCGAGCGAGAGCTGAGTGCCATAGCGGAGATTTAAAAAAGGTGTGAGCTGAGAGTCAGAGCCGTGATTTATAAAGAGCGGGAGCTGAGAGAGCAAAGATTTAAAAATGCGGGAGCTGAGAGTCAAAGCGGAGATTGAAAAAGGGCAGGATCTGATAATCAGCACGGAGATTTAAAAAGAGCGCGAGCAGAGAGTCAGAGTGGAGATTTAATAAGAGCAGGATATGAGAGGCAGAGCGGAGATTTAAAAAGAGCGGTAGCTGTAAGTCAAAGCGTAGATTTAAGAAGATCGGGAGCTGAGAGTCAGGGCAGAGATTTAAAAGGAGCGGGAGCTGAAAATCAAAAGGTAGATTTAAAAAAGAGCGGGTGCTGAGAGTCAGAGCGGAGATTTAAAAAGAGCAGGAGCTGAGAGTTAGAGTGGAGATTTAAAAAGTGTGGGAGCTAAGAGTCAGAGTGGACATTTTAAAAGATCTAGAGCTGAGGGTCAGTGCAGAAATTTAAAAAGAGCGGGAGTTGAGAATCAGACCCGAGATTTAAAAATAGCTGGAGCTGAGAGTCAGAGTGGAGATTTAATAAGAGCAGGATCTGAGAGGCAGAGCAGAGATTTAAAAGGAGCGGGAGCTGAAAGTCAAAAGATAGATTTAAAAAAGAGCGGGAGTTGAGAGTCAGAGCGGAGATTTAAAAAGAGTGGGAGCTGAAAGTCAGAGCACCAATTTAAAAAGAGATGGAGCTGAGAGTCAGAGAGGAGATTTAAAAAGAGCGGGAGCTGAGAGTCAGAGTGGAGATTTATTAACATCGTGAGCTGAGAGTCAGGGCAGACATTTATAGAGAGCGGAAGTTGATAGTCAGTGCGGAGATTTATAGAGAGTGGTAGCTGAGAGCCAGACGAGAGATTTATAGAGATTAAGAGCTGAGATTCATAGCGGAGATTTAAAAAAGGTGGGAGCTTTGATCAGAGCCCAGATTTATAAAGAGCGGGAGCTGAGAGTCAGAGAGGAGATTTAAAAAGAGCAGGAGCTGTGACCCAGAGCGGAGAATTATGAAGCGCGGGGGCTGAGAGTCAGAGCGGAGATTTAAAAAGAGCGGGAGGTGAGAGTCAGAGTGGAGATTTATAAACAGCGTGAGCTGAGTGTCAGGGCAGACATTTATAGAGAGCGGAGGTTGAGAGTCAGTGCGGAGATTTATAGAGAACGGGAGCTGAGAGCCAGACGAGAGATTTATAGAGAGGGAGAGCTGAGAGTCATAGTGGAGATTTAAAAAAGGCGGGAGCTTCGATCAGAGCCGAGATTTATAAAGAGCGGGAGCTGAGAGTCAAGGCAGAGATTTATAAAGAGAGGGTGTTAAGAGTCAGAGCCGAGATTTATAAAGAGCAGGAGCTGGGAGTCTGGGTGGAGACTTAAAAAGTGCGGGAGCTGAGAGGCAGATCAGAGTTTTAACAAAGTCGGGAGCTTAGAATCAGAGAGGAGATATAAACATTGTGAGAGCTGAGAGTTAGGGCGGAGATTTAAAATGAGCGTGAGCTGAAAATCAAAAGGTAGAATAAAAAAAGAGTGGCAGCTGTGAGTCAGGGCAGAGATTTAAAAACAGTGGGAGCTGAGAGCCAGATGAGAGATTTATAGAGAGGGAGAGCTGAGAGTCATAGTGGAGTTTTAACAAAGGCCGGAGCTTTGATCAGAGCTGAGATTTATAAAGAGCGGGAGCTGATAGAGCAGAGATTTATGAAGAGAGGGTGTAAGAGTCAGAGCCGGGATTTATGAAGAGCAGGAGCTGGGAGTCAGGGTGGAGAATTAAAAACAGCGGGAGCTGAGAGTCAGAGTGAAATTTAAGAAGAGCGGGAGCTGTAAGTCAGAGTGTAGATTTAAAAAGAGTGGGAGCTGAGAGCCAGAGCAGAGATTTTAAAGGAGCAGGAGCTGAAAGTCAGAACATAGGTTTAAAAAATGCGGGAGCTGAGAGTCAGAGTGGAGATTTAAAAAGTGCGGGAGCTGAGAGTCAGAACAGAGATTCACAAAGAGCACGAGGTGGGAGTCTGTGTGGAGACTTAAAAAGAGCAGGAGCTTAGAGGCAGATCAGAGTTTTAACGAAAGCGGGAGCTTAGAGTCAGAGAGGAGATTTAAAAATAGTGAGAACTGAGAGTCAGGGCATAGGTTTAAAAGGATTGGGAGCTGAAAGTCAGAGCATAGATTTAAAAAAAGAGCGGGAGCTGAGAGTCAGAGCGGAGAATTAAAAAGAGTGGGAACTGAAAGTCAGAGCGCAAATTTAAAAAGAGCAGGTGCTGAGGGTCAGAGAGGAGATTTAAAAACAGCAGGAGCTGGGAGTCTGGGTGGTGACTTAAAAAGAGCGGGAGCTGAGAGGCAGATCAGAGTTTTAACAAAAGCGGGAGCTTATAGTCAGAGAGGAGATGTAAAAATAGTGAGAGCTGAGAGTCAGTGTGGAGATTTAAAATGAGCGGGAGCTGAGGGTCAGAGCGGAAATTTAAAAGGAGCGGGAGCTGAGAGTCTTAGTGGAGATTTAATAAGAGCAGGATCTGAGAGGCAGCGCGGAGATTTACAAAGTGCGGGCGCTATAATTCAGAGCGTAGATTTAAAAAGAGTGGGAGCTGAGAGTCAGAGCAGAGATTTAAAAGGAGCTGGAGCTGAAAATCATAAGGTAGATTTAAAAAAGAGCGGGAGCTGAGAGTCAGAGCGGAGATTTAAAAAGAGCAGGAGCTGAGAGTCAGAGTGGAGATTTAAAAAGTACGGGAGCTAAGAGTCGAGTGGAGATTTAAAAAGAGCCGGAGCTGAGAGTCAGTGCAAAAATTTAAAAAGAGCGGGAGTTTAGAATCAGAGCAGAGACTTAAAAATAGCTGGAGCTGAGAGTCAGAGAGGAGATTTAATAAGTGCAGGATCTGAGAGGCAGAGCGGAGATTTTAAAATTGCAGGAACTGTAAGTCAGAACGTAGTTTTAAAAAGAGCGGGATCTGAGAGTCAGAGCAGAGATTTAAAAAGAGCGGGAGCTGAAAGTCAAAAGATAGATTTAAAAAAGTGAGGGAACTGTGAGTCAGAGCGGCGATTGAAAAAGAGCGGGACCTGAGAGCGAGAGTGGAGATTTAAAAAGTGCAGGAGCTGGGAGTCAGAGCGGAGATTTATAAAGAGCAGGAGGTGGGAGTCTGTGTGGAGTTTTAAAAAGAGAGGGAGCTGAGAGACAGATCAGAGTTGTAATGAAAGCGGGAGCTTAGAGTCAGAGAGGAGATTTAAAAATAGTGAGAACTGAGAGTTAGGGCATAGATTAAAAAGGATTGGGAGCTGAAAGTCAAAGCGTAGATTTAAAAAAGAGTGGGAGCTGAGAGTCAGAGCGCAAATTTAAAAAGAGAAGGAGCTGAGAGTCAGAGAGGAGATTTAAAAAGAGCGGGAGCTGAGAGTCAGAGCAGAGATTTATAAAGAGCGGGTGTTAAGAGTCAGAGCCGATATTTATAAAGAGCAGGAGCTGGGAGTCAGGGTGGAGAATTAAAAAGAGCGGGAGCTGAGGGTCAGAGCAGAGATTTAAAATGACCTGTAGCTGAGAGTCACAGTGGAGATCTAATAAGAGCAGGAGGTGGGAGTCTGTGTGGAGATTTAAAAAGAGCGGGAGCTGAGAGGCAGATCAGAGTTTTAACAAAATCGGGAGCTAAGAGTCAGAGAGGAGATTTAAAAATAGTGAGAACTGACAGTCAGGGCATAGATTTAAAAGGATTGGGAGCTGAAAGTCAGAGCGTAGATTTAAAAAAAGAGCGGGAGCTGAGAGTCAGAGCGGAGATTTAAAAAGAGCGGGAGCTGAGGGTCAGAACAGAGATTTAAAAAGAGCTGGAGCTGGGAGTCACAGTGGAGATTTAATAAGAGCAGGATCTGAGAGGCAGAGTGGAGATTTACAAAGTGCGGGAGCTATAATTCAGAGCGTAGATTTAAAAAGAGTGGGAGTTGAGAGTCAGGGCAGAGATTTAAAAGGAGCTGGAGCTGAAAATCAAAAGGTACATTTAAAAAAGAGCGGGAGCTGAGTGTCAGGGTGGAGATTTAAAAAGTGCGGGAGCTAAGAGTCAGAGTGGAGATTTATAAAGAGCCGGAGCTGAGAGTCAGTGCAGAAATTTAAAAAGAGCGGGAGTTGAGAATCAGAGCAGAGACTTAAAAATAGCTGGAGCTGAGAGTCAGAGAGGAGATTTAATTAGAGCAGGATCTGAGAGGCAGAGCGGAGATTTTAAAATTGCAGGAACTGTAAGTCAGAGCGTAGATTTAAAAAGAGCGGGAGCTGAGAGTCAGAGCAGAGATTTAAAAAGAGCGGGAGCTGAAAGTCAAAAGATAGATTTAAAAAAGTGCGGGAACTGTGAGTCAGAGCGGCGATTGAAAAAGAGCGGGATCTGAGAGCGAGAGTGGAGATTTAAAAAGTGCAGGAGCTGGGAGTCAGAGCGGAGATTTATAAAGAGCAGGAGGTGGGAGTCTGCGAGGAGATTTAAAAGGAGCGGGAGCTGAGATGCAGATCAGAGTTGTAATGAAAGCGGGAGCTTAGAGTCAGAGAGGAGATATAAAAATAGTGAGAACTGAGAGTTAGGGCTTAGATTAAAAAGGATTGGGAGCTGAAAGTCAAAGCGTAGATTTAAAAAAGAGTGGGAGCTGAGAGTCAGAGTGCAAATTTAAAAAGAGAAGGAGCTGAGAGTCAGAGAGGAGATTTAAAAAGAGTGGGAGCTGTGACCCAGAGTGGCGAATTATGAAGCGCGGGGGCTGAGACTCAGAGTGGAGATTTAAAAAGAGCGGGAGCTGAGAGTCAGAGCGGAGATTTATTAACAGCGTGAGCTGAGAGTCTGGGCAGACATTTATAGAGAGCGGAAGTTGAGAGTCAGTGCGGAGATTTATAGAGAGCGGCAGCTGAGAGCCAGAGGAGAGATTTATAGAGAGGGAGAGCTGAGAGTCATAGTGGAGATTTAAAAAAGGTGGGAGCTTTGATCAGAGCCGAGACTTATAAAGAGCAGGAGCTGAGAGTCAGAGCAGTGATTTATAAAGAGCGGGTGTTAAGAGTCAGAGCCGTTATTTATAAAGAGCTGGAGCTGGGAGTAAGGGTGGAGAATTAAAAAGAGCAGTAGCTGGGAGTCTTGGTGGAGTCTTAAAAAGAATGGGAGCTGAGAGGCTGATCAGAGTTTTAACAAAAGCGGGAGCTTAGAGTCAGAGAGGAGATATAAAAATTGTGAGAACTGAGAGCTATGGCGGAGATTTTAAAATGAGCGGGAGCTGAGGGTCAGAGCAGAGATTTAAAATGAGCTGGAGCTGAGAGTCACAGTGGAGATCTAATAAGAGCAGGATCTGAGAGGCAGAGCGGAGATTTACAAAGTGCGGGAGCTATAATTCAGAGCGTAGATTTAAAAAGAGTGGGAGCTGAGAGTCAGAGCAGAGATTTAAAAGGAGCTGGAGCTGAAAATCAAAAGGTAAATTTAAAAAAGAGCGGGAGCTGAGAGTCAGAGCGGAGATTTAAAAAGTGCCGGAGCTGAGAGTCAGAGTGGAGATTTAAAAGGAGCTGGAGCTGAAAATCTAAAGGTAGATTTAAAAAAGAGCGGGAGCTGAGAGTCAGAGTGGAGATTTAAAAAGTGCGGGAGCTAAGAGTCAGAGTGGAGATTTAAAAAGAGCCGGAGCTGAGAGTCAGTGCAGAAATTTAAAAAGAGCGGGAGTTGAGAATCAGAGCAGAGATTTATAAAGAGCTCTGCTGAGAGGCAGATCAGAGTTTTACCAAAAGCGGGAGCTGAGGGTCAGAGCAGAGATTTATAAAGAGCGGGAGCTCAGAGTCAGAGCAGAAATTCATAAAGAGCAGGAGCTGGGAGTCTGGGTGCAGACTTAAAAAGAGCGGGAGCTGAGAGGCAGATCAGAGTTTTAACAAAAGCGGGAGCTTATAGTCAGAGAGGAGATGTAAAAATAGTGAGAGCTGAGAGTCAGGGTGGAGATTTAAAATGAGTGGGAGCTGAGGGTCAGTGCAGAGATTTAAAAAGAGCGGGAGCTGTGAGTCAGGGCGGAGATTTAAAAAGAGCGGGAGCTGAGAGTCAGAGCAGAGATTTAAAAGGAGCAGGAGCTGAACGTCAGAACATAGGTTTAAAAAATGCGGGAGCTGAGAGTCAGAGTGGAGATTTAAAAAGTGTGGGAGCTGAGAGTCAGAGCGGAGATTTATAAAGAGCAGGAGGTGGGAGTCTGTGTGGAGATTTAAAAAGAGCGGGAGCTGAGAGGCAGATCAGTGTTTTAACAAAATCGGGAGCTAAGAGTCAGAGAGGTGATTTAAAAATAGTGAGAACTGACAGTCAGGGCATAGATTTAAAAGGATTGGGAGCTGAGAGTCAGAGCGTAGATTTAAAAAAAGAGCGGGAGCTGAGAGTCAGAGCGGAGATTTAAAAAGAGCGGGAGCTGAGGGTCAGAACAGAGATTTAAAAAGAGCTGGAGCTGGGAGTCACAGTGGAGATTTAATAAGAGCAGGATCTGAGAGGCAGAGTGAAGATTTACAAAGTGCGGGAGCTATAATTCAGAGCGTAGATTTAAAAAGAGTGGGAGTTGAGAGTCAGGGCAGAGATTTAAAAGGAGGGGGAGGTGAAAATTAAAAGGTAGATTTAAAAAAGAGCGGGAGCTGAGAGTCAGAGCGGAGATTTAAAAAGAGCAGGAGCTGAGAGTTAGAGTGGAGATTTAAAAAGTGCGCGAGCTAATAGTCAGAGTGGACATTTTAAAAGATCCGGAGCTGAGGGTCAGTGCAGAAATTTAAAAAGAGCAGGGAGTTGAGAATCAGAGCAGAGATTTAAAAATAGCTGGAGCTGAGAGTCAGAGTGGAGATTTAAAAAGTGCGGGAGCTGAGAGTCATAGCGGAGATTTATAAAGAGCAGGAGGTGAGAGTCTGTGTGGAGATTTAATCAGAGCGGGAGCTGGGAGGCAGATCAGACTTTTAATGAAAGCGGGAGCTTAGAGTCAGAGAGGTGATTTAAAAATAGTGAGAACTGAGAGTCAGGGCATAGATTTAAAAGAATTGGGAGCTGAAAGTCAGAGCGTAGATTTAAAAAAAAGAGCGGGAGCTGAGAGTCAGAGCGGAGATTTAAAAGAGTGGGAGCTAAAGGTCAGAGGGCAAACTTAAAAAGAGCAGGAGCTGAGAGTTAGAGAGGAGATTTAAAAATAGCCGGAGCTGTGACCCAGAACGGAGAATTATGAAGCGCGGGGGCTGAGAGTCAGAGCGGAAATTTAAAAAGAGCGTGAGCTGAGAGTCAGAGTGGAGATTTATAAACAGCGTGTGCTGAGAGTCAGGGCAGACATTTATAGAGAGCGGAAGTTGATAGTCAGCGCGGAGATTTATAGCGAGCGGGAGCTGAGAGCCTTACGAGAGATTTATAGAGAGGGAGAGCTGAGAGTCATAGTGGAGATTTAAAAAAGGTGGGAGCTTTGATCAGAGCCGAGACTTATAAAGAGTGGGAGCTGAGAGTCAGAGCAGAGATTTATAAAGAGCGAGTGTAAGAGTCAGAGCCGAGATTTATAAAGAGCAGGAGCTGGGAGTCAGGGTGGAGAATTAAAAACAGTGGGAGCTGAGAGTCAGAGCGGAAATTTAAGAAGAGCGGGAGCTGTAAGTCAGAGCGTAGATTTAAAAAGAGCGGGAGCTGAGAGCCAGAGCAGAGATTTTAAAGGAACAGGAGCTGAAAGTCAGAATGTAGGTTTAAAAAATGCGGGAGATGAGAGTCAGAGTGGAGATTTAATAAGTGCGGGAGCTGAGGGTCAGAGCAGAGATTCATAACGAGCAGGAGGTGGGAGTCTGTGTGGTGATTTAAAAAGAGCGGGATCTGAGAGGCAGATCAGAGTTTTAACAAAATCAGGAGCTTAGAGTCAGAGAGGTGATTTAAAAATAGTGAGAACTGACAGTCAGGGCATAGATTTAAAAGGATTGGGAGCTGAACGTCAGAGCGTAGGTTTAAAAAAAGAGCGGGAGCTGAGAGTCAGAGCCGAGATTTAAAATTAGCGGGAGCTGAGGGTCAGAACAGAGATTTAAAAAGTGCTGGAGCTGGGAGTTACAGTGGAGATTTAATAAGAGCAGGATCTGAGAGGCAGAGTGGAGATTTACAACGTGCGGGAGCTATAATTCATAGTGTAGATTTAAAAAGAGTGGGAGTTGAGAGTCAGGGCAGAGATTTAAAAGGAGCGGGAGGTGAAAATCAAAAGGTAGATTTAAAAAAGAGTGGGAGCTGAGAGTCAGAGCGGAGATTTAAAAAGAGCAGGAGCTGAGAGTCAGAGTGGAGATTTAAAAAGTGCGGGAGCTAAGAGTCAGAGTGGACATTTTAAAAGATCCGGAGCTGAGGGTCAGTGCAGAAATTTAAAAAGAGCGGGAGTTGAGAATCAGAGCAGAGATTTAAAAATAGCTGGAGCTGAGAGTCAGAGTGGAGATTTAATAATAGCAGGACCTGAGAGGCAGAGCAGAGATTTAAAAGGAGCGGGAGCTGAAAGTCAAAAGATAGATTTAAAAAAGAGCGGGAGCTAAGAGTCAGAGCGGAGATTTAAAAAGAGTGGGAGCTGAAAGTCCAAGCGCAAATTTAAAAAGAGGAGTTGAGAGTCAGAGAGGAGATTTAAAAAGAGCGGGAGCTGCGACCCAGAGCGGAGAATTATGAAGCGCGGGGGCTGAGAGTCAGAGCGGAGATTTAAAAAAAGCGGGAGCTGAGAGTCAGAGTGGAGATTTATTAACAGCGTGAGCTGAGAGTCAGGGCAGACATTTATAGAGAGCGGAAGTTGAGAGTCAGTGCGGAGATTTATAGAGAGCGGGAGCTGAGTGCCGGACGAGGGATTTATAGAGAGGGAGAGCTGAGAGTCATAGCGGCGATTTAAAAAAGGTGGGAGATTTGATCAGAGCCGAGATTTATAAAGAGCGGGAACTGAGAGTCAGAGCAGAGATTTATGAAGAGCGGGTGTTAAGAGTCAGAGCCGAGATTTATAATGAGCAGGAGCTGGGAGTCTGGGTGGAGACTTAAAAAGAGCAGGAGCTGGGAGTCTGGGTGGAGACTTAAAAAGAGCGGGAGCAGAGAGGCAGATCAGAGTTTTAACAAAAGCGGGAGCTTAGAGACAGAGAGGAGATATAAAAATTGAGAGAGCTGAGAGACAGGGCGGAGAAATAAAATGAGCGTGAGCTGAGGGTCAGAGCAGAGATTTAAAAGGAGTGGGAGCTGAAAATCAAAAGGTAGATTTAAAAAAGAGCGGGAGCTGTGAGTCAGGGCGGAGATTTAAAAACAGTGGGAGCTGAGAGTCAGAGCGGAAATTTGAAAAGTGCGGGAGCTGTAAGTCAGAGCGTAGATTTAAAAAGAGCGGGAGCTGAGAGTCAGAGCAGAGATTTAAAAGGAGCAGGAGCTGAAAGTCAGAACATAGGTGTAAAAAATGCGGGAGTTGAGGGTCAGAGCAGTGATTTAAAAAGTGCGGGAGTTGTGAGTCAGGGCGGAGATTTAAAAAGAGTGGGAGCTGAGAGTCAGAGCGGAAATTTAAAAATTGCGGGAGCTGTAAGTCAGAGATTAGATTTAAAAAGAGCGGGAGCTGAGAGTCAGAGCAGAGATTTAAAAGGAGCAGGAGCTGAACGTCAGAACATAGGTTTAAAAAATGCGGGAGCGGAGAGTCAGAGTGGAGATTTAAAAAGTGCGGGAGCTGAGAGTCACAGCGGAGATTTATAAAGAGCAGGATGTGGGAGTCTGTGTGGAGATTTAAAAAGAGCGGGAGCTGAGAGGCAGATCAGAGTTTTAACGAAAGCGGGAGCTTAGAGTCAGAGAGGTGATTTAAAAATAGTGAGAACTGACAAGCAGCGCATAGATTTAAAAGGATTGGGAGCTGAAAGTCAGAGCGTAGATTTAAAAAAAAGAGCGGGAGCTGAGAGTCAGAGCGGAGATTTAAAAAGAGTGGGAGCTAATAGTCAGAGCGCAAATTTAAAAAGAGGAGCTGAGAGTCAGAGAGGAGTTTTAAAAAGAACGGGAGCTGTGACCCAGAGCGGAGAATTATGAAGCGCGGGGGCTGAGAGTCAGAGCGGATATTTAAAAAGAGCGGGAGCTGAGAATCAGAGTGGAGATTTATAAACAGCGTGAGCTGAGAGTCAGGGCAGACATTTATAGAGAGCGGAAGTTGAGAGTCAGTGCGGAGATTTATAGAGAGCGGGAGCTGAGAGCCAGACGAGAGATTTGTAGAGAGGGAGAGCTGAGAGTCATAGTGGATATTTTAAAAAGGCGGGAAACTTGATCAGAGCCGAGATTTATCAAGAGCGGGAGCTGAGAGTCAGAGCAGAGATTTATAAAGAGCGGGTGTTAAGAGTAAGGACCGAGATTTATAAAGAGCAGGAGCTGGGAGTCAAAGTGGAGAATTAAAAGGAGCAGGAGCTGGAGTCTTTGTGGAGACTTAAAAAGAGCGGGAGCTGAGAGGGAGATCAGAGTTTTAACAAAAGCGGGAGCTTAGAGACAGAGAGGAGATATAAACATTGTGAGAGCTGAGAGTCAGGGTGGAGATTTAAAAAAGGTGGGAGCTTTGATCAGAGCCGAGATTTATAAAGAGCGGGATCTGAGAGTCAGAGCAGAGATTTATGAAGAGCGGGTGTTAAGAGTCAGAGCCGAGATTTATAAAGAGCAGGAGCTGGGAGTCAAAGTGGAGACTTAAAAAGAGCAGGAGCTGGGAGTCTGGGTGGAGACTTAAAAAGAGCAGGAGCTGAGAGGCAGATCAGAGTTTTAACAAAAGCGGGAGCTTAGAGACAGAGAGGAGATATAAACATTGTGAGAGCTGAGAGTCAGGGTGGAGATTTAAAATGAGCGTGAGCTGAGGGTGAGAGCAGAGATTTAAAAGGAGCGGGAGCTGAAAATCAAAAGGTAGATTTAAAAAAGAGCGGGAGCTGTGAGTCAGGGCGGAGATTTAAAAACAGTGGGAGCTGAGAGTCAGAGCGGAAATTTGAAAAGTGCGGGAGCTGTAAGTCAGAGCGTAGATTTAAAAAGAGCGGGAGCTGAGAGTCAGAGCGGAGATTTAAAAGGAGCAGGAGCTGAAAGTCAGAACATAGGTGTAAAAAATGCGGGAGTTGAGGGTCAGAGCAGTGATTTAAAAAGTGCGGGAGCTGTGAGTCAGGGCGGAGATTTAAAAAGAGCGGGAGCTGAGAGTCAGAGTGGAGATTAATAAACAGTGGGAGCTGAGAGTCAGGGCAGACATTTGTAGAGAGCGGGAGCTGAGAGCCAGACGAGAGATATATAGAGAGGGAGAGCTGAGAGTCATAGTGGAGATTTAAAAAAGGCTGGAGCTTTGATCAGAGCCGAGATTTATAAAGAGCGGGAGCTGAGAGTCAGAGCAGAGATTGATAAAGAGCGGGTGTTAAGAGTCAGAGCCGAGATTTATAAAGAGCAGGAGCTGGGAGTCAGGGTGGCGAATTAAAAACAGCGGGAGCTGAGAGTCAGAGCGGAAATTTAAGAAGAGCGGGAGCTGTAAGTCAGAGCGTAGAGTTACAATGAGCGTGAGCTGAGAGCCAGAGCAGAGATTTCAAAGGAGCAGGTGCTGAAAGTCAGAACATAGGTTTAAAAAATGCGGGAGCAGAGAGTCAGAGTGGAGATTTAAAAAGTGTGGGAGCTGAGAGTCAGAGCGGAGATTTATAAAGAGCACGAGGTGGGAGTCTGTGTTGAGATTTAAAAAGAGCGGGAGCTGAGAGGCAGATCAGAGTTTTAACGAAAGCGGGAGCTTAGAGTCAGAGAGGTGATTTAAAAATAGTGAGAACTGAGAGTCAGGGCATAGATTTAAAAGGATTGGGAGCTGAAAGTCAGAGCGTAGATTTAAAAAAAGAGCGGGAGCTGCGAGTCAGAGCGGAGATTTAAAAAGAGTGGGAGCTGAAATTCAGAGCGCAAATTTAAAAAGAGCAGGAGCTGAGAGTCAGAGAGGAGATTTAAAAAGAGCAGGAGCTGTGACCCAGAGCGGAGAATTATGAAGCGCGGGGGCTGAGAGTCAGAGCGGAGTTTTAAAAAGAGCGGGAGGTGAGAGTCAGAGTGGAGATTTATAAACAGCGTGAGCTGAGTGTCAGGGCAGACATTTATAGAGAGCGGAGGTTGAGAGTCAGTGCGGAGATTTATAGAGAACGGGAGCTGAGAGCCAGACGAGAGATTTATAGAGGGAGAGCTGAGAGTCATAGTGGAGATTTAAAAAAGGCGGGAGCTTTGATCAGAGCCGAGATTTATAAAGAGCGGGAGCTGAGAGTTAGAGCAGAGATTTATAAAGAGTGGGTGTTAAGAGTCAGAGCCGAGATTTATAAAGAGCAGGAGCTGGGAGTCTGGGTGTAGACTTATAAAGAGCAGGAGCTGTGAGTCTGGGTGGAGACTTAAAAAGAGCGGGAGCTGAGAGGCAGTTCAGAGTTTTAACAAAAGCGGGAGTTTAGAGTCAGAGAGGAGATATAAAAATTGTGAGAGCTGAGAGTTAGGGCGGAGATTTAAAATGAGCGGGAGGTGAGTGTCAGAGCAGAGATTTAAAAAGAGCTGGAGCTGAGAGTCACAGTGGAGATTTAATAAGAGCAGGATCTGAGAGGCAGAGCGGAGATTTACAAAGTGCTGGAGCTATAATTCAGAGCGTAGATTTAAAGAGTGGGAGCTGAGAGTCAGGGCAGAGATTTAAAAGGAGCAGGAGCTGAAAATCAAAAGGTAGATTTAAAAAAGAGCGGGAGCTCAGAGTCAGAGCGGAGATTTAAAAAGAGCAGCAGCTGAGAGTTAGTGTGGAGATTTAAAAAGTGCGGGAGCTAAGAGTCAGACTGGACATTTTAAAAGAGCCGGAGCTTAGGGTCAGTGCAGAAATTTAAAAAGAGCGGGAGTTGAGAATCAGAGCAGTGTTTTAAAAATAGCTGGAGCTGAGAGTCAGAGTGTAGATTTAATAAGAGCAGGATCTGAGAGGCAGAGCAGAGATTTAAAAAGAGCGGGAGCTGAGAGTCAGAGCGGAGATTTAAAAAGAGCGGGAGCTGAGAGTCAGAGCGGAGATTTATAATGAGCAGGAGGTGGGAGTCTGTGTGGAGATTTAAAAAGAGCGTGAGCTGAGAGGCAGATCAGAGTTTTAACGAAAGTGGGAGCTTAGAGTCAGAGAGGAGATTTAAAAATAGTGAGAACTGAGAGTCAGGGCATAGATTTAAAAGGATTGGGAGCTGAAAGTCAGAGCGTAGATTTAAAAAAGAGCGGGAGCTAAGAGTCAGAGCGGAGATTTAAAAAGAGCAGGAGCTGAGAGTCAGAGCGGAGATTTAAAAAGAGCGGGAGCTGAGAGTCAGAGTGGAGATTTAAAAAGAGCAGGAGCTGAGAGTCAGAGCGGAGATTTAAAAAGAGCGGGAGCTGAGAGTCAGAGTGGAGATTTATTAACAGCGGGAGCTGAGAGTCAGGGCAGACATTTATGGAGAGCGGAAGTTGAGAGTCAGTGCGGAGATTTATAGAGAGTAGGAGCTGAGAGCCAGACGATAGATTTATAGAGAGGGAGAGCTGAGAGTCATAGCGGAGATTTAAAAAAGGTGGGAGCTTTGATCAGAGCCGAGATTTATGAAGAGCGGGATCTGAGAGTCAGAGCAGAAATTTATAAAGAGCGGGTGTTAAGAGTCAGAGCCGAGAATTATAAAGAGCAGGAGCTGGGAGTCTGTGTGGAGACTTAAAAAGAGAAGGATCTGGGAGTCTGGGTGGAGACTTAAAAAGAGCGGGAGCTGAGAGGCAGATCAGAGTTTTAACAAAAGCGGGAGCTTAGAGTCAGAGAGGAGATTTAAAAATTGTGAGAGCTGAGAGTAAGGGCGGAGATTTAAAATGAGCGGGAGCTGAGAGGCAGAGCGGAGATTTACAAAGTGGGGGAGCTATAATTCAGAGCGTAGATTTAAAAAGAGTGGGAGCTGAGAGTCAGGGCGGAGAATTAAAAAGAGTGGGAGCTGAGAGTCAGAGCTGAAATTTAAAAAGAGCGGGAGCTGAGAGTCAGAGCGGAGATTTAAAATAAGCGGGAGCTGAGAGTCAGAGTGGAGATTTAAAAAGTGCAGGAGGTGAGAGTCAGAGCGGAGATTTATAAAGAGCAGGAGGTGGGAGTCTGGGTGGAGACTTAAAAAGAGCGGGAGCTGAGGGGCAGATCAGAGTTTTAACGAAAGCGGGAGTTTTGAGTCAGAGAGGTGATTTAAAATTAGTGAGAACGGAGAGTCAGGGCGTAGATTTAAAATGATTGGGAGCTGAAAGTCAGAGCGTAGATTTAAAAAAGAGCGGGTGCTGAGAGCCAGAGCGGAGATTTAAAAAGAGCGGGAGCTGTGACCCAGAGCAGAGAATTATGAAGCGGGGGGGCTGAGAGTCAGACCGGAGATTTAAAAAGAGCGGGATCTGAGAGTTGGAGTGGAGATTTATAAACAGCGGGAGCTGAGACTCATGGCAGACATTTATAGAGAGCGCAAGTTGAAAGTCAGAGCAGAGATTTATAGAGAGCGTGAGCTGAGAGCCAGACGTGGGATTTATAGAGAGGGAGAGCTGAGAGTCATAGTGGAGATTTAAAAAAGCCGGGAGCTTTGATTAGAGCCGAGATTTATAAAGTGTGGGAGCTGAGAGTCAGAGCAGAGATGTATGAAGAGCGGGTGCTAAGAGTCAGAGCCGAGATTTATAAAGAGCAGGAGCTGGGAGTCTGGCTGGAGACTTAAAAAGAGCAGGAGCTGGGAGTTAGTGTGGAGACTTAAAAAGAGCGTGAGCTGAGAGGCAGATCAGAGTTTTAACAAAAGCGGGAGCTTAGAGTCAGAGAGGAGATATAAAAATAGTGAGAGCTGAGAGTCAGGGCGGCGATTTAAAATGAGCGGGAGCTGAGGGTCAGAGCAGAGATTTAAAATGAACTGTAGCTGAAAGTCAAAATATAGATTTAAAAAAGAGCGGGAGCTGTAGGTCAGACCGGAGATTTAAAAAGAGCGGGAGGTCAGAGTCAGAGCAGAAATTTAAAAAGAGCGGGATTTGAGAATCAGATCAGAGATTTATAGAGAGAGGGAGCTGAGAGTCAGAGTGGACATTTAAAAAGAGCGCAAGCTAAGAGTCAGAGTGGAGATTTAAAAATAGCCGGAGCTGAGAGTCAGAGCAGAAATTTAAAAAGAGCGGGAGTTGAGAATCAGAGCAGAGATTTATGGAGAGCGGGAGCTGAGAGTCAGAGCAGAGATTTATAAAGAGCAGGAGCTGGGAGTCTGGGTGCAGACTTAAAAAGAGCGGGAGCTGAGAGGCAGATCAGAGTTTTAACAAAAGCGGGAGCTTATAGTCAGAAAGGAGATGTGAAAATAGTGAGAGCTGAGAGTCAGGGCGGGGATTTAAAATGAGTGGGAGCTGATGGTCAGAGCAGAGATTTAAAAAGGGCGGGAGCTGTGAGTCAGGGCGGAGATTTAAAAAGAGTGGGAGCTGAGAGTCAGAGCTGAAATTTAAAAAGAGCGGGAGCTGTAAGTCAGAGCGTAGATTTAAAAAGTGCGAAAGCTGAGAGTCAGAGCGGAGATTTAAAATGAGCGGGAGATGAGAGTCAGAGTGGAGATTTAAAAAGCGCGGGAGCTGAGAGTCAGAGAGGAGATTTATGAAGAGCAGGAGGTGGGAGTCTGGGTGGAGACTTAAAAAGAGCGGGAGCTGAAAGGCATCTCAGAGTTTTAACGAAAGCGGTAGCTTAGAGTCAGAGAGGAGATTTAAAAATAGTGAGAACTGAGAGTCAGTGCGTAGATTTAAAATAATTGGGAGCTGAAAGTCAGAGCGTAGATTTACAAAAGAGCGGGTGCTGAGAGTCAGAGCGGAGATTTAAAAAGAGTGGGAGCTGAGAGTCATAGCGCAAACTTAAAAAGAGCAGGAGCTGAGAGTCAGAGAGGAGATTTAAAAAGAGTGGGAGCTGTGACCCAGAGCGGAGAATTATGAAGTGCAGGGGCTGAGAGTAAGAGCGGATATTTAAAAAAAGTGGGAGCTGAGAATAAGAGCAGAGATTTATAAAGAACGGGTGCTAAGAGTCAGAGCCGAGATTTATAAAGAGCAGGAGCTGCGAGTCTGGCTGGAGACTTAAAAAGAGCAGGAGCTGGGAGTCTGTGTGGAGACTTAAAAAGAACGGGAGCTGAGAGGCAGATCAGAGTTTTAACAAAAGCGGGAGCTTACAGTCAGAGAGGAGATATAAAAATTGTGAAAGCTGAGAGTCAGGGCGGAGATTTAAAATGAGCGGGAGCTGAGGGTCAGAGCAGAGATTTAAAATGAGCTGTAGCTGAAATTCAAAATATAGATTTAAAAAAGAGCGGGAGCTGTAAGTCAGACCGGAGATTAAAAAAGAGCGGGAGCTGAGATTCAGAGTGGAGATTTAAAAAGAGCGGGAGCTAAGAGTCAGAGCGGAGATTTAAAAAGAGCGGGAGCTGAGAGTCAGAGCAGAGATTTATAAAGAGAGTGTGCTGAGAGTCAGAGCTGAGATTTATTAAGAGCAGGATCTGGGAGTCAGAGCGGAGATTTAAAAAGAGCGGGAGGTGAGAGTCAGAGAGGAGATTTTAAATTAGTGAAAGCTGAGAGTCAGGGCGGAGATTTAAAATGAGCGGGAGCTGAGGGTCAGAGCAGAGATTTAAAAAGAGCGGGAGCTGTGAGTCCGGTCGGAGATTTAAAAAGAGCTGGAGCTGAGATTCAGGGGGAAATTTAAGAACGGGAGCTGTAAGTCAGAGCGTAGATTTAAATAGAGCGGGAGCTGAGAGTCAGAGCAGAGATTTAAAAGGACCGGGAGCTGAAAGTTAGAACATAGGTTAAAAAAATGCGGGAGCTGAGAGTCGGAGCGGAGATTGAAAAAGAGCGGGAGCTGAGAGTCAGAGCGGAGATTTAAAAAGTGCGGGAGCTGAGAGTCAGAGCAGAGATTTATAAAGAGCAGGAGGTGGGAGTCTGAGTGGAGACTTAAGAAGAGCGGGAGCTGAGAGGCAGATCAGAGTTTTAACGAAAGTGGGAACTTAGAGTCAGAGAGGAGATTTAAAAATAGTGAGAACTGAGAATCAGGGCATAGATTGAAAATGATTGGGAGCTGAAAGTCAGAGAGTAGATTTAAAAAAGAGCGGGAGCTGAGAGTCAGAGCGGAGATTTAAAAAGAGTGGGAGCTGAGAGTCAGAGATCAAATTTAAAAAGAGCAGGAGCTGGGACTCAGAGTGGAGATTTAAAAAGAGCAGGAGCTGGGACTCAGAGCAGAGATTTAAAAGGAGAGGGAGCTGTAAGTCAAAAGATAGGTTTAAAAAAGAGCGGGAGCTGAGAGTCAGAGCGGAGATTGAAAAAGAGCGGGAGCTGAGAGTGAGAGTGGAGATTTAACAAGTGCGGGAGCTAAGAATCAGAGCGGAGATTTTAAAAGAGCGGGAGGTGATAGAGCATAAATTTAAAAAGAGCCGGAGATGGGAATCAGAGCAGAAACCTATAGAGAGCGGGAGCTGATAGTGAGAGCAGAGATCTATAAAGAGCGGTTGCTGAAAGACAGAGCAGAGAATTAAAAAGAGCGGGAGCTGTGAGTCAGGTCGGACATTTTAAAACAGCGGGAGCTGAGAGTCAGAGCGGAAATTTAAAAAGAGCGGTAGTTGAGAATCAGAGCAGAGATTTATAGAGAGCGGGAGCTGAGAGTCAGAGCAGTGATCTATCAAGAGCGGGTGCAGAGAGACAGAGCAGAGATTTATAAAGAGCAGGAGCTGGGAGTCTGGGTGCAGACTAAAAAAGAGCAGGAGCTGAGAGGCAGATCAGAGTTTTAACAAAAGCGGGAGCTTAGAGTCAGAGAGGAGATTTAAAAATACTGAGAGCTGAGAGTTAGGGCGGAGATTTAAAACGAGCGGGAGCCGAGGGTCAGAGCAGAGATTTAAAAAAAGCTGGAGCTGAGAGTCAGAGTGGAGATTTAATAAGAGCAGGATCTGAGAGGCAGAGTGGAGATTTTAAAAGTGCGGGAGCTGTAAGTCAAAGCGTAGATTTAAAAAGAGCGGGAGCTGAGAGTCAAAAGATAGATTTAAAAAAGAGAGGGAGCTGAGAGTCAGAGTGGAGATTTAAAAAGTGCGGGAGCTGAGAGTCAGAGTGGAGATTTAAAAAGTGCGGGAGGTGAGAGTCAGAGCATAAATTTAAAAAAGAGCGGGAGTTGAGAATCAGAGCAGAGATTAATAGAGAGCGGGAGCTGAGAGTCAGAGCAGAAATTTATAATGTGCGGGAGCTGAGAGTCAGAGCAGAGATTTATGAAGAGTGGGTGCTAAGACTCAGAGCCGAGATTTATAAAGAGAAGGAGCTGGGAGTCTGGCTGGAGACTTATACAGAGCAGGAGCTGGGAGTCAGTGTGGAGACTTAAAAAGAGCGTGAGCTGAGAGTCAGACCAGAGTTTTAACAAAAGCGGGAGCTTAGAGTCAGAGAGGAGATGTGAAAATAGTGAGAGCTGAGAGTCAGGGCGGGGATTTAAAATGAGTGGGAGCTGATGGTCAGAGCAGAGATTTAAAAAGGGCGGGAGCTGTGAGTCAGGGCGGAGATTTAAAAAGAGTGGGAGCTGAGAGTCAGAGCTGAAATTTAAAAAAAGCGGGAGCTTAGAGTCAGAGAGGTGATATAAAAATTGTGAGAGCTGAGAGTCAGGGCGGAGACTTAAAATGAGCGGGAGCTGAGGGTCAGAGCAGAGATTTAAAATTAACTGTAGCTGAAAGTCAAAATATAGATTTAAAAAAGAGCGGGAGCTGTAAGTCAGACCGGAGATTTAAAAAGAGCGGGAGGTCTGAGTCAGAGCAGAAATTTAAAAAGAGCGGGATTTGAGAATCAGATCAGAGATTTATAGAGACAGGGAGCTGAGAGTCAGAGTGGAGATTTAAAAAGAGCCGGAGCTGAGTGTCACAGCAGAAATTTAAAAAGAGCGGGAGTTGAGAATCAGAGCAGAGATTTATAGAGAGCGGGAGCTGAGAGTCAGAGCAGAGATTTATAAAGAGCAGGAGCTGGGAGTCTGGGTGCAGAATTAAAAAGAGCGGGAGCTGAGAGGCAGATCAGAGTTTTAAAAAAAGCGGGAGCTTATAGTCAGAGAGGAGATGTGAAAATAGTGAGAGCTGAGAGTCAGGGCGGGGATTTAAAATGAGTGGGAGCTGATGGTCAGAGCAGAGATTTAAAAAGGGCGGGAGCTGTGAGTCAGGGCGGAGATTTAAAAAGAGTGGGAGCTGAGAGTCAGAGCTGAAATTTAAAAAGAGCGGGAGCTGTAAGTCAGAGCGTAGATTTAAAAAGTGCGGGAGCTGAGAGTCAGAGCGGAGATTTAAAATGAGCGGGAGATGAGAGTCAGAGCGGAGGTTTATGAAGAGCAGGAGGTGGGAGTCTGGGTGGAGACTTAAAAAGAGCGGGAGCTGAGAGGCATCTCAGAGTTTTAACGAAAGCGGTAGCTTAGAGTCAGAGAGGAGATTTAAAAATAGTGAGAACTGAGAGTCAGTGCGTAGATTTAAAATAATTGGGAGCTGAAAGTCAGAGCGTAGATTTAAAAAAGAGCGGGTGCTGAGAGTCAGAGCGGAGATTTAAAAAGAGTGGGGAGCTGAGAGTCATAGCACAAACTTAAAAAGAGCAGGAGCTGAGAGTCAGAGAGGAGATTTAAAAAGAGCGGGAGCTGTGGCCCAGAGCGGAGAATTATGAAGTGCGGGGGCTGAGAGTAAGAGCGGATATTTAAAAAGAGCGGGATCTGAGAATCAGAGTGGAGATTTATAAACAGCGGGAGCTGAGAGTCAGGGCAGACATTTATAGAGAGCAGAAGTTGAGAGTCAGTGCGGAGATTTATAGAGAGCGGGAGCTGAGAGCCAAACGAGAGATTTATAGAGAGGGAGAGCTGAGAGTCATAGTGGAGATTTAAAAAAGGCAGGAGCTTTGATTAGAGTCGAGATTTATAATGTGCGGGAGCTGAGAGTCGGAGCAGAGATTTAGAAAGAACGGGTGCTAAGAATCAGAGCCGAGATTTATAAAGAGCAGGAGCTGCGAGTCTGGCTGGAGACTTAAAAAGAGCAGGAGCTGGGAGTCTGTGTTGAGACTTAAAAAGAGCGGGAGCTGAGAGGCAGATCAGAGTTTTAACAAAAGCGGGAGCTTACAGTCAGAGAGGAGATATAAAAATTGTGAGAGCTGAGAGTCAGGGCGGAGATTTAAAATGAGCGGGAGCTGAGGGTCAGAGCAGAGATTTAAAATGAGCTGTAGCTGAAATTCAAAATATAGATTTAAAAAAGAGCGGGAGCTGTAAGTCAGACCGGAGATTAAAAAAGAGCGGGAGCTGAGATTCAGAGTGGAGATTTAAAAAGTGCGGGAGCTAAGAGTCAGAGCAGAGATTTAAAAAGAGCGGGAGGTCAGAGTCAGAGCAGAAATTTATAAAGAGCAGGATTTGAGATTCAGATCAGAGATTTATAGAGAGCGGGAGCTGAGAGTCAGAGCAGAGATTTATAAAGAGAGTGTGCTGAGAGTCAGAGCTGAGATTTATTAAGAGCAGGATCTAGGAGTCAGTGCGGAGATTTAAAAAGAGCGGGAGGTGAGAGTCAGAGAGGAGATTTTAAATTAGTGAAAGCTGAGAGTCAGGGTGGAGATTCAAAATGAGCGGGAGCTGAGGGACAGAGCAGAGATTTAAAAAGAGCGGGAGCTGTGAGTCCGGTCGGAGATTTAAAAAGAGCTGGAGCTGAGATTCAGGGGGAAATTTAAGAGCGGGAGCTTTAAGTCAGAGCGTAGATTTAAAAAGAGCGGGAGCTGAGAGTCAGAGCAGAGATTTAAAAGGACCGGGAGCTGAAAGTTAGAACATAGGTTAAAAAAATGCGGGAGCTGAGAGTCGGAGCGGAGATTGAAAAAGAGCAAGACCTGAGAGTCAGTCTGGAGATTTAAAAAGTGCGGGAGCTGAGAGTCAGAGCAGAGATTTATAAAGAGCAGGAGGTGGGAGTCTGAGTGGAGACTTAAGAAGAGCGGGAGCTGAGAGGCAGATCAGAGTTTTAACGAAAGTGGGAACTTAGAGTCAGAGAGGAGATTTAAAAATAGTGAGAGCTGAGAATCAGGGCGGAGATTTAAAATGATTGGGAGCTGAAAGTCAGAGTAGATTTAAAAAAGAGCGGGAGCTGAGAGTCAGAGCGGAGATTTAAAAAGAGTGGGAGCTGAGAGTCAGAGATCGAATTTAAAAAGAGCAGGAGCTGGGACTCAGAGTGTAGATTTAAAAAGTGCAGGAGCTGGGACTCAGAGTGTAGATTTAAAAAGAGCAGGAGCTGGGAGTCAGAACAGAGATTTAAAAGGAGAGGGAGCTGTAAGTCAAAAGATAGGTTTAAAAAAGAGCGGGAGCTGAGAGTCAGAGTGGAGATTTAACAAGTGCGGGAGCTAAGAATCAGAGCGGAGATTTAAAAAGAGCGGGAGGTGATAGAGCATAAATTTAAAAAGAGCGGGAGATGAGAATCAGAGCAGAAACTTATAGAGAGCGGGAGCTGAGAGTGAGAGCAGAGATCTATAAAGAGCGGTTGCTGAAAGACAGAGCAGAGAATTAAAAAGAGCGGGAGCTGTGAGTCAGGTCGGACATTTTAAAACAGCGGGAGCTGAGAGTCAGAGCGGAAATTTAAAAAGAGCGGTAGTTGAGAATCAGAGCAGAGATTTATAGAGAGCGGGAGCTGAGAGTCAGAGCAGTGATCTATCAAGAGCGGGTGCAGAGAGACAGAGCAGAGATTTATAAAGAGCAGGAGCTGGGAGTCTGGGTGCAGACTTAAAAAGAGCAGGAGCTGGGAGGCAGATCAGAGTTTTAACAAAAGCGGGAGCTTAGTGTCAGAGAGGAGATATAAAAATTGTGAGAGCTGAGAGTCAGGGCGGAGATTTAAAATGAGCGGGAGCTGAGGGTCAGAGCAGAGATTTAAAATGAACTGTAGCTGAAAGTCAAAATATAGATTTAAAAAAGAGCGGGAGCTGTAAGTCAGACCGGAGATTTAAAAAGAGCGGGAGGTCAGAGTCAGAGCAGAAATTTAAAAAGAGCGGGATTTGAGAATCAGATCAGAGATTTATAGAGAGAGGGAGCTGAGAGTCAGAGTGGACATTTAAAAAGTGCGCAAGCTAAGAGTCAGAGTGGAGATTTAAAAATAGCCGGAGCTGAGAGTCAGAGCAGAAATTTAAAAAGAGCGGGAGTTGAGAATCAGAGCAGAGATTTATAGAGAGCGGGAGCTGAGAGTCGGAGCAGAGTTTTAACAAAAGCGGGAGCTGATAGTCAGAAAGGAGATGTGAAAATAGTGAGAGCTGAGAGTCAGGGCGGGGATTTAAAATGAGTGGGAGCTGATGGTCAGAGCAGAGATTTAAAAAGAGTGGGAACTGAGAGTCAGAGTGAAGATTTAATAAGAGCAGGATCTGAGAGGCAGAGTGGAGATTTTAAAATTGCGCGAACTGTAATTCAGAGCGTAGATTTAAAAAGAGCGGGAGCTGAGAGTCAGAGCAGAGATTTAAAAGGAGCGGGAGCTGAAAGTCAAAAGATAGATTTAAAAAAGAGCGGGAGCTGAGAGTCAGAGCGGAGAATGAAAAAGAGCGGGAGCTGAGAGTCAGAGTGGAGATTCAGAAAGAGCGGGAGCTAAGAGTCAGAGCGGAGATTTAGAAAGAGCGGGAGGTGAGAGTCAGAGCATAAATTTAAAAAGAGCGGTAGTTGAGAATCAGAGCAGAGATTTATAGAGAGCGGGAGCTGAGAGTCAGAGCAGAGATCTATAAAGAGCGGGTGCAGAGAGACAGAGCAGAGATTTATAAAGAGCAGGAGCTGGGAGTCTGGGTGCAGACTTAAAAAGAGCGGGAGCTGAGAGGCAGATCAGAGTTTTAACAAAAGTGTGAGCTTAGAATCAGAGAGGAGATTAAAAATAGTTGACAGCTGACAGTCAGGGCGGAGATTTAAAATGTGCGGGAGCTGTGGGTCAGAGCAGAGATTTAAAAAAAAGCTGGAGCTGAGAGTCAGAGTGGAGATTTAATAAGAGCAGGATCTGAGAGGCAGAGCGGAGATTTTAAAAGTGCGGGAGCTGTAAGTCAGAGCGTAGATTTAAAATGAGCGTGAGCTGAAAGACAAAAGATAGATTTAAAAAAGAGAGGGAGCTGAAAGTCAAAAGATAGATTTAAAAAAGAGCGGGAGCTGAGAGTCAGAGCAGAGATTTAAAAAATGCGGGAGCTAAGAGTCAGAGTGGAGATTTAAAAAGAGCGGGAGGTGAGAGTCAGAGCATAAATTTAAAAAAGAGCGGGAGTTGAGAATCAGAGCAGAGATTAATAAAGAGCGGGAGCTGAGAGTCAGAGCCGAGATTTATAAAGTGCGGGAGCTGAGAGTAAGAGCAGAGATTTATGAAGAGCGGGTGCTAAGAGTCAAAGCAGAGATTTATAAAGAGCAGGAGCTGGGAGTCTGTGTGGAGACTTAAAAAGAGCGGGAGATCAGAGGCAGATCAGAGTTTTAACAAAAGCGGGAGCTTAGAGTCAGAGAGGAGATATAAAAATTGTGAGAGCTGAGTGTCAGGGTGGAGATTTAAAATGAGCGGGAGCTGAGGGTCAGAGCAGAGATTTAAAATGAGCTGTAGCTTAAAGTCAAAATATAGATTTAAAAAAGAGCGGGAGCTGTAAGTCAGAGCGTAGATTTAAAAAGAGCGGGAGGTGAGAGTCAGAGCAGAAATTTAAAAAGAGCAGGATTTGAGATTCAGATCAGAGATTTATACAGAGTGGGTTCTGAGAGTCATAGGAGAGATTTATAGAGAGAGTGTGTTGAGAGTCAGAGTTGAGATTTATAAAGAGCAGGATCTGGGAGTCTGGGTGGAGACTTAAAAAGAGCAGGAGCTGAGAGGCAGATCAGAGTTTTAACAACAGTGGGAGCTTTGAGTCAGAGAGGAGATTTTAAATTAGTGAAAGCTGAGAGTCAGGGTGGAGATTCAAAATGAGCGGGAGCTGAGGGTCAGAGCAGAGATTTAAAAAGAGCGGGAGCTGTGAGTCAGGTCGGAGATTTAAAAAAAGCTGGAGCTGAGATTCAGAGGGGAAATTTAAGGAGAGCGGAAGCTGTAAGTCAGAGCATAGATTTAAAAAGAGCGGGAGCTGAGAGTCAAAAGATAGATTTAAAAAAGAGCGGGAGCTGAGAGTCAGAACGGAGATTGAAAAAGAGCGGGAGCTGAGAGTCAGAGTGGAGATTTAAAAAGTGCGGGAGCTGAGAGTCAGAGCGGAGATTGAAAAAGAGCGGGAGCTGTGAGTCAGAGTGGAGATTTAAAAAGTGCGGGAGCTAAGAATCAGAGCGGAGATTTAAAAAGAGCGGGAGGTGAGAGTCAGAGCATAAATTTAAAAAGAGCGGGAGTTGAGAATCAGAGCAGAGATTTATAGAGAGCGGGAGCTGAGAGTGAGAGCAGAGATCTATAAAGAGCGGTTGCTGAAAGATAGAGTAGAGAATTAAAAAGAGCGGGAGTTGTGAGTCAGGTCGGAGATTTTAAAACAGCGGGAGCTGAGAGTCAGAGCGGAAATTTAAGAAGAGCAGGAGCTGTAAGTCAGAGCGTAGATTGAAAAAGAGCGGGAGCTGAGAGTCAGAGCAGAGATTTAAAATGAGCGGGCGCTGAAAGACAGAACATAGGTTTAAAAAAAGCGGGAGCTGATAGTCAGAGCGGAGATTTAAAATGACCGTGAGCTGAGAGTCAGAGTGGAGATTTAAAAATTGCGGGAGCTGCGAGTCAGAGCAGAGATTTATAAAGAGCAGGATGTGGGAGTCTGGGTGGAGACTTAAGGAGAGCGGGAGCTGAGAGGCATATCAGAGTTTTAATGAAAGCGGGAGCTTAGAGTCAGAGAGGAGATTTAAAAATAGTGAGAGCTGAGAATCAGGGCGTAGATTTAAAATGATTGGGAGCTGAAAGTCAGAGCGTAGATTTAAAAAAGAGCGGGAGCTGAGAGTCAGAGCGGAGATTTAAAAAGAGTGGGAGCTGAGAGTCAGAGCGCAAATTTAAAAAGAGCAGGAGCTGGGAGTCAGAGTGGAGATTTAATAAGAGCAGGATCTGAGAGGCAGAGCAGAGATTTTAAAATTGTGCGAACTGTAATTCGGAGCATAGATTTAAAAAGAGTGGGAGCTGAGAGTCAGAGCGGAGATTGAAAAAGAGCAGGAGCTGAGAGTCAGAGTGGAGATTTAGAAAACGCGGGAGCTAAGAGTCAGAGCGGAGATTTAAAAAGAGTGGGAGGTGAGAGTCAGAGCAAAAATTTAAAAAGAGCGGTAGTTGAGAATCAGAGCCAAGATTTATAGAGAGCGGGAGCTGAGAGTCAGAGCAGAGATCTATAAAGAGCGGTTGCAGAGAGACAGAGCAGAGATTTAAAATGAGCGGGAGCTGTGAGTCAGGGCGGAGATTTAAAAATAGCGGAAGCTGAGAGTCAGAGCGGAGATTTAAAAATAGCGGGAGCTGAGAGTCAGAGCGGAAATTTAAGAAGAGCGGGAGCTGTAAGTCAGAGCGTAGATTTAAAAAGAGTGGGAGCTGAGAGTCAGAGCAGAGATTTAAAATGAGCGGGAGCTGAGAGTCAGAGTGGAGATTTAAAAAGTGCGGGAGCTGAGAGTCAGAGCGCAAATTTAAAAAGAGCAGGAGCTGGGAGTCAGAGTGGAGATTTAATAAGAGCAGAATCTGAGAGGCAGAGCAGAGATTTTAAAATTGTGCGAACTGTAATTCAGAGCATAGATTTAAAAAGAGCGGGAGCTGAGAGTCAGAGCAGAGATTTAAAAGGAGCAGGGGCTGAAAGTCAAAAGATAGATTTAAAAAAGAGCAGGAGCTGAGAGTCAGAGTGGATATTTAGAAAGTGCGGGAGCTAAGAGTCAGAGCGGAGATTTAAAAAGAGTGGGAGGTGAGATTCAGAGCAAAAATTTAAAAAGAGCGGTAGTTGAGAATCAGAGCAGAGATTTATAGAGAGCGGGAGCTGAGAGTCAGAGCAGAGATCTATAAAGAGCGGGTGCAGAGAGACAGAGCAGAGATTTATAAAGAGCAGGAGCTGGGAGTCTGGGTGGAGACTTAAAAAGAGCGGGAGCTGAGAGGCAGATCAGAGTTTTAACAAAAGCGGGAGCACGGAGTCAGAGAGGAGATTTAAAAATAGTGAGAGCTGAGAGTTAGGGCGGAGATTTAAAATGAGCAGGAGCTGAGGTTCAGAGCAGAGATTTAAAAATACCTGGAGCTGAGAGTCAGAGTAGAGATTTAATAAGAGCAGGATCTGAGAGGCAGAGTGGAGATTTTAAAAGTGCGCGAGCTGTAAGTCAGACCGTAGATTTAAAAAGAGCGGGAGCTGAGAGTCAGAGCAGAGAGTTAAAAGGAGCGGGAGCTGAAATTCAAAAGATAGATTTAAAAAAGTGAGGGAGCTGAGAGTCAGAGTGGAGATTTAAAAAGTGTGGGAGCTAAGAGTCAGAGTGGAGATTTAAAAAGAGCGGGAGGTGAGAGTCAGAGCATAAATTTAAAAAAGAGCGGGAGTTGAGAATCAGAGCAGAGATTTATAGAGTGCGGGAGCTGAGTTTCAGAGCAGAGATTTATAAACAGCGGGTGCTGAGAGAGAGAGCAGAATTTTATAAAGAGCAGGAGCTGGGAGTCTGTGTGGAGACTCAAAAAGTGCGGGAGATGAGAGGCAGATCAGAGTTTTTACAAAAGCTGGAGCTTAGAGTCAGAGAGAAGACTTTAAAGTAGTGAAAGCTGAGAGCCAGGGTGGAGACTTAAAATGAGCGGGAGCTGAGGGTCAGAGCAGAGATTTAAAAAGAGCGGGAGCTGTGAGTCAGAGCGGAGATTTAAAAACAGTGGGAGCTGAGAGTCAGAGCGGAAATTTAAGAAGAGCGGGATCTGTAAGTCAGAGCGTAGATTTAAAAAGAGTGGGAGCTGAGAGTCAGAGCAGAGATTTAAAAAGAGCGGGAGCTGAAAGTCAGAACATAGGTTTAAATAATGCGGGAGCTGAGATTCAGAGCAGAGATTTAAAAAGAGTGGGAGCTGAGAGTCAGAGCGCAAATTTAAAAAGAGCAGGAGCTGAGAGTTAGAGTGGAGATTTAAAAAGTGCGGGAGCTAAGAGTCAGAGTGGAGATTTAAAAAGAGCGGGAGGTGAGAGTCAGACCATAAATATAAAAGAGTGGGAGCTGAGAGTCAGAGCAGAGATTTAAAATGAGCGGGCGCTGAAAGACAGAACATAGGTTTAAAAAAAGCGGGAGCTGATAGTCAGAGCGGAGATTTAAAATGACCGTGAGCTGAGAGTCAGAGTGGAGATTTAAAAATTGCGGGAGCTGCGAGTCAGAGCAGAGATTTATAAAGAGCAGGATGTGGGAGTCTGGGTGGAGACTTAAGGAGAGCGGGAGCTGAGAGGCATATCAGAGTTTTAATGAAAGCGGGAGCTTAGAGTCAGAGAGGAGATTTAAAAATAGTGAGAGCTGAGAATCAGGGCGTAGATTTAAAATGATTGGGAGCTGAAAGTCAGAGCGTAGATTTAAAAAAGAGCGGGAGCTGAGAGTCAGAGCGGAGATTTAAAAAGAGTGGGAGCTGAGAGTCAGAGCGCAAATTTAAAAAGAGCAGGAGCTGGGAGTCAGAGTGGAGATTTAATAAGAGCAGGATCTGAGAGGCAGAGCAGAGATTTTAAAATTGTGCGAACTGTAATTCGGAGCATAGATTTAAAAAGAGTGGGAGCTGAGAGTCAGAGCGGAGATTGAAAAAGAGTGGGAGCTAAGAGTCAGAGCGGAGATTTAAAAAGAGTGGGAGGTGAGAGTCAGAGCAAAAATTTAAAAAGAGCGGTAGTTGAGAATCAGAGCCAAGATTTATAGAGAGCGGGAGCTGAGAGTCAGAGCAGAGATCTATAAAGAGCGGTTGCAGAGAGACAGAGCAGAGATTTAAAATGAGCGGGAGCTGTGAGTCAGGGCGGAGATTTAAAAATAGCGGAAGCTGAGAGTCAGAGCGGAGATTTAAAAATAGCGGGAGCTGAGAGTCAGAGCGGAAATTTAAGAAGAGCGGGAGCTGTAAGTCAGAGCGTAGATTTAAAAAGAGTGGGAGCTGAGAGTCAGAGCAGAGATTTAAAATGAGCGGGAGCTGAGAGTCAGAGTGGAGATTTAAAAAGTGCGGGAGCTGAGAGTCAGAGCGCAAATTTAAAAAGAGCAGGAGCTGGGAGTCAGAGTGGAGATTTAATAAGAGCAGGATCTGAGAGGCAGAGCAGAGATTTTAAAATTGTGCGAACTGTAATTCGGAGCATAGATTTAAAAAGAGTGGGAGCTGAGAGTCAGAGCAGAGATTTAAAAGGAGCAGGGGCTGAAAGTCAAAAGATAGATTTAAAAAAGAGCAGGAGCTGAGAGTCAGAGTGGATATTTAGAAAGTGCGGGAGCTAAGAGTCAGAGCGGAGATTTAAAAAGAGTGGGAGGTGAGATTCAGAGCAAAAATTTAAAAAGAGCGGTAGTTGAGAATCAGAGCAGAGATTTATAGAGAGCGGGAGCTGAGAGTCAGAGCAGAGATCTATAAAGAGCGGGTGCAGAGAGACAGAGCAGAGATTTATAAAGAGCAGGAGCTGGGAGTCTGGGTGGAGACTTAAAAAGAGCGGGAGCTGAGAGGCAGATCAGAGTTTTAACAAAAGCGGGAGCACGGAGTCAGAGAGGAGATTTAAAAATAGTGAGAGCTGAGAGTTAGGGCGGAGATTTAAAATGAGCAGGAGCTGAGGTTCAGAGCAGAGATTTAAAAATACCTGGAGCTGAGAGTCAGAGTAGAGATTTAATAAGAGCAGGATCTGAGAGGCAGAGTGGAGATTTTAAAAGTGCGCGAGCTGTAAGTCAGACCGTAGATTTAAAAAGAGCGGGAGCTGAGAGTCAGAGCAGAGAGTTAAAAGGAGCGGGAGCTGAAATTCAAAAGATAGATTTAAAAAAGTGAGGGAGCTGAGAGTCAGAGTGGAGATTTAAAAAGTGTGGGAGCTAAGAGTCAGAGTGGAGATTTAAAAAGAGCGGGAGGTGAGAGTCAGAGCATAAATTTAAAAAAGAGCGGGAGTTGAGAATCAGAGCAGAGATTTATAGAGTGCGGGAGCTGAGTTTCAGAGCAGAGATTTATAAACAGCGGGTGCTGAGAGAGAGAGCAGAATTTTATAAAGAGCAGGAGCTGGGAGTCTGTGTGGAGACTCAAAAAGTGCGGGAGATGAGAGGCAGATCAGAGTTTTTACAAAAGCTGGAGCTTAGAGTCAGAGAGAAGACTTTAAAGTAGTGAAAGCTGAGAGCCAGGGTGGAGACTTAAAATGAGCGGGAGCTGAGGGTCAGAGCAGAGATTTAAAAAGAGCGGGAGCTGTGAGTCAGAGCGGAGATTTAAAAACAGTGGGAGCTGAGAGTCAGAGCGGAAATTTAAGAAGAGCGGGATCTGTAAGTCAGAGCGTAGATTTAAAAAGAGTGGGAGCTGAGAGTCAGAGCAGAGATTTAAAAAGAGCGGGAGCTGAAAGTCAGAACATAGGTTTAAATAATGCGGGAGCTGAGATTCAGAGCAGAGATTTAAAAAGAGTGGGAGCTGAGAGTCAGAGCGCAAATTTAAAAAGAGCAGGAGCTGAGAGTTAGAGTGGAGATTTAAAAAGTGCGGGAGCTAAGAGTCAGAGTGGAGATTTAAAAAGAGCGGGAGGTGAGAGTCAGACCATAAATATAAAAGAGCGGGAGTTGAGAATCAGAGCAGAGATTTATAGAGAGCGGGAGCTGAGAGTCAGTGCAGAGATTTATAAAGAGCAGGTGCTGAGAGACAGAGCAGAAATTCATAAAGAGCAGGAGCTGAGAGTCAGAGTGGAGATTTAAAAAGTGCGGGAGCTAAGAGTCAGAGTGGAGATTTAAAAAGAGCGGGAGGTGAGAGTCAGACCATAAATTTAAAAAGAGCGGGAGTTGAGAATCAGAGGAGAGATCTATAGAGAGCGGGAGCTGAGAGTCAGAGCAGAGATTTAAAAAGAGCGGGAGGTGAGAGTCAGACCACAAATTTAAGAAGAGTGGGAGTTGAGAATCAGAGGAGAGATTAATAGAGAGCGGGAGCTGAGAGTCAGAGCGGAGAATTATGAAGCGCGGGGGCTGAGAGTCAGAGCGGAGATTTATAAAGAGCGGGAGCTAAGAGTCAGAGCCGAGATTTATAAAGAGCAGGAGCTGGGAGTCAAGGTGGAGTCTTAAAAAGAGAAGGAGCTGGGAGTCTGGGTGGAGCTTAGAGTCAGTGAGGAGATATAAAAATTGTGAGAGCTGACAGTCAGGGGGGAGATTTAAAATGAGCGGGAGCTGAGGGTCAGAGCAGAGATTTAAAATGAGCTGGAGCTGAAAGTTAAAAGGTAGATTTAAAAAAGAGCGGGAGCTGAAATTCAGAGCGGAGATTTAAAAAGAGGGGGAGCTGAGAGTCAGAGTGGAGATTTTAAAGTAGTTGGAGCTGAGAGTCAGGGTGGAGATTTAAAATGAGCGGGAGCTGAGGGTCAGAGCAGAGATTTAAAAAGAGCGGGAGCTGAGAGTCAGAGTGGAAATTTAAATAGAGCGGGAGCTGAGAATCAGAGCAGAGATTTATAAAGAGCATGTGCTGAGAGTCAGAGCAGAGATTTATAAAGTGCAGGAGCTGGGAGTCTGCGTGGAGACATAAAAAGAGCGGGAGCTGTGATGCAGATCAGAGTTTTAACAAAAGCGGGAGCTTAGAGTCAGAGAGGAGATTTTACAGTAGTGAGAGCTGAGAGTCAGGGTGGAGATTTAAAATGAGCGGGAGCAGAGGGTCAGAGCAGAGATTTAAAAAGAGCTGGATCTGTGAGTCAGGTCGGAGATTTAAAAAGAGCGGGAGCTGTAAGTCAGAGCATAGATTTAAAAAGAGCAGGAGCTGAGAGTCAGAGCGGAAATTTAAATAGAGCGGGAGCTGTCAGTGAGAGCGTAGATTTAAAAAGAGCGGGAGCTGAGAGTCAGAGCAGAGATTTAAAAGGAGCAGGAGCTGAAAGTCAGAAACTAGGTTTAAAAAATGGGGGAGCCTAGAGTCAGAGCAGAGATTTGAAATGTTCGGGAGCTGAGAGTCAGAGCAGAAATTTAAAAAGAGCAGGAGCTTAGAGTCAGAGTGGAGATTTAAAAAGTGCGGGAGCTAAGAATCAGAGCGGAGATTTAAAAAGAGCGGGAGGTGAGAGTCAGAGCATAAATTTAAAAAGAGCGGGAGTTGAGAATCAGAGCAGAGATTTATAGAGAGCGGGAGCTGAGAGTGAGAGCAGAGATCTATAAAGAGCGGTTGCTGAAAGATAGAGTAGAGAATTAAAAAGAGCGGGAGTTGTGAGTCAGGTCGGAGATTTTAAAACAGCGGGAGCTGAGAGTCAGAGCGGAAATTTAAGAAGAGCAGGAGCTGTAAGTCAGAGCGTAGATTGAAAAAGAGCGGGAGCTGAGAGTCAGAGCAGAGATTTAAAATGAGCGGGCGCTGAAAGACAGAACATAGGTTTAAAAAAAGCGGGAGCTGATAGTCAGAGCGGAGATTTAAAATGACCGTGAGCTGAGAGTCAGAGTGGAGATTTAAAAATTGCGGGAGCTGCGAGTCAGAGCAGAGATTTATAAAGAGCAGGATGTGGGAGTCTGGGTGGAGACTTAAGGAGAGCGGGAGCTGAGAGGCATATCAGAGTTTTAATGAAAGCGGGAGCTTAGAGTCAGAGAGGAGATTTAAAAATAGTGAGAGCTGAGAATCAGGGCGTAGATTTAAAATGATTGGGAGCTGAAAGTCAGAGCGTAGATTTAAAAAAGAGCGGGAGCTGAGAGTCAGAGCGGAGATTTAAAAAGAGTGGGAGCTGAGAGTCAGAGCGCAAATTTAAAAAGAGCAGGAGCTGGGAGTCAGAGTGGAGATTTAATAAGAGCAGGATCTGAGAGGCAGAGCAGAGATTTTAAAATTGTGCGAACTGTAATTCGGAGCATAGATTTAAAAAGAGTGGGAGCTGAGAGTCAGAGCGGAGATTGAAAAAGAGTGGGAGCTGAGAGTCAGAGTGGAGATTTAGAAAACGCGGGAGCTAAGAGTCAGAGCGGAGATTTAAAAAGAGTGGGAGGTGAGAGTCAGAGCAAAAATTTAAAAAGAGCGGTAGTTGAGAATCAGAGCCAAGATTTATAGAGAGCGGGAGCTGAGAGTCAGAGCAGAGATCTATAAAGAGCGGTTGCAGAGAGACAGAGCAGAGATTTAAAATGAGCGGGAGCTGTGAGTCAGGGCGGAGATTTAAAAATAGCGGAAGCTGAGAGTCAGAGCGGAGATTTAAAAATAGCGGGAGCTGAGAGTCAGAGCGGAAATTTAAGAAGAGCGGGAGCTGTAAGTCAGAGCGTAGATTTAAAAAGAGTGGGAGCTGAGAGTCAGAGCAGAGATTTAAAATGAGCGGGAGCTGAGAGTCAGAGTGGAGATTTAAAAAGTGCGGGAGCTGAGAGTCAGAGCGCAAATTTAAAAAGAGCAGGAGCTGGGAGTCAGAGTGGAGATTTAATAAGAGCAGGATCTGAGAGGCAGAGCAGAGATTTTAAAATTGTGCGAACTGTAATTCAGAGCATAGATTTAAAAAGAGCGGGAGCTGAGAGTCAGAGCAGAGATTTAAAAGGAGCAGGGGCTGAAAGTCAAAAGATAGATTTAAAAAAGAGCAGGAGCTGAGAGTCAGAGTGGATATTTAGAAAGTGCGGGAGCTAAGAGTCAGAGCGGAGATTTAAAAAGAGTGGGAGGTGAGATTCAGAGCAAAAATTTAAAAAGAGCGGTAGTTGAGAATCAGAGCAGAGATTTATAGAGAGCGGGAGCTGAGAGTCAGAGCAGAGATCTATAAAGAGCGGGTGCAGAGAGACAGAGCAGAGATTTATAAAGAGCAGGAGCTGGGAGTCTGGGTGGAGACTTAAAAAGAGCGGGAGCTGAGAGGCAGATCAGAGTTTTAACAAAAGCGGGAGCACGGAGTCAGAGAGGAGATTTAAAAATAGTGAGAGCTGAGAGTTAGGGCGGAGATTTAAAATGAGCAGGAGCTGAGGTTCAGAGCAGAGATTTAAAAATACCTGGAGCTGAGAGTCAGAGTAGAGATTTAATAAGAGCAGGATCTGAGAGGCAGAGTGGAGATTTTAAAAGTGCGCGAGCTGTAAGTCAGACCGTAGATTTAAAAAGAGCGGGAGCTGAGAGTCAGAGCAGAGAGTTAAAAGGAGCGGGAGCTGAAATTCAAAAGATAGATTTAAAAAAGTGAGGGAGCTGAGAGTCAGAGTGGAGATTTAAAAAGTGTGGGAGCTAAGAGTCAGAGTGGAGATTTAAAAAGAGCGGGAGGTGAGAGTCAGAGCATAAATTTAAAAAAGAGCGGGAGTTGAGAATCAGAGCAGAGATTTATAGAGTGCGGGAGCTGAGTTTCAGAGCAGAGATTTATAAACAGCGGGTGCTGAGAGAGAGAGCAGAATTTTATAAAGAGCAGGAGCTGGGAGTCTGTGTGGAGAATCAAAAAGTGCGGGAGATGAGAGGCAGATCAGAGTTTTTACAAAAGCTGGAGCTTAGAGTCAGAGAGAAGACTTTAAAGTAGTGAAAGCTGAGAGCCAGGGTGGAGACTTAAAATGAGCGGGAGCTGAGGGTCAGAGCAGAGATTTAAAAAGAGCGGGAGCTGTGAGTCAGAGCGGAGATTTAAAAACAGTGGGAGCTGAGAGTCAGAGCGGAAATTTAAGAAGAGCGGGATCTGTAAGTCAGAGCGTAGATTTAAAAAGAGTGGGAGCTGAGATTCAGAGCAGAGATTTAAAAAGAGCGGGAGCTGAGAGTCAGAGCGCAAATTTAAAAAGAGCAGGAGCTGAGAGTTAGAGTGGAGATTTAAAAAGTGCGGGAGCTAAGAGTCAGAGTGGAGATTTAAAAAGAGCGGGAGGTGAGAGTCAGACCATAAATATAAAAGAGCGGGAGTTGAGAATCAGAGCAGAGATTTATAGAGAGCGGGAGCTGAGAGTCAGTGCAGAGATTTATAAAGAGCAGGTGCTGAGAGACAGAGCAGAAATTCATAAAGAGCAGGAGCTGAGAGTCAGAGTGGAGATTTAAAAATTGCGGGAGCTAAGAGTCAGAGTGGAGATTTAAAAAGAGCGGGAGGTGAGAGTCAGACCATAAATTTAAAAAGAGCGGGAGTTGAGAATCAGAGGAGAGATCTATAGAGAGCGGGAGCTGAGAGTCAGAGCAGAGATTTAAAAAGAGCGGGAGGTGAGAGTCAGACCACAAATTTAAGAAGAGCGGGAGTTGAGAATCAGAGGAGAGATTAATAGAGAGCGGGAGCTGAGAGTCAGAGCGGAGAATTATGAAGCGCGGGGGCTGAGAGTCAGAGCGGAGATTTATAAAGAGCGGGAGCTAAGAGTCAGAGCCGAGATTTATAAAGAGCAGGAGCTGGGAGTCAAGGTGGAGTCTTAAAAAGAGAAGGAGCTGGGAGTCTGGGTGGAGCTTAGAGTCAGTGAGGAGATATAAAAATTGTGAGAGCTGACAGTCAGGGGGGAGATTTAAAATGAGCGGGAGCTGAGGGTCAGAGCAGAGATTTAAAATGAGCTGGAGCTGAAAGTTAAAAGGTAGATTTAAAAAAGAGCGGGAGCTGAAATTCAGAGCGGAGATTTAAAAAGAGGGGGAGCTGAGAGTCAGAGTGGAGATTTTAAAGTAGTTGGAGCTGAGAGTCAGGGTGGAGATTTAAAATGAGCGGGAGCTGAGGGTCAGAGCAGAGATTTAAAAAGAGCGGGAGCTGAGAGTCAGAGTGGAAATTTAAATAGAGCGGGAGCTGAGAATCAGAGCAGAGATTTATAAAGAGCATGTGCTGAGAGTCAGAGCAGAGATTTATAAAGTGCAGGAGCTGGGAGTCTGCGTGGAGACATAAAAAGAGCGGGAGCTGTGATGCAGATCAGAGTTTTAACAAAAGCGGGAGCTTAGAGTCAGAGAGGAGATTTTACAGTAGTGAGAGCTGAGAGTCAGGGTGGAGATTTAAAATGAGCGGGAGCAGAGGGTCAGAGCAGAGATTTAAAAAGAGCTGGATCTGTGAGTCAGGTCGGAGATTTAAAAAGAGCGGGAGCTGTAAGTCAGAGCATAGATTTAAAAAGAGCAGGAGCTGAGAGTCAGAGCGGAAATTTAAATAGAGCGGGAGCTGTCAGTGAGAGCGTAGATTTAAAAAGAGCGGGAGCTGAGAGTCAGAGCAGAGATTTAAAAGGAGCAGGAGCTGAAAGTCAGAAACTAGGTTTAAAAAATGGGGGAGCCTAGAGTCAGAGCAGAGATTTGAAATGTTCGGGAGCTGAGAGTCAGAGCAGAAATTTAAAAAGAGCAGGAGCTTAGAGTCAGAGTGGAGATTTAAAAAGTGCGGGAGCTAAGAATCAGAGCGGAGATTTAAAAAGAGCGGGAGGTGAGAGTCAGAGCATAAATTTAAAAAGAGCGGGAGTTGAGAATCAGAGCAGAGATTTATAGAGAGCGGGAGCTGAGAGTGAGAGCAGAGATCTATAAAGAGCAGGTTGCTGAAAGATAGAGTAGAGAATTAAAAAGAGCGGGAGTTGTGAGTCAGGTCGGAGATTTTAAAACAGCGGGAGCTGAGAGTCAGAGCGGAAATTTAAGAAGAGCAGGAGCTGTAAGTCAGAGCGTAGATTGAAAAAGAGCGGGAGCTGAGAGTCAGAGCAGAGATTTAAAATGAGCGGGCGCTGAAAGACAGAACATAGGTTTAAAAAAAGCGGGAGCTGATAGTCAGAGCGGAGATTTAAAATGACCGTGAGCTGAGAGTCAGAGTGGAGATTTAAAAATTGCGGGAGCTGCGAGTCAGAGCAGAGATTTATAAAGAGCAGGATGTGGGAGTCTGGGTGGAGACTTAAGGAGAGCGGGAGCTGAGAGGCATATCAGAGTTTTAATGAAAGCGGGAGCTTAGAGTCAGAGAGGAGATTTAAAAATAGTGAGAGCTGAGAATCAGGGCGTAGATTTAAAATGATTGGGAGCTGAAAGTCAGAGCGTAGATTTAAAAAAGAGCGGGAGCTGAGAGTCAGAGCGGAGATTTAAAAAGAGTGGGAGCTGAGAGTCAGAGCGCAAATTTAAAAAGAGCAGGAGCTGGGAGTCAGAGTGGAGATTTAATAAGAGCAGGATCTGAGAGGCAGAGCAGAGATTTTAAAATTGTGCGAACTGTAATTCGGAGCATAGATTTAAAAAGAGTGGGAGCTGAGAGTCAGAGCGGAGATTGAAAAAGAGTGGGAGCTGAGAGTCAGAGTGGAGATTTAGAAAACGCGGGAGCTAAGAGTCAGAGCGGAGATTTAAAAAGAGTGGGAGGTGAGAGTCAGAGCAAAAATTTAAAAAGAGCGGTAGTTGAGAATCAGAGCCAAGATTTATAGAGAGCGGGAGCTGAGAGTCAGAGCAGAGATCTATAAAGAGCGGTTGCAGAGAGACAGAGCAGAGATTTAAAATGAGCGGGAGCTGTGAGTCAGGGCGGAGATTTAAAAATAGCGGAAGCTGAGAGTCAGAGCGGAGATTTAAAAATAGCGGGAGCTGAGAGTCAGAGCGGAAATTTAAGAAGAGCGGGAGCTGTAAGTCAGAGCGTAGATTTAAAAAGAGTGGGAGCTGAGAGTCAGAGCAGAGATTTAAAATGAGCGGGAGCTGAGAGTCAGAGTGGAGATTTAAAAAGTGCGGGAGCTGAGAGTCAGAGCGCAAATTTAAAAAGAGCAGGAGCTGGGAGTCAGAGTGGAGATTTAATAAGAGCAGGATCTGAGAGGCAGAGCAGAGATTTTAAAATTGTGCGAACTGTAATTCAGAGCATAGATTTAAAAAGAGCGGGAGCTGAGAGTCAGAGCAGAGATTTAAAAGGAGCAGGGGCTGAAAGTCAAAAGATAGATTTAAAAAAGAGCAGGAGCTGAGAGTCAGAGTGGATATTTAGAAAGTGCGGGAGCTAAGAGTCAGAGCGGAGATTTAAAAAGAGTGGGAGGTGAGATTCAGAGCAAAAATTTAAAAAGAGCGGTAGTTGAGAATCAGAGCAGAGATTTATAGAGAGCGGGAGCTGAGAGTCAGAGCAGAGATCTATAAAGAGCGGGTGCAGAGAGACAGAGCAGAGATTTATAAAGAGCAGGAGCTGGGAGTCTGGGTGGAGACTTAAAAAGAGCGGGAGCTGAGAGGCAGATCAGAGTTTTAACAAAAGCGGGAGCACGGAGTCAGAGAGGAGATTTAAAAATAGTGAGAGCTGAGAGTTAGGGCGGAGATTTAAAATGAGCAGGAGCTGAGGTTCAGAGCAGAGATTTAAAAATACCTGGAGCTGAGAGTCAGAGTAGAGATTTAATAAGAGCAGGATCTGAGAGGCAGAGTGGAGATTTTAAAAGTGCGCGAGCTGTAAGTCAGACCGTAGATTTAAAAAGAGCGGGAGCTGAGAGTCAGAGCAGAGAGTTAAAAGGAGCGGGAGCTGAAATTCAAAAGATAGATTTAAAAAAGTGAGGGAGCTGAGAGTCAGAGTGGAGATTTAAAAAGTGTGGGAGCTAAGAGTCAGAGTGGAGATTTAAAAAGAGCGGGAGGTGAGAGTCAGAGCATAAATTTAAAAAAGAGCGGGAGTTGAGAATCAGAGCAGAGATTTATAGAGTGCGGGAGCTGAGTTTCAGAGCAGAGATTTATAAACAGCGGGTGCTGAGAGAGAGAGCAGAATTTTATAAAGAGCAGGAGCTGGGAGTCTGTGTGGAGACTCAAAAAGTGCGGGAGATGAGAGGCAGATCAGAGTTTTTACAAAAGCTGGAGCTTAGAGTCAGAGAGAAGACTTTAAAGTAGTGAAAGCTGAGAGCCAGGGTGGAGACTTAAAATGAGCGGGAGCTGAGGGTCAGAGCAGAGATTTAAAAAGAGCGGGAGCTGTGAGTCAGAGCGGAGATTTAAAAACAGTGGGAGCTGAGAGTCAGAGCGGAAATTTAAGAAGAGCGGGATCTGTAAGTCAGAGCGTAGATTTAAAAAGAGTGGGAGCTGAGAGTCAGAGCAGAGATTTAAAAAGAGCGGGAGCTGAAAGTCAGAACATAGGTTTAAATAATGCGGGAGCTGAGATTCAGAGCAGAGATTTAAAAAGAGTGGGAGCTGAGAGTCAGAGCGCAAATTTAAAAAGAGCAGGAGCTGAGAGTTAGAGTGGAGATTTAAAAAGTGCGGGAGCTAAGAGTCAGAGTGGAGATTTAAAAAGAGCGGGAGGTGAGAGTCAGACCATAAATATAAAAGAGCGGGAGTTGAGAATCAGAGCAGAGATTTATAGAGAGCGGGAGCTGAGAGTCAGTGCAGAGATTTATAAAGAGCAGGTGCTGAGAGACAGAGCAGAAATTCATAAAGAGCAGGAGCTGAGAGTCAGAGTGGAGATTTAAAAAGTGCGGGAGCTAAGAGTCAGAGTGGAGATTTAAAAAGAGCGGGAGGTGAGAGTCAGACCATAAATTTAAAAAGAGCGGGAGTTGAGAATCAGAGGAGAGATCTATAGAGAGCGGGAGCTGAGAGTCAGAGCAGAGATTTAAAAAGAGCGGGAGGTGAGAGTCAGACCACAAATTTAAGAAGAGCGGGAGTTGAGAATCAGAGGAGAGATTAATAGAGAGCGGGAGCTGAGAGTCAGAGCGGAGAATTATGAAGCGCGGGGGCTGAGAGTCAGAGCGGAGATTTATAAAGAGCGGGAGCTAAGAGTCAGAGCCGAGATTTATAAAGAGCAGGAGCTGGGAGTCAAGGTGGAGTCTTAAAAAGAGAAGGAGCTGGGAGTCTGGGTGGAGCTTAGAGTCAGTGAGGAGATATAAAAATTGTGAGAGCTGACAGTCAGGGGGGAGATTTAAAATGAGCGGGAGCTGAGGGTCAGAGCAGAGATTTAAAATGAGCTGGAGCTGAAAGTTAAAAGGTAGATTTAAAAAAGAGCGGGAGCTGAAATTCAGAGCGGAGATTTAAAAAGAGGGGGAGCTGAGAGTCAGAGTGGAGATTTTAAAGTAGTTGGAGCTGAGAGTCAGGGTGGAGATTTAAAATGAGCGGGAGCTGAGGGTCAGAGCAGAGATTTAAAAAGAGCGGGAGCTGAGAGTCAGAGTGGAAATTTAAATAGAGCGGGAGCTGAGAATCAGAGCAGAGATTTATAAAGAGCATGTGCTGAGAGTCAGAGCAGAGATTTATAAAGTGCAGGAGCTGGGAGTCTGCGTGGAGACATAAAAAGAGCGGGAGCTGTGATGCAGATCAGAGTTTTAACAAAAGCGGGAGCTTAGAGTCAGAGAGGAGATTTTACAGTAGTGAGAGCTGAGAGTCAGGGTGGAGATTTAAAATGAGCGGGAGCAGAGGGTCAGAGCAGAGATTTAAAAAGAGCTGGATCTGTGAGTCAGGTCGGAGATTTAAAAAGAGTGGGAGCTGTAAGTCAGAGCATAGATTTAAAAAGAGCAGGAGCTGAGAGTCAGAGCGGAAATTTAAATAGAGCGGGAGCTGTCAGTGAGAGCGTAGATTTAAAAAGAGCGGGAGCTGAGAGTCAGAGCAGAGATTTAAAAGGAGCAGGAGCTGAAAGTCAGAAACTAGGTTTAAAAAATGGGGGAGCCTAGAGTCAGAGCAGAGATTTGAAATGTTCGGGAGCTGAGAGTCAGAGCAGAAATTTAAAAAGAGCAGGAGCTTAGAGTCAGAGTGGAGATTTAAAAAGAGCGGGAGCTGTGACCCAGTGCAGAGAATTATGAAGCGCGAGAGATGAGAGTCAGAGCGGAGATTTAAAAAGAGTGGGAGCTGAGAGTCAGGGCAGTCATTTATAGAGAGCGGAAGTTTAGAGTCAGAGCGGAGATTTATAGAGAGCGGGAGCTGAGAGCCACACCTGAGATTTATAGAGAGGGAGAGCTGTGAGTCAGTGCGGAGATTTATAGGGAGCGAGAAGTGAGAGTCATAGCGGAGATTTAAAAAAGTTGGGAGCTTTGATCAGTGCCGAGATTTATAAAGAGCGGGAGCTGGGAGTCTGGGTGGAGAGTTAAAAAGAGCGGGAGCTGAGAGGCATATCAGAGTTTTAACAAAAGCGGGAGCTTAGAGTCAGAGAGGAGATTTAAAAATAGTGAGAGCTGAGAGTCAGGGTGGAGATTTAAAATGAGTGGGAGCTGAAAGTCAGAGCGTAGATATAAAAAAGTGCGGGAGCTGAGAGTCAGAGCGGAGATTTAAAAAGAGCGGGAGATGAGAGCCAGAGTGGAAATTTAAAAAGTGCCGGAGCTGAGAGTCAGAGTGCAAATTTAAAAAGAACAGGAGCTGAGAGTCAGAGTAGAGATTTATAAAGAGTGGGAGCTGAGAGTCAAGGCAGACTTTTATAGAGAGTGGGAGTTGAGAATCGGAGCAGAGATTTGTAGGGAGCGAGAGCTGAGAGTCATAGCGGAGACTTAAAAAAGGCGGGATCTTTGATCAGAGCCGAGATTTATAAAGAGCGGGAGCTGAGAATTAGAGCAGATTCCTAGAGAGTGGCAGCTGAGATTCAGAGCAGAGACTGAAAGAGATCAGGAGCTGATAGTCGGCGCGGAGATTTAAAAAGATGGGAGCTGAGAGTCAGAGCAGAGATTTATAAAGTGTGGCTGCTGAGATTCAGAGCAGAGATTTAAAAGAGCGTGAGCTGAGAGTCAGAGCGGAGATTTAAACAGAGCATGGTTTGAGAGTCAGACTGGAGATTTAGAAAGAGCAGGAGCTTTGAGACAGAGCCGAGATTTATAAAGAGTGGGAGCTGAGTGTTAGAGCAGGGATTTAAAAATAGTGGGAGCTGAGAGTCAGAGCAGAGATTTAAAATGTGCAGGAGCTGAAAGTCAGGGCAGACATTTATAGAGAGCAGGAGTTGAGAATCAGAGAGGAGATTAATAGAGAGCGGGAGCTCAGAGTCAGATCAGAGATTTAAAAAGAGCGGGAGCTGAGATTCGGAGCAGAGATTTATAAAGAACAGGAGCTGGGAGTCTGGGTGGAGACTTAAAAAGAGCGGGAGCTGAGAGGCATATCAGAGTTCTAACAAAAGCGGGAGCTTAGAGTCAGAGAGGAGATTTAACAATAGTGAGGGCTGAGAGTCAGGACGGAGATTTAAAATGAGCGGGAGCTGTGGGTCAGAGCAGAGATTTAAAAAGAGCTGGAGCTGAGAGTTAGGGTGGAGATTTAAAAAGAGTGGGCGCTGAGACTCAGATTGGAGAATTATGAAGCGCAGGAGCTGAGAGTCAGAGCGGAGATTTATATAGAGCGGGACCTGAGAGTCAGAGTGTAGATTTAAAAAGAGCGGGAGCTGAGAGTCAGGGCAGACATTTATAGAGAGCGGGAGTTGAGAGTAAGAGTTGAGATTTATAGAGAGCGGGAGCTGAGAACCAGGCCAATGATTTACAGAGACCGTGAGCTGAGAGTCGGAGCGGAGATTTAAAAAGAGGGGAGCTGAGAGTCAGAGCAGAGATTGATAGAGCGTGGGAGCTGAGGGTCAGAGCAGAGATTTATAAAGAGCAGGGCATGAGAGTAAGACTGGAGATTTAGAAAGAGTGGGAGCTGTGAGTCAGAGCCAAGATTTATAAAGAGCGGGATCTGAGAGTTAGAGCAGAGATTTCTAGAGAGCAGGACCTGAGAGTCAGAGCAGAGATTTCAAGAGACTGGGAGCTGAGAGTCAGACTGGAGATTTAAAGGAGCAGGAGCTGAGAGTCAGAGCAGAGTTTTAAAATGAGTGGGAGCTGAGCTTCAGAGCAGAGATTTAAAAAGACCAGAACTGAGAGTCAGAGCAGAGATTTATAAGGAGCGTGAGCTGAGAGAGCAGAGATTTAAAAAGAGTGGGAGCTGAGAGTCAGGCAGACATTTAAAGAGAGCGGGAGTTGAGAGTCAGTGCGGAGATTTATAGAGAGCGGGGGCTGAGAGCCAGGCCAGAGATTGCTGGAGAGCGGGAGCTGGGAGTAATAGTGGAGATTTAAAAAAGGCGGGAGCTGTGAGAGAGAGCCGAGATTTATAAAGAGCGGGAGCTGAGATTTCGAGCAGAGATTTCTGGAGAGGTGGAGCTGAGAGTCAGAGCAGAGATTTAAAGAGACCGGTTGCTGAGAGTCAGAGCTTAGATTTAAAAGAGCGTGAGCTGAGTGTCAGAGCGGAGATTTATAAAGAGTAGGGTATGAGAGTCCAAATGGAGATTGATAAAGAGCGGGAGCTGTGAGCAGAGCCGAGATTTATAAAGAGCGGGAGATGACAGTTAGAGCAGAGATTTCAAGAGAGCGGGACCTGAGAGTCAGAGCAGAGATTAAAAGAGACTGGGAGCTGAGATTCAGAGTGGAGATTTAAAAAGAGGGTAGCTGAGAGTCAGAACAGAGATTTATAGAGTGTGGGAGCTGAGAGTCAGGGCAGAGATTTTTAATGAGCGGGAGCTAAGAGTCAGAGCGAAGATTTAAAAAGAGCGGGAGCAGAGTCAGAGCGGAGATTTAAAAAGAAGAGGAGCTGAGAGTCAGAGTGCAGATATAAAAAGACTGGGAGCTGAGAGTCAGTTTGGAGATTTATAAAGAGTGGGAGCTGAGAATCAGAGTGGAGATTTATAAAGAGCGGGAGATGGGAGCCAGAGTGGAGATTTAAAAAGAACGGGTACTGAGAGTCAGGCCAGAGATTTATAAAGAGCGGGAGCAAAGAGTCAGAGCGAAGATTTAAAAAGAGCGGGAGCAAATTCAGAGCGGAGATTTAAAAAGAAGAGGAGATGAGAGTCAGAGTGGAAATTTAATAAGAGCAGGATCTGAGAGGCAGAGCAGAGATTTAAAAAGAGTGGGAGCATTAAGTCAGAGTGGAGATTTAAAAAGCAGAGGAACTGCGAGTCAGAGTGGAGACTTAATAAGAGCAGGATCTGAGAGGCAGAGCAGAGATTTATAAAGAGTGGGAGCTGTAAGTCAGAGTGTAGATTTAAAAAGAGCGGGAGCTGAGAGTCAGAGAGGAGATTTAAAAAGAGCAGGAGCTGAGAGTCAAAGTGGAGATTTATAAAGAGTGCGTGCTGAGAGTCAGGGCAGACATTTATAGAGAGCGGGAGTTGAGAATTTGAGTGGAGATTTATAGAGAGCGGGAGCTGAGAGTCAGAGCAGAGATTTATAAAGAGCAGTAGTTGGGAGTCTGGGTGGAGATTTAAAAAGAGCGGGAGCTGAGAGTCTGGGCGGAGATTTAAAAAGAGCGGGAGCTGAAAGACAGAGCAGAGATTTATAAAGAGCGTCACTGAGAGTCAGAGCAGAGATTTATAAATAGCGGGAGCTGAGAGAGCGGAGATTTAAAAGAACGGGAGCGGAGAGTCAGAGCAGAGATTTAAAAAGGGCGGGAGCTGAGAATCAGCACTGAGATTTAAAAAGAGTGGGAGCTGAGAGTCAGAGTGGTGATTTTATAAGAGCAGTACCTGAGAGTCAGAGCGGAGATTTAAAAAGAGCAGGAGCTGAGAGTCAGAGTGGAGAATTATAAAAAGCAGGAGCTGAGAGTCAGAGCGGAGATTTATAGAGAGCGAGACTGGAGAGTCAGAGCGGAGATTTATAGAGAGTGGGACGTGAGAGCCAATCCAGAGATGTATAGGCAGGGGGAGCTGTGAGACAGAGCGGAGATTTGTAAAGAGCGGGAGCTGAGAGTTAGAGCTTAGGTTTCTATTGAGTGGGAGCTGAGAGTCAGAGTGGAGATTTAAAATGAGTGGGAGCTGAGAGTCAGGGATTGGATTTTTAACGAGCGGGAGCTAAGAGTCCGAGTGGAGATTTAAAAAGAGCGGGAGCAGAGTCAGAACGGAGATTTAAAAAGAAGAGGAGCTGAGGGTCAGAGTGAAGATATAAAAAGAGCGGCAGCTGAGAGTCAGAGTGGAGATTTATAAAGAGCGGGAGCTGAGAGTCAGAGTGAAGAAATAAACAGAGCAGGAGCTGAGAGCCAGACCAGAGATTTATAGGCAGGGGGAGCTGTTAGTCAGAGCGGAGATTTATAGGGAGCGAGAGCTGAGAGTCATAGCGGAGATTTAAAAAAGGCGGGAGCTGTGGGTCAGTGCCCAGATTTATAAAGAGCAGGAGCTGAGAGTTAGAGCAGAGATTTCTAGAGAGTGGGACCTGAGAGTCAGAGCAGAGATTTAAAGAGACTGTGAGCTGAGAGTCAGAGTGGAGATTTAAAAAGAGGGGAGCTGAAAGTCAGAGCAGAGATTTATAGAGCGTGGGAGCTAAGAGTCAGAGTGGAGATTTAAAAGAGCAGGAACTGAGAGTCAGAGCAGAGATTTAAATTGAGTGGGAGTTTAGAGTCAGGGCAGAGATTTTTAACGAGCGGGAGCTAAGAGTCAGAGCGAAGATGTAAAACGTGCGGGAACAGAGTTAGAGCGTAGATTTAAAAAGAAGAGGAGCTGGAGGTCAGAGTGGAGATTTAAAAAGAGCAGGAGCTGACAGTCAGAGTGGAGATTTAAAAAAAGCGGGAGCTGAGAGTCAGAGTGGAGATTTATAGAGAGCGGGAGTTGAGAGTCAGAGCGGAGATTTATAGAGAGTGGGAGGTGAAGCCTGACCAGAGATTTATAGGGAGGTGGAGCTGTGAGTCAGAGCGGAGATTTATAGGTAGGGAGAGCTGAGAGTCATAGCGGAGACTTAAAAAAGGTGGGAGCTGTGAGTCAGAGCCGAGATTTATAAAGAGCGGGAGTTTAGAGTTAGAGCTTAGATTTCTAGAGAGTGGGAGCTGAGAGTCAGAGCAGAGATTTAAAATGAGTGGGAGCTGAGTGTCAGGGATGCGATTTTTAACGAGCGGGAGCTAAGAGTCTGAGTGAAGATTTAAAAAGAGCGGGAGCAGAGTCAGAGCGGAGATTTATAGAGCTTGGGAGCTGAGAGTCAGTACGGAAATTTTAAGGAGCGTGCGCTGAGAATCGGAGCCGAGATTTATAAAGAGCAGGGTATGAGAGTCAAATTGGAGATTTATAAAGAGCGGGAGCTGAGAGGTGGAGCAGAGATTTAAAAAGAGCGGGAGCTGAGAGTCAGAGCAGAGATTTAAAAGAAGCAGGAGCTGAAAGTCAGGACAGACATTTATAGAGAGCGGGAGTTGAGAATCAGAGCAGAGATTTATAGAGACCGGGAGCTGAGAGTCAGAGCAGAGATTTATAAAGAGCGGGAGCTGAGAGTCAGAGCAGAGATTTATATAGAGCAGGAGCTGGGAGTCTGGGTAGAGTCTTAATAAGAGCGGGAGCTCAGAGGCAGATCAGAGTTTTAACAAAAGAGTGAGCTTAGAGTCAGAGAGGAGATTTAAAAAGTGCAGGAGCTGAGAGTCAGGGTGGAGATTTAAAAGGAGCGGGAGCTGAGAGTCAGAGCAGAAATTTAAAAAAAGCAGGAGCTGAGAGTCAGTGGAGAGTTAAAAAGAGTGGGAGCTGCGAGTCAGGGCAGACATTTATAGAGAGCGGGAGTTGAGAGTCAGAGCATAGATTTATAAAGAGCGGGAGTTGACAGTGTGGAGATTTAACAAAACGGGAGCTGAGAATCAGAGCGGAGATTTAATAAGGGCTTGAGTTGATAATCAGCATGGAGATTTAAAAAGAGTGGGAGCTGAGAGTCAGAGTGGAGATTTAATAAGAACAGGATCTGAGAGGCAGAGCAGAGATTTAAAAAGAGCGGGAGCTGAGAGTCAGATCAGAGATGTAAAAGGAGCGGGAGCTGAAAGTCAGAGCATTGATTTAAAAAAGCGCTGGAGCTGAGAGTCAGAGCGGAAATTTAAAAAGAGAAGGAGCTGAGAGTCAGAGTCGATATTTAAAAAGAGCGGGAGCTGAGACTCAGAGCGGAGAATTATGAAGCGCGGGAGCTGAGAGTCAGAGCGGAGATTTAAAAAGAGCAGGAGCAGAGAGCCAGAGTGGTGATTTATAAAGAGCGGGAGCTGAGAGTCAAGGCAGACATTTAAAGAGAGCAGGAGTTGAGTGTCAGAGCGGAGATTTATAGAGAGCAGGAGCTGAGAGCCAATCCAGAGATTTAGAGAGAGGGGGAGCTGTGAGTCAGAGCGGAGATTTATAGGGAGCGAGAGCTGGGAGTCATAGCGGAGATTTAAAAAAGGCGGGAGCTGTGAGTCAGAGCCGAGATTTATAAAGAGCGGGAGCTGAGAATTAGAGTAGAGATTTCTAGAGAGTGGGAGCTGAGAGTCAGAGCAGAGATTTAGTGACACCGCGAGCTGTGAGTCAGAGCACAGATTTAAAAAGAGGGGAGCTGAGTGTCAGAGCAGAGATTAAAAAGAGCAGGAGCTGCGGGTCAGAACGGAGACTTAAAAAGAGCTTGAGCTGAGAGTCAGAGCGGAGATTTTTAAAGAACAGGGTATGAGATTCAGACTGGAGATTTATAAAGAATGGGAGCTGTGAGTCAGAGCTGAGATTTATAAAGAGCAGGAGAGGAGAGTTAGAGCAGAGATTTCTAGAGAGTGTGACCTTAGAGTCAGAGCAGAGATTTAAAGAGACCGGGAGCAGAGAGTCAGAGTGGAGATTTAAAAAGAGGGGTGCTGAAAGTCAGAGCAGAGATTTATAGAGTGTGGGAGCTGAGAGTCAGAGCAGAGATTTAAAATGAGTGGGCGCTGAGAGTCAGGGATGAGATTTTTAACGAGCGGGAGCTAAGAATCAGAGCAAAGATTTAAAAAGAGCGGGAGCAGTGTCAGAGCGGAGATTTAAAAAGATGAGGAGCTGAGAGTCAGAGCGAAGATATAAAAAGAGAGGGAGCTGAGAGTCAGAGCAGAGATTTATAAAGAGTGGGAGATGAGAGGCAGAGCAGAGACTTAAAAAGAGCAGGAGCTGGGAGTCAGGGCAAAGATTTATAGAGAGCAGGAACTGAGAATCAGAGCGGAGATTTATAGAAAGCAGGAGCTGAGAGTCAGAGCAGAGATTTAAAATGAGTGGGAGCTAAGTGTCAGAGCCGAGATTTATAAAAGTTGGTGCTGAGAGACATATCGGAGATTTATAGAGATGGGGAGCTGAGAGTCAGAACGGAGATTTATAGAAATCAGGAGCAGAGCATCAGAGTGGAGATTTATAAAGAGTGGGATCTGAGAGTCAGAGCAGAGATTATCAATAGATGCAAATTATAGCTCACAACTCTTTTCAAATTCTGCTGTTGGAACTTCTTTTACATAATTTTCTAGGAATAACCGAGTAAGATTTGTCTTCATACTGCAGCGAAAATCAATTCTCTTTCTATAAAAATGAAATAAATAGTCGTTGGAACCCATTTACCTCTGAAGATACATAAGCCGTGATAAGGTATGAAACACTCAATTGCAAACACTAGGATAGCTGACAATAATCAAGCAGGCGACAGGTTTGTGAATGACAAGCTTTCTGACATTATGAATTGAGCTATTATTTGATGTGCTACTTGCTTTCAATTCAAATAGCCATTTATAGAGCCATAGAACCAAAGAAAAGCTGTGGCAGAGAAAGAGGCCATTCATCCCATTGTGTCTGCATGGGCCGTTTAAAGGGATAAAAGAAATTAGCTGTTCACTTTTAATCTCACTTTCCAGCACCTGGTCCGTAGCCTGACAGGTTACAGCACTTCGGGTGCAGATCCAGGAAACTTTTAAATGAATAGTGTTTCAACCTCAACCACTAACTTAGGCAGCAAATTCCAGATGCCATTTTTCATAATGGTACAATGTTTGCAGACCTCCAATCTTCTGGTACCTCACCTGTATCTAGTGTGTGTTGGATCCTCAGAGCATTTACTATTACCTCCCTGGCTTCCTTTAACAAACTGGGATACAGTCCATCTGGCCCTGGAGATTTATCCACCTTCATGGATGCCAGTCCCTCCAGTACTTCCTGTCTCATTTGGCTAATCTATCTAATATTTCACACTCTTCTTTTTTAACTAGGATGCCTACATCATCCCTCTCCTAGGTGAAGACAGAGGCAAAGTACTCATTGAGAACCCTGTCCACATCTTCAGCATCAACGCACAAGTTACCGTACAGATTTAAAAAGAAGAGGATCTGAGAGTCAGAGCGGAGATTTAAAAAGAGCGGGTACTGAGAGTCAGGCCAGAGATTTATAAAGAGCGGGAGCTAAGAGTCAGAGCGAAGATTTAAAAAGAGCGGGAGCAGAGTCAGAGCGGAGATTTAAAAAGAAGTGGAGCTGTGAGTCAGAGTGGAGATTTAAAAAGAGGGGGAGCTGAGAGTCAGAGCAGAGATTAAAAAAGAATTGGAACTGGGAGTCAGGGCAGAGATTTATAAAGAGCGGGAGCTGAGAGACAGTGCGGGGATTTATAAACAGCGGGAGCTGAGATTCAGGGCGGAGATTTGTAAAGAAAGGGAGTTGAGAATCAGAGCGTGGATTTCAAAAGGGTGGGAGCTGAGAGTCAGAGCACAGATTTATAAAGAGCGGGAGCTGAGAGTCAGGGCAGAGACTTATAAAGAGCTGGAGCTGAGATTCAGTGCAAAGATTTATGAAGAGGGTGATCTGAGAATCAGAGTGGGGATTTAAAAAAGCAGGAGCCTGGAGTCACACTGGAAATTTATTAAGAGCGGGAGCTGTGAGTCAGGGCGGAGATTTATAAAGAGGGGGAACTGAGAATCAGAGCATGGATTTCAAAAGAGTGGGAGGTTAGAGTCAGAGCAGAGATTTATAAAGAGAGGGAGCTGAGAGTCAGAGCAGATATTTATGAAGAGCGGGAGCTGTGAGTCAGGGCAGAGATATTTAAAGAGGGGGAGCTGAGAATCAGAGCGTGGATTTCAAAAGAGTGGGAGCTGTGAGTCAGAGCAGAGATTTATAAAGAGCGGGAGCTGAGAGTCACATCAGAGATTTATACAGAGCAGGAGCTGGGTGTCTTGGTGGAATCTTAAAAAGAGCGGGAGCTGAGAGACATCTCAGAGTTTTAACAAAAGCAGGAGCTTAGAGTCGGAGAGGAGATTTATAAATAGTGAGAGCTGAGAGTTGGGCGGAGATTTAAAATGAGCAGGAGCTGAGGGTCAGAGCAGAGATTTAAAAAGAGCAAAACTGAGAGAGCGGAGATTTAAAAAAGCGGGAGCTGAGTGTCAGAGCGGAGTTTTAAAAAGAGTGGGAGCTGTGAGTCAGAGTGGACATTTATAAAGAGCGGGAGTTGAGAGTCAGAGCGGAGATTTATAGAGCGCGGGGGCTGAGAGCCAGGCCAGAGATTTATAGAGAACGGGAGATGTGAGTCAGTGTGGAGCTTTATAGAGAGCGACAGCTGAGAGTCACAGCGGAGATTTAAAAAAAGGCGGGAGCTGTGAGTGAGAGCCGAGATTTAATAAGAGCGGGAGCTGAGAGTTAGAGAAGAGATTTCTAGAGAGTTGGAGCTGAGAGTCAGAGCAGAGATTTAAAGAGACCGGGAGCTGAGAGTCATAGCTTAGATTTAAAAGAGTGTGAGCTGAGAGTCAGAGCGAAGATTTATAAAGAGCAGAGTATGAGAGTCAGACTGGAGATTGATAAAGAGGGGAAGCTGTGAGTCAGAGAAGAGATTTATAAAGAGCATGAGCTGAGAGTTAGAGCAGAGATTTCTAGAGAGTGTGACCTGAGTCAGAGCAGAGATTAAAAGAGACCGGGAGCTGAGATTCAGAGTGGAGATTTAAAAAGAGGGTAGCTTAGAGTCAGAGCAGAGATTTAAAATGGGTGGGAGCTAAGAGTCAGAGCGAAGATTTGAAAAGAGCGGGAGCAGAGTCAGGGCGGAGATTTAAAAAGAAGAGGAGCTGAGAGTCAGATTGTAGATATAAAAAGAGCGGGAGCTGAGAGTCAGTGTGGAGATTTTTAAAGAGCAGGAGCTGAGAGTCAGATTGGAGATTTATAAAGAGCGGGAGCTGAGAGTCAGAGCGGAGATTTAAAAAGAGCGGGATCAGAGTCAGAGTGGAGTTTTAAAAAGAAGAGGAGCTGAGAGTCAGAGTGGAGATTTAATAAGAGCAGGATCTGAGAGGCAGAGCGGAGATTTATAAAGAGTGGGAGCTGTAAGTCAGAGCGTAGATTTAAAAAAGAGCGGGAGCTGAGAGTCAGAGCGGAGATTTAAAAAGAGCGGGAGCTGAGTGTCAGAGCGGAGATTTAAAAAGAGCGGGAGCTGAGAGTCAGAGCAGAAATTAAATAAGAGCGGGAGATGAGAGTCAGAGCGGAGATTGAAAAAGAGCCGTAGCTGAGACTCAGAGTGGAGAATTATGAAGCGCAGAATTATAAAGAGCGGGAGCTGAGAGTCAGAGCGGAGATTTATAAAGAGCGGGAGCTGAGAGTTAGAGCTTTGATTTCTATAGAGTGAGAGCTGAGAGTCAGAGCAGAGATTTAAAATGAGTGGGAGCTGAGAGTCAGGGATGAGATTTTTAACGAGCGGGAGCTAAGTGTCCGAGCAAAGATTTAAAAAGAGCAGGAGCAGGGTCAGAGCGGAGATTTAAAAAGAAGAGGAGCTGAGAGTCAGAGTGAAGATATAAAAAGAGCGGGAGCTGAGAGTCAGAGTGAAAATTTATAATGAGCAGGAGCTGAGAGTCAGGGCAGACATTTATAGAGAGCAGGAGTTGAGAGTCAGAGCGGAGATTTAGAGAGAGCGGGAGCTGAGAGCCAGACCAGAGATTAAAAAAGGCGGGAGCTGTGGGTCAGTGCTGAGATTTATAAAGAGCAGGAGCTGAGAGTTAGAGCAGAGATTTCTAGAGAGCGGGAGCTAAGAGTCCGAGCGAAGATTTAACAAGAGCGGGAGCAGAGTCAGGGCGGAGATTTAAAAAGAAGAGGAGCTGAGAGTCAGATTGTAGATATAAAATGAGCGGGAGCTGAGAGTCAGAGCGGAGATTTTTAAAAAGTGGGTACTGAGAGTCAGGCCGGAGATTTATAAAGAGCGGGAGCTAAGAGTCCGAGCGAAGATTTAAAAAGAGCGGGAGCAGAGTCAGAGCGTAGATTTAAAAAGAAGAGGAGCTGAGAGTCAGAGTGGAGATTTAATAAGAGCAGGATCTGAGAGGCAGAGCGGAGATTTAAAAAGAGTGGGAGCTGTAAGTCAGAGCATAGATTTAAAAGGAGCGGGAGCTGAAAGTCAGAGCATAGATTTAAAAGGAGCGGGAGCTGAAAGTCAGAGCATAGATTTAAAAAAAAGCGTTAGCTGAGAGTCAGAGCGGATCTTTAAAAAGAAGAGGAACTGAGAATCAGATTGGAGATTTAATAAGAGCAGGATCTGAGAGGCAGAGCAGAGATTTAAAAAGAGTGGGAGCTGTAAGTCAGTGGGTAGATTTAAAAAGAGCGGGAGCTGAGAGACAGAGCAGAGATTTGAAAGGAGCGGGAGATGAAAGACAGAGCGTAGATTTAAAAAAGAGCAGGAGCTGAGAGTCAGAGCAGAGATTTAAAAAGAGAAGGAACTGAGAGTCAGATTGGAGATTTAAAAATAGTGGGAGCAGAGAGTCAGAGTGGAGATTTAATAAGAGCAGGATCTGAGCGGCAGAGCGGAAACTTAAAAAGAGATGTAGCTGTAAGTCAAAGCGTTGACTTAAGAAGTGCGGGAGCTGAGAGTCAGAGCAGAGATTTAAAAGGAGCGGGAGCTGAAAGTCAGAGCATAGATTTAAAAAAGAGTGGGAGCTGAGAGTCAGAGCGGAGGTTTAAAAAGAGCGGGAACTGAGAGTCAGAGTGGAGATTTAAAAAGAGCGCAAGCTGAGAGTCAGAGCAGAGATTTAAAAAGAGCAGGACCTGAGAGTCAGGGGGGAGATTTATAAAGAGCGGAACTGAGAGTCAGAGCAGAGATTATTAAAGAGCGGGAGCTGAGAGAGCGAAGATTTTAAAAAGCGGGAGCTGAGAGTCAGAGCGGAGATTTAAAAAGTGCAGGAGCTGACAATCAGCACAGAGATTTAAAAAGAGTGGGAGCTGAGAGTCAGAGTGGAGATTTAATAAGAGCAGGATCTGAGAGGCACAGCGGAGCTTTAAAAAGAGTGGGAGCTGTAAGTCAGAGTGCAGAGTTAAAAAGAGCGGGAGCTGAGTTTCAGAGCAGAGATTTAAAAGGAGCGAGAGCTGAAAGTCAGAGAATTGATGTAAAAAAGAGCAGGAGCTGAGATTCAGAGAGGAGATTTATAAAGAGCGGAACTGAGAGTCAGAATAGAGATTATAAAAGAGTGGGAGCTGAGAGAGCGAAGATTTAAAAAAGTGGGAGCTGAGAGTCAGAGCGGAGATTTAAAAAGTGGGGGAGCTGAGAATCAGTACAGAGATTTAAAAAGAGTGTGAGCTGAGTGTCAGAGTGGAGATTTAATAAGAGCAGGATCTGAGAGGCACAGCGGAGCTTTAAAAATAGTGGGAGCTGAAAGTCAGAGCGTAGATTTAAAAAGAGCAGGAGCTGAGAGTCAGAGTGGAGATTTAAAATGTGCGGGAGCTGAGAGTCAGTGCGGAGATTTAAAAAGAGCGGTAGTTGAAAGTCAGAGCGGAAATTTTAAAATAGCAGGAGCTGAGAGTCAGTGCGGAGATTTAAAAAGAGCGCTAGCTGAAAGTCAGAACAGAGATTTAAAAAGAGCAGGAGCTGAGAGTCAGGGCAGACATTTATAGAGAGTGGCAGTTGAGAGTCATAGCGGAGATTTAAAAGAGTTGGGAGCTGAGAGTCAGAGCCGCGATTTAAAAAGAGCGGGAGCTGAGAGAGCGAACATTTAAAAATGCGGGAACTGAGAGTCAGAGCGGAGATTTATAAAGAGCATGTGATGGGAGTTCGGGTGGAGACTTCAAATGAGTGGGAGCTGTATGTCAGAGCGCTGATTTAAAAAGAGCGGGATCTGCTAGTCAGAGTGAAGATATTAAAAGTGCAGGAGCTGAGAGTCAGTGCGGACTTTTAAAAAGAGCGGTAGCTAAGAGTCAGAGTGGAAATTTTAAAAGAGCAGGAGCTGAGAGTAAGAGTGGAGATTTAAAAAGAGCGGGCGCTGAGACACGGAGCAGAGAATTATGAAGCGAGGGAGCTGAGAGTCAGAGCGGAGATTTAAGAAGAGCGGGAGCTGAGAGCCGGAGCAGAGGTTTAAAAGAGCGGAAATGTGTAACAGAGCAGAGATTATTAAAGAGCGGGAGCTGAGAGAGCGAAGATTTAAAAAAGTGGGAGCTGAGAGTCAGAGCGGAGATTTAAAAAGTGCGGGAGCTGAGTATCTGTACAGAGATTTAAAAAGATTGTGAGCTGAGAGTCAGAGTGGAGATTTAATAAGAGCAGGATCTGAGAGGCACAGCAGAGCTTTAAAAATAGTGGGAGCTGAAAGTCAGATCATAGATTTAAAAAGAGCAGGAGCTGAGAGTCAGACTGGAGATTTAAAATGTGCGGGAGCTGAGAGTCAGTGCGGAGATTTAAAAAGAGCGGTAGTTGAAAGTCAGAGCGGAAATTTTAAAATAGCAGAAGCTGAGAGTCAGTGCGGAGATTCAAAAAGAGTGGTAGCTGAAAGTCAGAGCAGAGATTTAAAAAGAGCAGGAGCTGAGAGTCAGGGCAGACATTTATAGAGAGTGGCAGTTGAGAGTCAGAGCGGAGATTTATCGAGAGCGAGAGCTGAGAGTCATAGCGGAGATTTAAAAGAGTTGGGAGCTGAGAGTCAGAGCCGTGATTTATAAAAAGCGGGAGCTGAGAGAGCGAAGATTTAAAAGTGCGGGAACTGAGAGTCAGAGCGGAGATTTATAAAGAGCATGTGATGGGAGTTCGGGTGGAGACTTCAAATGAACGGGAGCTGTATGTCAGAGCGCAGATTTAAAAAGAGCGGGATCTGCTAGTCAGAGTGAAGATATTAAAAGTGCGGGAGCTGAGAGTCAGTGCGGACTTTTAAAAAGAGCAGTAGCTGAGAGTCAGAGTGGAAATTTTAAAAGAGCAGGAGCTGAGAGTAAGAGTGGAGATTTAAAAAGAGCGGGCGCTGAGACACGGAGCAGAGAATTATGAAGCGAGGGAGCTGAGAGTCAGAGCGGAGATTTTAGAAGAGCAGGAGCTGAGAGCCAGAGCAGAGGTTTAAAAGAGCGGAAATGAGAAACAGAGCAGAGATTATTAAAGAGCGGGAGCTGAGAGAGCGAAGATTTAAAAAAGCTAGAGCTGAGAGTCAGAGCGGAGATTTAAAAAGGGCGGTAGCTGAGAATCAGTACGGAGATTTAAAAAGAGTGGGAGCTGAGAGTCAGAGTGGAGATTTAATAAGAGCAAGATCTGAGAGGCAGAGCAGAGATTTAAAAAGAGCGGGAGTGGAGAGTCGGAGTGGAGATTTATAAAAAGTGGGAGCTGAGATTCAGTGCAGACTTTTATAGAGAGCCGCAGTTGAGAGGCAGAGCGGAGATTTATCAAGAGCGAGAGATGAGAATCATAGCGGAGATATAAAAAAGGCAGGAGCTGAGAGTTAGAGCCGAGATTATTAAAGAGCGGGAGCTGTGAGAGCGGAGACTTTAAAAAGCGGGAGCTGAGAGTTAGAGCCGAGATTATTAAAGAGCGGGAGCTGTGAGAGTGGAGACTTTAAAAAGCGGGAGCTGAGAGTTAGAGAAGAGATTATTAAAGAGCGGGAGCTGTGAGAGCGGAGACTTTAAAAAGCGGGAGCTGCGAATGAGAGCGGAGATTTAAAAAGGGTGGGCGCTGAGAATCAGCACGGAGATTTAAAAGGAGTGGAAGGTGAGAGTCAGAGTGGAGATTTAATAAGAGCAGGATCTGAGAGGCACAGCGGAGCTTTAAAAAGCATGGGAGCTGAAAGTCAGAGCGTAGTTTTAAAAAGAGTGGGAGCTGAGATTCAGAGTTGAGATTTAATAAGAGCAGGATCTGAGAGGCAGAGCGGAAACTTAAAAAGAGATGTAGCTATAAGTGAAAGCGTTGATTTAAGAAGTGCGGGAGCTGAGAGTCAGAGCAGAGATTTAAAAGGAGCGGGAGCTGAAAGTCAGAGCATAGATTTAAAAAAGAGTGGGAGCTGAGAGTCAGAGTGGACGTTTAAAAAGAGCGGGAACTGAGAGTCAGAGTGGAGATTTAGAAAGAGCACAAGCTGAGAGTCAGAGCAGAGATTTAAAAAGAGCAGGACCTGATAGTCAGGGCGGAGATTTATAAAGAGCGGAACTGAGAGTCAGAGCAGAGATTATTAAAGAGCGGGAGCTGAGAGAGTGAAGATTTTAAAAAGCGGGAGCTGAGAGTCAGAGCGGAGATTTAAAAAGTGCAGGAGCTGACAATCAGCACGGAGATTTAAAAAGAGTGGGAGCTGAGAGTCAGAGTGGAATTTAATAAGAGCAGGATCTGAGAGGTAGAGCGGAAATTTAAAAAGAGATGTAGCTGTAAGTCAAAGCATTGATTTAAGAAATGTGGGAGCTGAGAGTCAGAGCAGAGATTTAAAAAAGAGTGGGTGCTGAGAATCAGAGCGGATGTTTAAAAAGAATGGGAACTGAGAGTCAGAGTGGAGATTTATAAAGAGCGGAACTGAGAGTCAGAGCAGAGATTATTAAAGAATGGCAGCTGAGAGAGCGAAGATTTTTAAAAGCGGGAGCTGAGAGTCAGAGCGGAGATTTAAAAAGTGCAGGAGCTGACAATCAGCACGGAGATTTAAAAAGAGTGCGAGCTGAGAGTCAGAGTGGAGATTTAATAAGAGCAGGATCTGAGAGGCACAGCGGAGCTTTAAGAAGAGTGGGAGCTGTAAGTCAGAGAGCAGAGTTAAAAAGAGCGGGAGCTGAGTTTCAGAGCAGAGATTTAAAAGGAGTGAGAGCTGAAAGTCAGAGCATAGATTTAAAAAAAGTGTGAGCTGAGAGTCAGAGTGGAGATTTAATAAGAGCAGGATCTGAGAGGCACAGCGGAGCTTTAAAGAGAGTAGGAGCTGAAAGTCAGAGCGTAGATTTAAAAAGAGCAGGAGCTGAGTCAGAGTGGAGATTTAAAATGTGCGGGAGCTGAGAGTCAGTGCGGAGATTTAAAAAGAGCGGTAGTTGAAAGTCAGAGTGGAAATTTTAAAATAACAGGAGCTGAGAGTCAGTGCGGAGATTTAAAAAGAGTGGTAGCTGAAAGTCAGAGCAGAGATTTAAAAAGAGCAGGAGCTGAGTGTCAGGGCAGACATTTATAGAGAGTGGCAGTTGAGAGTCAGAGCGGAGATTTATCGAGAGCGAGAGATGACAGTCATAGCGGAGATTTTAAAAAGTTGGGAGCTGAGAGTCAGAGCTGCGATTTATAAAGAGCGGGAGCTGAGAGTCAAAATGGAGATTTAAAAAGGGTGGAAGCTGAGAATCAGTGTGGAGATTAATAAGAGTGGGAGCATAGAGTCAGAGTGGAGATTTAATAAGAGCAGGATCTGAGAGGCAGAGCGGAGATTTAAAAAGACCGGTAGCTGTAAGTCGAAGCGTAGATTAAAGAAGAGCAGGAGCTGGGACTCAGAGCAGAGATTTAAAAGGAGCGGGAGCTGAAAGTCAGAGCATAGATTTAAAAAAAGAGTGGGAGCTGAGAGTCGGAGCGGAGGTTTTAAAAGAGCGGGAACTAAGAGTCAGAGTGGAGATATAAAAAGTGCGGGAGCTGAGAGTCAGAGTGGAGATTTAAAAAGAGCGCGAGCTGAGAATCAGAGCAGAGATTTAAAAAGCAAAGGAGCTGCGAGTCAGGGCGGAGAATTATAAAGAGCTGAACTGAGAGTCAGAGCAGAGATTATTAATAAGCGGGAGCTGAGAGAGTGAAGATTTAAAAAAGCGGGAGCTGAGAGTCAGAGCGGAGATTTAAAAAGTGAGGGAGCTGAGAATCAGCACGGAGATTTAAAACGAGTGGGAGCTGAGAGTCAGAGCAGAGATTATTAAAGAGTGGGAGCTGAGAGAGCGAAAATTTAAAAAAGCGAGAGCTGAGAGTCAGAGCGGAGATTTAAAAATGCACGAGCTGAGAGTCAGAGAGGAGACTTAAAAATAACGGGAGCTAAGATTCAGAGCGGAAATTAAAAAAGGGCAGGAGCTGAGAGTCAGAGTGGAGATTTAAAAAGAGCGGGAACTGAGACTCAGAGCGGAGAATTATGATGTGCTGGAGCTGAGAGTCAGAGCAGAGATTTAAGAAGAGCGTGAGCTGAGAGTCAGATTGGAGATTTATAAAGAGCTCGAGCTGAAAGTCAGGGTCAACATTTATAGAGAGCGGGAGTTGAGAGTCAGAGCGGAAGTTAATAAAGAGCAGAACTGAGAGTGATAGCAGAGATTATTAAAGAGCGGGAGCTGAGAGATCGAAGATTTAAAAAAGCGAGAGCAGAGAGTCAGAGCGGAGAGTTAAAAAGAGTGGGAGCTGAGAGTCAGAGTGGAGGTTTATAAAAAGTGGGAGCTGAGAGTCAGGGCAGACTTTTATAGAGAGCGGCAGTTGAGAGGCAGAGCGGAGATTTATCAAGAGCGAGAGCTGAGAGTCATAGCGGAGATTTAAAAAAGGCGGGAACTGAGAGTCAGAACAGAGATTATTAAAGAGTGGGAGCTGAGAGAGCGAAGATTTTAAAAAGCGGGAGCTGAGAGTCAGAGCGGAGATTTAAAAAGTGCAGGAGCTGACAATCAGCACGGAGATTTAATAAGAGCAGGATCTGAGAGGCACAGCGGAGCTTTAAAAAGAGTGGGTGCTGTAAATCAGAGTGCAGAGTTAAAAAGAGCAGGAGCTGCGTTTCAGAGCAGATATTTAAAAGGAGCGAGAGCCGAAAGTCAGAGCATAGATTTAAAAAAGAGCAGGAGCTGAGAGTCAGAGTGGAGATTTATAAAGAACGGAACTGAGAGTCAGAGCAGAGATTATTAAAGAGCGGGAGCTGAGAGAGCGAAGATTTAAAAAGTGGGAGCTGAGAGTCAGAGCGGAGATTTAAAAAGTGCGGGAGCTGAGAATCAGTACGGAGATTGAAAAAGAGCAGGAGCTGAGAGTGAGAGTGGAGATTTAATAAGAGCAGGTTCTGAGAGGCAGAGCGGAAACTTAAAAAGAGATGTAGCTGTAAGTCAAAGCGTTGATTTAAGAAGTGCGGGAGCTGAGAGTCAGAGCAGAGATTTAAAAAAGAGTGGGAGCTGAGAGTCAGAGCGGAGGTTTTAAAAGAGCGCAAGCTGAGAGTCAGACCAGAGATTTAAAAAGAGCAGGACCTGAGAGTCAGGGCGGAGATTTATAAAGAGCGGAACTGAGAGTCAGAGCAGAGATTATTAAAGAGCGGGAGCTGAGAGAGCGAAGATTTAAAAAGTGGGAGCTGAGAGTCAGAGCGGAGATTTAACAAAGTGCAGGAGCTGAGAATCAGTACGGAGATTGAAAAAGAGCAGGAGCTGAGAGTGAGAGTGGAGATTTAATAATAGCAGGTTCTGAGAGGCAGAGCGGAAACTTAAAAAGAGATGTAGCTGTAAGTCAAAGCGTTGATTTAAGAAGTGCGGGAGCTGAGAGTCAGAGCAGAGATTTAAAAGGAGCGGGAGCTGAAAGTCAGAGCATAGATTTAAAAAAGAGTGGGAGCTGAGAGTCAGAGCGGAGGTTTTAAAAGAGCGGGAACTGAGAGTCAGAGTGGAGATTTAAAAAGAGCGCAAGCTGAGAGTCAGACCAGAGATTTAAAAAGAGCAGGACCTGAGAGTCAGGGCGGAGATTTATAAAGAGCGGAACTGAGAGTCAGAGCAGAGATTATTAAAGAGCGGGAGCTGAGAGAGTGAAGATTTTAAAAAGCGGGAGCTGACACTCAGAACGGAGATTTAAAAAGCGCAGGAGCTGACAATCAGCACAGAGATTTAAAAAGAGTGGGAGCTGAGAGTCAGAGTGGAGATTTAATAAGAGCAGGATCTGAGAGGCACAGCGGAGCTTTAAAAAGAGTGGGAGCTGTAAGTCAGAGTGCAGAGTTAAAAAGAGCGGAAGCTGAGTTTCAGAGCAGATATTTAAAAGGAACGAGAGCTGAAAGTCAGAGCATAGATTTAAAAAAGCGCAGGAGCTGAGAGTCAGTTTGGAGATTTATAAAGAGCGGAACTGAGAGTCAGAGCAGAGATTATTAAAGAGCGGGAGCTGAGAGAGCGAAGATTTAAAAAAGCGGGAGCTGAGAGTCAGAGAGGAGATTTAAAAAGAGTGAGAGCTGAGAGTCAGAGTGGAGATTTAATAAGAGCAGGATCTGAGAGGCAGAGCGGAGATTTAAAAAGAGTGGTAGCTGTAAATCGAAGCGTAGATTAAAGAAGAGCGGGAGCTGAGACTCAGAGCAGAGATTTAAAAGGAGCGGGAGCTGAAAGTCAGAGCATAGATTTAAAAAAGAGTGGGAGCTGAGAGTCAGAGCGGAGGTTTAAGAAGAGTGGGAACTAAGAGTCAGAGTGGAGATTTAAAAAGAGTGGGAGCTGAGAATCAGAGTGGAGATTTAAAAAGAGCAGGAGCTGAGAGTCAGGGCAGACATTTATAGAGAGTGGCAGTTGAGAGTCAGAGAGGAGACTTTAAAAGAACGGGAGCTGAGATTCAGAGCGGAAATTAAAAAAGAGCAGGAGCTGAGAGTCAGAGCCGCGATTTATAAAGAGCGGGATCTGAGAGAGCGAAGATTTAAAAATGCGGGAACTGAGAGTCGGAGCGGAGATTTAATAAGAGCAGGATCTGAGAGGCAGAGCGGAGATTTAAAATGAGCAGTAGCTGTAAGTCGAAGCGTAGATTAAAGAAGAGCGGGAGCTGAGAATCAGAGCGAATATTTTAAAAAGCGGGAGCTGAGAGTCAGGGCGGAGAATTATAAAGAGCGGAACTGAGAGTCAGAGCAGAGATTATTAAAGAGCGGGAGCTGAGAGAGTGAAGATTTAAAAAAGCGGGAGCTGAGAGTCAGAGCGGAGATTTAAAAAGAGTGGGAGCTGAGAGTCAGAGCAGAGATTATTAAAGATTGGGAGCTGAGAGAGCGAAGATTTAAAAAAGCGCGAGCTGAGAGTCAGAACGGAAATTTCAAAATGCAGGAGCTGAGAGTCAGAGAGGAGACGTAAAAAGAACGGGAGCTGAGATTCAGAGGTTAAATTTAAAAAGGGCAGGAGCTGAGAGGCAGAGTGGAGATTTAAAAAGAGCGGGAGTTGAGACTCAGAGCGGAGAATTATGATGTGCTGGAGGTGAGAGGCGCAGCGGAGCTTTAAAAAGAGTGGGAGCTGAGAGTCTGATTGGAGATTTAATAAGAGCAGGATCTGAGAGGCACAGCGGAGCTTTAAAAAGAGTGGGTGCTGTAAGTCAGCGCGCAGATTTAAAAAGAGCAGGAGCTGAGATTCAGAGTGGAGATTTAAAATGTGCGGGAGCAGAGAGTCAGTGCGGAGATTTAAAAAGAGTGGTAGTTGAAAGTCAGTGCGGAAATTTTAAAATAGCAGGAGCTGAGATTCAGTGCGGAGATTTAAAAAGAGCAGTAGCTGAAAGTCAGAGTTGAGATTTAAAAAGAGCAGGAGCTGAGAGTCAGGGCAGACATTTATAGAGAGTGGCAGTTGAGAGTCAGAGCGGAGATTTATCGAGAGCAAGAGCTGAGAGTCATAGCGGAGATTTAAAAAAGTTGTGAGCTGAGAGTCAGAGCGGAGGTTTAAAAAGAGTTGGAACTAAGAGTCAGAGTGGAGATTTAAAAAGTGCAGGAGCTGAGAGTCAGAGTGGAGATTTAAAAAGAGTGCGAGCTGAGAATCAGAGCAGAGATTTAAAAAGTGAAGGAGCTGAGAGTCAGGGCGGAGAATTATAAAGAATGGAACTGAGAGTCAGAGCAGAGATTATTAAAGACCGGGAGCTGAGAGAGCGAAGATTTAAAAAAGCGGGAGCTGAGAGTCAGAGCGGAGATTTAAAAAGTGCGGGAGCTGAGAATCAGCACGGAGATTTAAAACGAGTGGGAGCTGAGAGTCAGAGCAGAGATTATTAAAGAGTGGGAGCTGAGAGAGCGAAGATTTAAAAAAGCGAGAGCTGAAAGTCAGAGCATAGATTTAAAAAAGAGCGGGAACTGAGAGTCAGAGTGGAGATTTAAAAAGAGCGCAAGCTGAGAGTCAGAGCAGAGGTTTAAGAAGAGCAGGATCTGAGAGTCAGTGCGGAGATTTAAAAAGAGCATGAGCTGAGAGTCAGAGCAGAGATTTATAAAGAGCGGAACTGAGAGTCAGAGCAGACATTATTAAAGAGCAGGAGCGGAGAGAGCGAAGATTTTAAAAAGCAGGAGCTGAGAGTCAGAGCGGAGAGTTAAAAAGAGCGGGAGGTGAGAGTCAGAGAGGAGATTAAAAAAGAGCGGGAGCTGAGAATCAGCATGGAGATTTAAAAAGTGTGTGCTGAGAGTCAGAGTGGAGATTTAATAAGAGCAGGATCTGAGAGGCACAGCGGAGCTTTAAAAAGAGTGGGTGCTGTAAGTCAGCACGCAGATTTAAAAAGAGGGGGAGCTGAGAGTCAGAGCAGAGATTTAAAAGGAGCAAGAGCTGAAAGTCAGAGTGTAGATTTAAAAAGGAGCAGGAGCTGAGAGTCAGAGTGGAGATTTAAAACATGCGAGAGCTGAGAGTCAGTGCGGAGATTTAAAAAGAGAGGTAGCTGAGAGTCAGAGCAGAAATTAAAAAAGAGCCAGAGCTGAGAGTAAGAATGGAGATTTAAAAAGATCGGGAGCTGAGAGTCAGAGTGGAGATATATAAAGAGCGGGAACTGAGAGTCAGGGCAGATGTTTATAGAGAGCGGGAGATGAGAGAGCGGAGATTTATCGAGAGCGAGAGCTGAGAGTCAGAGCGGAGATTAAAAAAGAGCGGGAGCTGAGAATCAGCATAGAGATTTAAAAAGAGTGTGTGCTGAGAGTCAGAGTGTAGATTTAATAAGAGCAGGATCTGAGAGGCACAGCGGAGCTTTAAAAAGAGTGGGTGCTGTAAGTCAGCACGCAGATTTAAAAAGAGGGGGAGCTGAGAGTCAGAGCAGAGATTTAAAAGGAGCAAGAGCTGAAAGTCAGAGTGTAGATTTAAAAAGGAGCAGGAGCTGAGAGTCAGAGTGGAGATTTAAAACATGCGAGAGCTGAGAGTCAGTGCGGAGAGTTAAAAAGAGAGGTAGCTGAGAGTCAGAGCAGAAATTAAAAAAGAGCCAGAGCTGAGAGTAAGAGTGGAGATTTAAAAAGAGCGGGAGCTGAGAGTCAGAACAGAGATTTTAAAAGAGCAGGATCTGAGAGTCAGGGCAGACATTTATAGAGAGTGGCAGTTCAGAGTCAGAGCAGAGATTTATCGAGAGCGAGAGCTGCGAGTCATAGCGGAGAATTAAAAATGGCGGGAGGTGAGAGTCAGAGCGGAGATTTAAAAAGAGCGGGAGCAGCGAGTCAGAGTGGAGATATAATAAGTGCAGGATCTGAGAGGCAGAGCGGAGATTTAAAAGAAGCAGGAGCAGAGAGAGCATAGATTTAAAAAAGAGTGGGAGCTGAGAGTCAGAGCGGAGGTTTAAAAAGAGTGGGAGCTGAGAGTCAGAGCAGAGAATTATGAAGCGCGGGAGCTTAGAGTTGGAGCGGAGATTTAAAAAGAGCGGGAGCTGAGAGTCAGAGTGGAGATATATAAAGAGCGGGAACTGAGAGTCAGGGCAGAAGTTTATAGAGAGCGGCACTTGAGAGTCAGAGCGGAGATTTATCGAGAGCGAGAGCTGAGAGTCATAGCGGAGATTTAAAAAAGGTGGGAGCTGAGAGCCAGAGCCGAGATTTATAAAGAGCGGGTGCTGAGGGAGCAGAGACTTTAAAAAACGGGAGCTGAGAGTCAGAGCGGAGATTTAAAAAGAGCGGGAGCTGAGAGTCAGAGCAGAGATTTTAAAAGAGCAGGATCTGAGAGTCAGGGCAGACATTTATAGAGACCGGCAGTTGAGAGTCAGAGCAGAGATTTATCGAGAGCGAGAGCTGAGAGTCATAGCGGAGATTTAAAAAAGGCGGCTGCCGAGAGCCAGGGCCGAGATTTATAAAGAGCGGGAGCTGAGAGAGCGGAGACTTTAAAAAGTGGGAGCTGAGAGTCAGAGCGGAGATTTAAAAAGGGCAGGAGGTGAGAATCAGCATGGAGATTTAAAAAGAGTGAGAGCAGCGAGTCAGAGTGGAGATTTAATAAGTGCAGGATCTGAGAGGCAGAGCGGAGATTTAAAAAGAGTGGTAGCTGTAAGTCGAAGCGTAGATTAAAGAAGAGCGGGAGCTGAGAGTCAGAGCAGAGATTTAAAAGGAGCCGGAGCTGATAGTCAGAGCGTAGATTTATAAAAGAGTGGGAGCTGAGAGTCAGAGCAGAGGTTTAAAAAGTGCGGGAACTGAGAGTCAGAGTGGAGATTTAAAAAGAGCAGGATCTGAGAGTCAGTGTGGAGACTTATGAAGAGGGTGAGCTGGGAATCAGAGCGGGGATTTAAAACAGCGGGAGCTGAGAGTCAGATCCGAGATATATAAAGAGTGGGAGCTGAGAGTCAGATCAAAGCTTCATAAAGAGCAGAAGCTGGGAGTCTGGGTGGAGACTTAAAAAGAGCGGGAGCTGAGAGGCCGATCAGAGTTTTAACAAATGCGGGAGATTAGATTCAGAGAGGAGATTTAAAAATAGTGAGAGCTGCGATTTAAAATGAGCGGGAGCTGAGGGTCAGAGCAGAAATTTATAATGAGCAGAACTGCGAGTCAGAGCAGAGATTTATAAAGAGCGGGAGATCAGAGAGCGGAGATTTGAAAAAGCAGGAGCTGAGAGTCAGAGCGGAGTTTAAAAAGGGCGGGAGCTGAGAATCAGCACAGAGATTTAAAAAGATTGGGAGCTGAGAGTAAGAGTGGAGAAAAATAAGAGCAGGATCTGAAAGGCAGAGCAGAGATTTAAAAAGAGCATTACTTGTAAGTCAGAGCGTAGATTTAAGAAGAGCGGGAGCTGAGAGTCAGAGCAGAGATTTAAAAGGAGCGGGAGCTGAAAGTCAGAGCATAGATTTAAAAAAGAGCAGGAGCTGAGTGTCAGAGCTGAGCATTAAACAGAGCTGGAGCTGAGAGTCAGAGTGGAGATTTAAAACATGCGGGAACTGAGAGTCAAAGCGGAGATTTAAAAAGAGCGGCAGGTGAGAGTCAGTGCGGAGATTAAAAAAGTGCAGGAGCTGAGAATCAGCATGGAGATTTAAAAAGAGTGTGTGCTGAGAGTCAGAGTGGAGATTTAATAAGAGCCGGATCTGAGAGGCACAGCGGAGCTTTAAAAAGAGTGGGTGCTGTAAGTCAGCGCGCAGACTTAAAAAGAGGGGGAGGTGAGAGTCAGAGCAGAGATTTAAAAGGAGCAAGAGCTGAAAGTCAGAGTGTAGATTTAAAAAAGAGCAGGAGCTGAGAGTCAGAGTGGAGATTTAAAACATGCGAGAGCTGAGAGTCAGCTCGGAGATTTAAAAAGAGAGGTAGCTGAGAGTCAGAGCGGAAATTGAAAAAGAGCCAGAGCTGAGAGTAAGAGTGGAGATTTAAAAAGAGCGGGAGCTGAGACTCAGAGCAGAGAATTATGAAGTGCAGGAACTTAGAGTCAGAGCGGAGATTTAAAAAGAGCGGGAGCTGAGACAGCGGAGACTTTAAAAAGTGGGAGCTGAGAGTCAGAGCGGAGATTTAAAAAGGGCTGGAGCTGAGAATCAGCATGGAGATTTAAAAAGAGTGGGAGCAGAGAGTCAGAGAGGAGATTTAATAAGAGCAGGATATGAGAGGCAGAGCGGAGATTTAAAAAGAGTGGGAGCTACAAGTCAAAGCGTAGATTTAAGAAGAGAGGGAGCTGAGAGTCAGAGCAGAGATTTAAAAGGAGCAGGAGCTGATAGTCAGAGCGTAGGTTTATAAAAGAGTGGGAGCTGAGAGTCAATGCAGAGGTTTAAAAAGTGCGGGAACTGAGAGTCAGAGCGCAGATTTAAGAAGAGCGGGAGCTGAGAGTCAGAGCAGAGATTTAAATGGAGCGGGAGCTGAAAGTCAGAGCATAGGTTTAAAAAAGAGCGGGAGCTGAGAGTCAGAGCGGAGGTTTAAAAAGAGCAGGAACTGAGAGACAGAGTGGAGAATTAAAAAGTGCGGGAGCTGAGAGTCAGAGCATAGATTTAAAAAGCGAAGGAGCTGAGAGTCAGGGTGGAGAATTATCAATAGTGGAACTGAGAGCCAGAGCAGAGATTATTAATGAGTGGGAGCTGAGAGAGCGAAGATTTAAAAAAGCTGGAGCTGAGATTGAGAGCGGAGATTTAAAAAGTGCCGGAGCTGAGAAACAGCACGGAGATTTAAAAAGAGTGGGAGCTGAGTGTCAGAGTGGAGATTTATAAAGAGCGGGAGCTGAGAGTCAGGGCAGAGATTATTAATGAGTGGGAGCTGAGAGAGCGAAGATTTAAAAAAGCTGGAGCTGAGAGTGAGAGCGGAGATTTAAAAAGTGCGGGAGCTGAGAATCAGCACGGAGATTTAAAAAGAGTGGGAGCTGAGTGTCAGAGTGGAGATTTATAAAGAGCGGGAGCTGAGAGTCAGGGCAGAGATTATTAATGAGTGGGAGCTGAGAGAGCGAAGATTTAAAAAAGCTGGAGCTGAGAGTGAGAGCGGAGATTTAAAAAGTGCGGGAGCTGAGAATCAGCACGGAGATTTAAAAAGAGTGGGAGCTGAGTGTCAGAGTGGAGATTTATAAAGAGCGGGAGCTGAGAGTCAGGGCAGACTGTATAGAGAGTGGCAGTTGAGATCAGAGCGGAGATTTATCGAGAGCGAGAGCTGAGAGTCATAGCGGAGATTTAAAAAAGGCGGGAGCTGAGAGCCAGAGCCGAGATTTATAAAGAACGGGAGCTGAGAGAGCGGAGACTTTAAAAAACGGGAGCTGAGAGTCAGAGCGGAGATTTAAAAAGAGTGGGAGCTGAGTGTCAGAGTGGAGATTTATAAAGAGCAGGAGCTGAGAGTCAGGGCAGACATTTATAGAGAGTGGCAGTTGAGAGTCAGAGCGGAGATTTATCGAGAGCGAGAGCTGAGAGTCATAGCGGAGATTTAAAAAAGGCGGGAGCCGAGAGCCAGGGCCGAGATTTATAAAGAGCGGGAGCTGAGAGAGCGGAGACTTTAAAAAGTGGGAGCTGAGAGTCAGAGCGGAGATTTAAAAAGGGCGGGAGGTGAGAATCAGCACGGAGATTTAAAAAGAGTGAGAGCAGCGAGTCAGAGTGGAGATTTAATAAGTGCAGGATCTGAGAGGCAGAGCGGAGATTTAAAAAGAGTGGTAGCTCTAAGTCAAAGTGTAGATTTAAGAAGAGCGGGAGCTGAGAGTCAGAGCAGAGATTTAAAAGGAGCCGGAGCTGATAGAGCGTAGATTTATAAAAGAGTGGGAGCTGAGAGTCAGAGCAGAGGTTTAAAAAGTGCGGGAACTGAGAGTCAGAGTGCAGATTTAAAAAGAGCAGGAGCTGAGATTCAGTGCAGTGAATTATGAGGCGCGGGAGCTTAGAGTCAGAGAGGAGATTTAAAAAGAGCAGGATCTGAGAGTCAGTGTGGAGACTTATGAAGAGGGTGAGCTGGGAATCAGAGCGGGGAGTTAAAACAGCGGGAGCTGAGAGTCAGATCCGAGATATATAAAGAGTGGGAGCTGAGAGTCAGATCAAAGCTTCATAAAGAGCAGAAGCTGGGAGTCTGGGTGGAGACTTAAAAAGAGCGGGAGCTGAGAGGCCGATCAGAGTTTTAACAAATGCGGGAGATTAGAGTCAGAGAGGAGATTTAAAAATAGTGAGAGCTGCGAGTCAGGGCGGAGACTTAAAATGAGCGGGAGCTGAGAGTCAGAGCAGAAATTTATAATGAGCGGAACTGCGAGTCAGAGCAGAGATTTATAAAGAGCGGGAGATGAGAGAGTGGAGATTTGAAAAAGCAGGAGCTGAGAGTCAGAGCGGAGTTTAAAAAGGGCGGGAGCTGAGAATCAGCACAGAGATTTAAAAAGATTGGGAGCTGAGAGTAAGAGTGGAGAAAAATAAGAGCAGGATCTGAAAGGCAGAGCAGAGATTTAAAAAGAGCAGGACGTGTAAGTCAGAGCGTAGTTTTAAGAAGAGCGGGAGCTGAGAGTCATAGCAGAGATTTAAAAGGAGCGGGAGCTGAAAGTCAGAGCATAGATTTAAAAAAGAGCGGGAGCTGAGAGTCAGAGCTGAGCATTAAAAAGAGCTGGAGCTGAGAGTCAGAGTGGAGATTTAAAACATGCGGGAGCTGAGAGTCAAAGAGGAGATTTAAAAAGAGCGGGAGGTGAGAGTCAGTGCGGAGATAAAAAAGTGCAGGAGCTGAGAATCAGCATGGAGATTTAAAAAGAGTGTGTGCTGAGAGTCAGAGTGGAGATTTAATAAGAGCAGGATCTAAGAGGCACAGCGGAGCTTTAAAAAGAGTGGGTGCTGTAAGTCAGCGCGCAGACTTAAAAAGAGGGGGAGCTGAGAGTCAGAGCAGAGATTTAAAAGGAGCAAGAGCTGAAAGTCAGAGTGTAGATTTAAAAAAGAGCAGGAGCTGAGAGTAAGAGTGGAGATTTAAAAAGATTGGGAGCTGAGATTCAGCGCAGTGAATTATGAAGCGCTGGAGCTTAGAGTCAGAGTGGAGATTTAAAAAGAGCGGGAGCTGAGAGTCAGAGTGGTGATTTATAAAGAGCGGGAGCTGGGAGTCAGTGTTGACATATATAGAGAGCAGCAGTTGAAAGTCAGAGCGGAGATTTTTCGAGAGCGAGAGCTGAGAATCATAGCGGAGATTTAATAAAGGCGGGAGCAGAGAGTCAGAGCCGAGATTTATAAAGAGCAGGAGCTGAGAGAGCAGAGACTTTAAAAAATGGGAGCTGAGAGTCAGAGCGGCGATTTATAAATTGCGGGAGCTGAGAATCAGCACGGAGATTTAAAAAGAGCAGGAGCTGTAAGTCAGAGCGAAGATTAAAAAAGAGTGGGAGCTGAGAGTCAGAGCAGAGATTTAAAAGGAGCAGGAGCTGAAAGTCAGAGCATAGATTTATAAAGAGCGGGAGCTGAAAGTCAGGGTCAACATTTACAGAGAGCGGGAGTTGAGAGTCAGAGCGGAGATTTATAGAGAGCGGGAGCTGAGAGTCAGAGCAGAGATTAAAAAGAGCGGTAGCGGAGAGTCAGAGCAGAGATTTATAAAGAGCAGGAGCTGGGGGTCTGGGTGGAGACTTCAAAAGAACGGGAGCTGTATGTCAGAGTGCAGATTTAAAAAGAGCAGCAGCTGAGAGTCAGAGAGGAGATTTATAAAGAGCAGGATCTGCTAGTCAGTGTGGAGATTTATGAAGAGGGTGAGCTGAGAATCAGAGCGGGGATTTAAAAAAGCGGGAGATGAGAGTCAAACTGGAAGCTTATAAAGAGCAGGAACTGTGAGTCAGGGCGGAGGTTTATAAAGAAGGGGGGCTGAGCAGCAGAGAGGGATTTAAAAAGAGTGGGAGCTGAGAGTCAGAGCAGTGATATATAAAGAGTGAGAGCTGAGAGTCAGAGCAAAGCTTCATTAAGAGCAGGAGCTGGGAGTCTGGGTGGTGACTTAAAAAGAGCGTGAGCTGAGAGGCCGATCAGTGTTTTAACAAAGGCGGGAGATTAGAGTCAGAGAGGAGATTTTAAAATAGTGAGAGCTGAGAGTCAGGCCGGAAATTTGAAATGAGGGGGAGCTGAGGGATAGAGCAGAGACTTAAAAAGAGCTGGAGCTGCGAGTCAGGGCGGAGATTTATAATGAGCGGAACTGAGAGTCAGAGCAGTGATTTATAAAGACCGGGAGATGAGAGAGTGGAGATTTAAAAAAGCAGGAGCTGAGAGACAGAGCGGAGTTTAAAAAGAGCGGGAGCTGAGAATCAGCACAGAGATTTAAAAAGAGTGGGAGCTGAGAGTCAGAGTGGAGATATAATAAGACCAGGATCTGAAAGGCAGAACAGAGATTTAAAAAGACCAGCGACTGTAAGTCAGAGCGTAGATTTAAGAAGAGCGGGAGCTGAGAGTCAGAGCAGAGATTTAAAAGGAGCGGGAGCTGAAAGTCAGAGTGTAGATTTAAAAAAGAGCGGGAGCTGAGAGTCAGAGCAGAGATTTAAAAAGAGCGGGAGTTGAGAGTCCGAGCGGAGATTTAAAAAGATTGTGAGCTGAGAGTCAGAGCGTAAATTTAAAAAGAGCAGGAGCTGAGAGTAAGAGTGGAGATTTAAAAATATTGGACGCTGCGAATCAGAGCAAGGAATTATGAAGTGCGGGAGCTGAGTGTCAGAGCGGAGATTTATAGAGAGCGGGAGCTGAGAGTCAGAGCAGAGACTTATCAAGAGCGGGAGCTGAGAATCAGAGTGGAAATTAAAAAATGGCAGGAGCTGTGAGTCAGAGTGGGGATTTAAAAAGAGCTGGAGTTGAGACTCAGAGCGGAGAATTATGACATGCGGGAGCTGAGAGTCAGAGCAGAGATTGAAAAAGAGTGGGAGCTGAGAGTCAGAGTGGAGAGTTATAAAGAGCAGTAGCTGGGAGTCTGGGTGGAGACTTCAAAAGTGCGGGAGCTGTATGTCAGAGCGCAGATTTAAAAAGAGCAGGAGCTGAGAGTCAGAGCGGAGATTTATAAAGAGCAGGATCTGAGAGTCATTGTGGAGATTTATGAAGAGGGTGAGCTGAGAATCAGATCGGGGATTTAAAAAAGCGAGAGATGAGAGTCAGACTGGAAGCTTATAAAGAGCGGGAACTGTGATTCTGGGCGGAGATTTATAAAGGGGGGGAGCTGAGCATCAGAGAGGGATTTAAAAAGAACGGGAGCTGAGAGTCAGAGCAGAGATATAGAACGAACGGGAGCTGAAAGTCAGAGCAACGCTTCATAAAGAGCAGGAGCTGGGAGTCTGGGTGGAGACTTAAAAAGAGCAGGAGCTGAGAGGCCGATCAGAGTTTTAACAAAAGTGGGAGATTAGAGTCAGAGGGGAGATTTAAAAATAGTGAGAGCTGAGTGTCAGGGCGGAGATTTAAAATGAGCGGGAGCTGAGAAACAGAGCAGAGACTTAAAAAGAGCTGGAGCTGTGAGTCAGGGCGGAGATATAAAAAGAGTGGGAGCTGAGAGTCAGTGCAGAGATTTATAATGAGCGGAACTGAGAGTCAGAGCAGAGATTTATAAAGAGCGGGAGATGAGAGAGCGGCGATTTAAAAAAGCCGGAGCGGAGAGTCAGAGCAGAGTTTAAAAAGAAGAGGAGCTGAGAATCAGCAAAGAGATTTAAAAAGAGTGTGAGCTGAGAGTCAGAGTGGAGATATAATAAGAGCAGGATCTGAAAGGCAGAACAGAGATTTAAAAAGAGCAGGAGCTGTAAGTCAGAGCGGAGATTTAAGAAGAGTGGGAGCTGAGAGTCAGAGCGGCGATTTAAAAGACAAGGAGCTGAGAGTCAGAGCAGAGATTTAAAATGAGTGGGAGCTGAGAGCCAGGGCAGAGATTTTTATCGAGTGGGAGCTAAGAGTCAGAGCGAATTTTTAAAAAGAGCAAGAGCAGAGTCAGAGCGGAGATTGAAAAAGAAGAGCAGCTGAGAGTCAGAGTGAAGATATTAAAAGAGCGGGAGTTGAGAGTCAGAGCAGAGATTTAAAAAGAGTGTGAGCTGAGAGACAGCGCAGAGATTTATAAAGAGCGAGAGCTGGGAGTCAGGGCAGAGATTTATAGAGAGCAGGAGCCGAGAGTCAGAGCAGATATTTAAAAAATCGGGAGCTGAGAGTCAGAAAAGAGACTTATAAAGAGCGGAACTGAGAGTCCGAGCAGAGATTTATAAAGAGCGGGAGCTGAGATTCAGAGCGGAGATTTAAAAAGGGCTGGAGCTGAGAATCAGCACGGAGATTTAAGAAGGGTGAGAGCTGAAAGTCAGGGCGGAGGTTTGAAAGGAGCGGGAGCTGACAGTCAGAGCAGAGATTTATAAAGAGCGGGAGCTGAGAGAGCAGTGATTTAAAAAAGTGGGAGCAGAGAGTCAGAGTGGAGAGTTAATAAGAGCAGGATCTGAGAGGCAGAGAAGAGATTTAAAAAGAGCGGGAGCTGTAAGTCAGAACGTATATTTAAGAAGAGCGCGAGCTGTGAGTCAGAGCAGAGATTTAAAAGGAGCGGGAGCTCAAAGTCAGACTGGAGATTTATAAAGAGCGGGAGTTGTGAGTCAGAGCCGAGATTTATAAAGACCGGGAACTGAGAGTTAGAGCAGAGATTTCTAGAGAGCGTGAGCTGAGAGTCAGAGCGGAGATTTATAAAGAGCAGGGTATGAGAGTCAGACTGGAGATTTATAATGAGCGGGAGTTGAGAGTCAGAGCGGAGATATAAAGAGACCGGGAGCTGAGAGTCAGAGCAGAGATTTAAAGAGACTGGGAGCTGAGAGTCAGAGCAGAGATTTATAGAGCGTGGGAGCTGAGAGACTGCGCAGAGATTTATAAAGAGCGAGAGCTGGGAGTCAGGGCAGAGATTTACGGAGAGCAGGAGCCGTGAGTCAGAGCAGAGATTTAACATGAGCCATAACTGAGAGTCAGAGCCTAGATTTATAAGAGCAGGAGTTGAGAGACAGAATGGAGATTTATAGAGAGGGGGAGCTGAGAGTCAGAATGGAGATTTATAGAGATCAGGAACAGAGCGTCAGAATGGAGATTTATAATGAGCGGTAGTTGAGAGTCAGAGCGGAGATATAAAGAGACCGGGAGCTGAGAGTCAGAGCAGAGATTTAAAGAGACTGGGAGCTGAGAGTCAGAGCAGAGATTTATAGAGCGTGGGAGCTGAGAGTCAGAGCAGAGATTTAAAATGTGTGGGAGCTGAGATTCAGGGCAGAGATTTTTAATGATTGGGAGCAAAGAGTCAGAGCAGAGATTTATAAAGAGTGGGAGCTGAGAGAGAGTGCAGTGATTTATAAAGTGCGAGAGCTGGGCGTCAGGGCAGAGATTTTTAGAGAGCAGGAGCTGAGTGTCAGAGCAGAGATTTATAGAGCATGTGAGCTGAGAGTCAGAGTGGCAACTTAACAGGGCAGGAGCTGAGAGTCAGAGCAGAGATTTAAAATGAGTGGGAGCTGAGAGCCAGGGCAGAGATTTTTAATGAGTGGGAGCTAAGAGTCAGAGCGAAGATTTAAAAAGATCGGGAGCAGAGTCAGAGAGGAGATTTAAAAAGAAGAGCAGCTGAGAGTCAGAGTGAAGATATAAAAAGAGGGGGAGCTGAGAGTCAGAGCAGAGATTTATAAAGAGTGTGAGCTGAGAGACTGCGCAGAGATTTATAACGAGCGAGAGCTGGGAGTCAGGGCAGAGATTTATGGAGAGCAGGACCCGTGAGTCAGAGCAGAGATTTAACATGAGCCATAACTGAGAGTCAGAGCCGAGATTTATAAGAGCAGGAGTTGAGAGACAGAACGGAGATTTATAGAGATGGGGAGCTGAGAGTCAGAGTGGAGATTTATAGAGATCAGGAACAGAGCGTCAGAATGGAGATTTATAAAGAGCGGGATCTGAGAGTCAGAGCAGAGATTTAAAGAGACTGGGAGCTGACAGTCAGAGCAGAGATTTAAAGAGCGTTGGAGCTGAAAGTCAGAGTGGCGATTTAAAAGAGCAGGAGCTGAGAGTCAGAGCAGAGATTTAAAATCAGTGGGAGCTGAGAGTCAGGCCAGAGATTTTTATCGAGTGGGAGCTAAGAGTCAGAGCGAAGATTTAAAAAGAGTGGGAGCAGATTCAGAGGGGACAGTTAAAAAGAAGAGCAGCTGAGAGTCAGAGTGAAGACATAAAAAGTGTGGGAGCTGAGAGTCAGAGCAGATATTTATAAAGAGTGTGAGCTGAGAGACAGCGCAGTGATTTATAAGGAGCGAGAGCTGGGAGTCAGGGCAGAGATTTGTTAGCGAGCAGGAGCCGAGAGTCATTGCAGAGATTTAAAATGAGCGGGAGCTGAGAGTCAGAGCCGAGATTTATAAGAGCGGGAGTTGAGAGACAGTTCAGAGATTTATAGAGAGGGGCAGCTGAGAGTCAGAATGGAGATTTATAGAGATCAGGAGCAGTGCGTCAGAGTGGAGACACAGAAGCTGTGATAAGGTATGAAACACTCAAATGCAAACACTAGGATAGCTGACAATAATCAAGCAGGCGACAGGTTTGTGAATGACAAGCTTTCTGACATTAAGAATTGAGCTATTATTTGATGTGCTACTTGCTTTCAATTCAAATAGCCATTTATAGAACCATAGAACCAAAGAAAAGCTATGGACAGAAAGAGGACATTCATCCCATTGTCTCCGTGCTGATTCTCAGCTCCCGCGCATTTTAAATCTCTGCTCTGACTCTCAACTCCAGCTTTTTTACATCTCAGCTCTCTCAGCTCCCGTTCTTTAGAAATCTCCTCTCTGACTCTCAGTTCCACTCTTTATAAATCTCCGCCCAGACTCTCAGCTCCCGCTATTTACAAATCACTGCTTCAACTCTAAGCTCCTGCCCTTTTTAAGTCTCCACTCTGACTCACAGCTCCCATATTTTTAAATCTCCGCAATGACCCTCAACTCCCACTCTTTTTAAATCTTCATGCTGATACTCAGATCCCGCTCTTAATGAATCTCCAGCCTGACTCACAGCTCCCATACTTTTCAAGATTTCCACTATCTCAGATCCTGGTCTTTTTAAATCTTCGATCTGACTCTCACCTTCCGCTCTTTTCAAATCGCTGATCTCTCAGCTCCTGCTCTTTTTAAAACTTCACTGTAACTCTCATCTCCTGATGTTTTTAGATCTCCACTCTGACTCTTAGCTCTCGCTCCTTTGAAATGTCCGCACTGCCTCTGAGCTCCCACTCTCTTTAAATCTCCGCTCTGACTCTCAGCTCCCACTCTTTTCAAATCTCCGCTTTCGCAGCTCCCATCCTTTTTAAATCTCCACTCTGATTCTCTGATCATGCTCTTTATAAATCTCTGCTCTAACCCTCAGCTCCCACTCTTTATAAATCTCTGCTCTGACTCTCATCTTCTGCTCTTTTTAAATCTCCACCATTACTCTCAGCTCCAGCTCTTTTTAAATCTGTGCTCTGACCCGCAGCTCCCGCACATTTTAAATCTCCGCCCTGACACTCAGCTCTCGCTATTTTTAAATCTCTTCTCTGTCTCTAAGCTCCCGCTTTTGTTAAAACTCTGATCTGCCTCTCAGCTCCTGCTCTATTTAAGTCTCCACCCAGACTCCCAGCTCCTGCTCTTTATAAATCTCTGCTCTGACTCTCAGCTCCTGCTCTTTATAAATCTCTGCCCTGACTCTGCTCCCACTCTTTTTAAATCTTCGCTCTGACTCTTAGCTCCCACTCTTTATAAATTTCCGCCCTGACTCTCAGTTCCCACTCTTTTTAAAAAAGTACGGTAACTTGTGCATTGATTCTGAAGATGTGGACAGGGTTCTCAATGAGTACTTTGCCTCTGTCTTCACTAAGGCAAAAGATGATGTAGGCACCCTATTTAAAAAAACAATAGTGCAAAATATTAGATGGATTAGCATAATGAGAGAGCAAGTACTGGAGGGACTGGCATCCATGAAGGTGGATAAATCACCAGGGCCAGATGGATTGTATCCCAGTTTGTTAAAGGAAGCCACGAAGGTAATAGTCGATGCTCTGCGGATCCAACCCACACTAGATACAGGTGAGGTACCAGAAGTTTGGAGGTCTGTGAACATTGTACCATTATGTAAAAAGGCATCTGGAATTCACTGCCTAAATTAGTTGTTGAGGTTGAAACAGTCTATTCATTTAAAAGTTACCTGCATGTGGACCTGAAGTGTTGTAACCTGTGAGGATACCTGAGTGTACCTGTGAGAATCAGAGCGGAGATTTAAAAAGAGCTGGAGCTGAGAGTCAGAGTTGAGATTTATAACGAGCGGCAGCTGAGAGTGAAGGCACACATTTATAGAAGCGGGAGCTGAGAGTCAGAGAGGAGATTTATAGAGAGTGGGAGCTGAGAGCCAGACCAAAGATTTGAAGAGAGCGGGAGCTGTGAGTCAGAGCCGAGATTTATAGAGAGCGAGAGCTGAGATTCATAGCGGGGATTTAAAAAAGTGGGGAGCTGTGAGCCAGAGCCGAGATTTATAAAGACCGGGAGCTGAGAATTAGAGCAGAGACTTCTAGAGAGTGGGAGCTGAGAGACAGAGCAGAGATTTAAAGAGACATGGAGCTGAGAGTCGGAATGGAGATTTAAAAAGTGGGGAGCTGAGAGTCAGAGCAGAGATTTATAGAGCGAGGGTACTGAGAGTCAGAGGGGAGATTTATAAAGAGCAGGGTGTGAGACTCAGACTGGAGATTTATCAAAGAGCCGGAGCTGTGAGTCAGAGCCGAGATTTATAAAGAGCGGGAGTTGAGAGTTAGAGCAGAGATTTCGAGAAAGCGGGAGCTGAGAGTCAGAGCAGAGATTTAAAGAGACCGGGAGCTGAGAGTCGGAATGGAGATTTAAAAATTGGGGAGCTGAGAGTCAGAGCAGAGACTGAAAGAGCGTGGAAGCTGAGAGTCAGAGCGGAGATTTAAAAGAGCGTGAGCTGAATGTCAGAGCGGAGATTTATAAAGAGCACGGTGTGAGAATCAGACTGGAGATTTATAAAGAACGGGAGCTGTGAGTCAGAGCTGAGATTTATAAAGAGCAGGATCTGAGAGTCAGAGCAGAGCTTATCAATAGATGCAAATTACATCTCCCAACTCATTTCAAATTCTGCTGTTGGAACTTCTTTTTCATAATTTTCTATGAATAACTGAGTAAGATTTGTTTTCATACTGCAGGGAAAATCAAGTTCCCTTTCTATTAACATGAAACAAATAGTTGTTGGAGCCCAATTACATCTGAAGATACAGAAGCTGTGATAAGGTATGAAACACTCAATTGCAAACACTAGGATAGCTGACAATAATCAAGCAGGTGACAGGTTTGTGAATGACAAGCTTTCTGACATTATGAATTGAGCTATTATTTGATGTGCTACTTGCTTTCTATTCAAATAGCCATATATAGAGCCATGGAACCAAAGAAAAGCTATGGTACAGAAAGAGGCCATTCATCCCATTGTGTCTGCGTGGGCCGTTAAAAGGGATAAAAGAAATTAGCTGTTCACTTTTAATCTCGCTTTTCAGCACCTGGTCCGTAGCCTGACAGGTTGCAACACTTCAGGTGCAGATCCAGGAATCTTTTAAATGAATAGAGTGTTTCAAGCTCAACCACTAATTTAGGCAGCGAATTCCAGATGCCTTTTTACATAATGGTACAATTTTCGCAGATCTCCAATCTTCTGGTACCTCACGTGTATCTAGTGTGTGTTGGATCCTCAGAGCGTCTACTATTACCTCCCTGGCTTCCTTTAACAAACTGGGATACAGTCCATCTGGCCCTGGAGATTTATCCACTTCATGGATGCCAGTCCTTCCATTACTTGCTCTCTCATTTTGCTAATCTATCTAATATTTTGCACTATTGTTTTTTAACTAGGATGCTTACATCATGCCTCTCCTTAGATTAGATTAGAGCGGTGATTTAAAAAATTGGGAGCAGAGAGTCAGAGTGGAGATTTAATAAGAGCAGGATCTGAGAGGCAGAGCGGAGATTTAAAAAGAGTGGGAGCTGTAAGTCAGAACATATAATTAAGAAGAGCGCGAGCTGAGAGTCAGAGATTTAAAAGGAGCGGGAGCTGAAAGTCAGACTGGAGATTTATAAAGAGCGGGAGCTGTGAGTCAGAACCGAGAGTTATAAAGAGCGGGAGCTGAGAGTTAGAGCAGAAATTTCTAGAGAGCGGGAGCTGAGAGTCAAAGCGGAGATTTAAAAGAGCGTGAGCTGAGAGTCAGAGCGGAGATTTAGAAAGAGCAGTGTATGAGAGTCAGACTGGATATTTATAATCAGCGGGAGTTGAGAGTCAGAGCAGAGATATAAAAAGAGCAGGAGCTGAGAGTCAGAGCATAGATTTTTTAAGAGCAAGGGATGAGAGTCAGACTGGAGACTTATAAAGAGCGGGAGCTGTGAGTCAGAGTCGAGATTTATAAAGAGCGGGATCTGAGAGTCAGAGCAGAGATTATCAATAGATTCAAATTAAATCTCCCAACTCTTTCCAAATTCTGCTGTTGGAAGTTCTTTTACATAATTTTCTAGGAATAACCAAGTAAGATTTTTTTTTCATACTGCAGCGAAAATCAAGTTCCCTTTCTATAAAAATGAAACAAATAGTCATTGGAGCCCGTTTACCTCTGAAGATACAGAAGCTGTGATAAGGTATGAAACACTCAAATGCAAACACTAGGATAGCTGACAATAATCAAGCATGTGACAGGTTTTTGAATGACAAGCTTTCTGAAATTATGAAATGAGCTATTATTTGATCTGCTACTTGCTTTCAATTCAAATAGCCATTTATAGAGCCATAGAACCAAAGAAAAGCTATGGCACAGAAAGAGGCCATTCATTCCATTGTGTCTCCGTGGGCCGTTAAAAGAGATAAAAGTAATTAGCTGTTCACTTTTAATCTCACTTTCCAGCACCTGATTAGAACACTTCAGGTGCAGATCCAGGTAACTTTTAAATGAATAGACTGTTTCAAGCTCAACAACTAATTTAGGCAGTGAATTCCAGATGCCTTTTTACATAATGGTACAATGATCGCAGACCTCCAATCTTCTGGTACCTCACCTGTATCTAGTGTGGGTTGGATCCTCATAGCATCGACTATTACCTTCGTGGCTTCCTTTAACAATCTGGGATACAATCCATCTGGCCCTGGTGATTTATCCACCTTCATGGATGCCAGTCCCTCCAGTACTTGCTCTCTCATTATGCTAATCTATCTAATATTTTGCACTCTTGTTTTTTAACTAGGATGCCTACATCATCTTTTGCCTTAGTGAAGACAGAGGCAAAGTTCTCATTGAGAACCCTGTCCACATCTTCAGCATCAATGCACAAATTACCGTCCTTTTTTAAAAAGAGTGGGAACTGAGAGTCAGGGTGGAGATTTATAAAGAGTGGGAGCTAAGAGTCAGAGCGAAGATTTAAAAAGAGCGGGAGCAGAGTCAGTGCAGAGATTTATGAAGAGCAAGAGCTGAGAGTCAGAGCAGAGATTTATAAAGAGCAGTAGCTGGGAGTCAGGTTGGAGACTTAAAAAGAGCGGGAGCTGAGAGACAGATCAGAGTTTTAACAAAAGTGGGACCTTAGAGTCAGAGAAGAGATTTAAAAATAGTGAGAGCTGAGAGTTAGGGCGGAGATTTAAAATGAGCGGGAGCTGAGAGTGAGAGTAGAGATTTATAAAGAGCAGGGTGTGAGACTCAGACTGGAGATTTATAAAGAGCGGGCGCTGTGAGTCAGAGACGAGATTTATAAAGAGCGGGAGCTGAGAGTTAGAGCAGAGATTTAAAGAGACCGGGAGCTGACAGTCAGAGTGGAGATTTAAAAATAGGGGAGCTGAGAGTCAGAGCAGAGACTTATAGAGCATGTGAGCTGAGAGTCAGAGCAGAGATTTAAAATGAGTGGGAGCTGATGGTCAGGGCAGAGATTTTTAAGCAACGGGAGTTAAGAGTCAGAGCGAAGATTTAAAAAGAGCGGGAGCAGAGTCAGAGTGGAGATTTAAAAAGAAGAGGAGCTGAGAGTCAGAGTGAAGATATAAAAAGAGCGGGAGCTGAGAGTTAGAGCAGAGATTTCTGAAGAATGGGAGCTGAGAGGCATAACAGAGATTTAAAATGAGCGGGAGCTGAGAGTCAGAGCCGAGATTAATAAGAGCGGGAGTTGAGAGACAGATCGGATATTTATAGAGAGTGGGAGCTGAGAGTCAGAACGGAGATTTATAAAGATCGGGAGCTGAGAATCAGCACGGAGATTTAAAAAGAGTGAGAGCTGAGAGTCAGAGCAGAGATTTATAAAGACCGGAACTGAGAGTCAGAGCCGAGATTTATAAAGAGTGGGAGCTGAGAGTCAGAGTGGAGATTTAAAAAGGGCGGGAGCTGAGAATCAGCATGGAGATTTAAAAAGGGTGAGAGCTGAGAGTCAAGGCGGAGATTTAAAATGAGCGGGAGCTGAGGGTCAGAGCAGAGATTTAAAAAGAGCTGGAGCTGAGAGTCAGGGCGGAGATTTAAAAAGATCGGGAGCTGAGAGTCAGACCAGAGATTTATAAAAACCGGAACTGATAGTCCGAGACGAGATTTAAAAAGATCGGGAGCTGAGAGTCAGGGCGGAGATTTAAAAAGATCGGGAGCTGAGAGTCAGACCAGAGATTTATAAAGACCGGAACTGAGAGTCCGAGCCAAGATTTATAAAGAGCGGGAGCTGAGAGTCAGAGTGGAGATTTAAAATGAGCGGGAGCTGAGGGTCAGAGCAGAGATTTAAAAAGAGCTGGACCTGAGAGTCAGGGCAGAGATTTATAAAGAGCGGGAGCTGAGAGTCAGAGCAGAGATTTATAAAGAGTGGAACTGAGACTCAGAGCAGTGATTTATAAAGAGCGGGAGCTGAGCGAGCGGTGATTTAAAAAATTGGGAGCAGAGAGTCAGAGTGGAGATTTAATAAAAGCAGGATCTGTGAGGCAGAGCGGAGATTTAAAAAGAGCGGGAGCTGTAAGTCAGAATGTATATTTAAGAATAGCGTGAGCTGAGAGTCAGAGCAGAGATTTAAAAGGAGTGGGAGCTGAACGTCAGACTGGAGATTTATAAAGAGCGGGAGCTGTGAGTCAGAGCCGAGATTTATAAAGAGCGGGAGCTGAAAGTTAGAGCTGAGATTTCTAGAGAGCAGGAGCTGAGATTAATAAAATGCAGGGTATGAGAGTAAGACTGGAGATTTATAATGAGCGGGAGTTGAGAGTCAGAGCGGAGATATAAAAAGAGCGGGAGCTGAGAGTGAGAGCAGAGATTTATTAAGAGCCGGGGATGAGAGTAAGACTGCAGATTTATAAAGAGCGGGAGCTGTGAGTCAGAGCCGACATATATTAAGAGCGGGAGCTGAGAGTTAGAGCAGAGATTTAAAGAGACTCGGAGCTGAGAGTCAGAGCAGAGATTTAAAGAGACTGGGAGCTGAGAATCAGAGTAGAGATTTATAGAGCGTGGGAGCTGAGAGTCAGAGCAGAGATTTACAGAGCGTGGGAGCTGAGAGTCAGAGCAGAGATTTAAAATGAGTGGGAGCTGACAGTCATGGCAGAGATTTTTAATGATTGGGATCAAAGAGTCAGAGCGAAGATTAAAATGAGCGGGAGCAGAGTCAGAGTGGAGATTTAAAATGAAGAGCAGCTGAGAGTCAGAGTGAAGATATAAAAAGAGCAGGAGCTGAGACTTAGAGCAGAGATTTATTAAGAGTGTGAGCTGAGAGACTGCGCAATGATTCTTGAAGAGCGAGAGCTGGGAGACAGGGCAGAGATTCATAGAGAGCAGGAGCCAAGTGTCAGAGCAGAGATTTAAAAAGAGCTGGAGCTGAGAGTCAGGGCGGAGATTTAAAAAGAGCGGGAGCTGAGAGTCAGAGCAGAGATTTATAAAGAGCGGGAGCTGAGAGAGCGGTGATTTAAAAAAGTGGGAGCAGAGTGTCAGAGTGAAGATTTAATAAGAGCAGGATCTGAGAGGCAGAGCGGAGATTTAAAAAGAGCGGGAGCTGTAAGTCAGAACGTATATTAAAGAAGCGCACAAGCTGAGAGTCAGAGCAGAGATTTAAAAGGAGCGGGAGCTGAAAGACAGACTGGAGATTCATAAAGAGTGGGAGCTGTGAGTCAGAGCCAAGATTTATAAAGAGCGGGAACTGAGAGTTAGAGCAGAGATTTCTGGAGAGCGGGAGCAGAGAGTCAGAGCGGAGATTTATATAGAGCAGTGTATGAGAGTCAGACTGGAGATTTATAATGAGCGGGAATTGAGAGTCAGAGCAGAGATATAAAAAGAGCAGGAGCTGAGAGTCAGAGCAGAGATTTTTTAAGAGCAGGGGATGAGAGTCAGACTGGAGATTTATAAAGAGCGGGAGCTGTGAGTCAGAGCCGAGATTTATTAAGAGCGGGAGCTGAGAGTTAGAGCAGTGATTTCAAGAGAGCGGGAGCTGAGAGTCAGAGCCGAGATTTAAAGAGACTGGGAGCTGAGAGCCAGAGCAAAGATTTAAAGAGACTGGGAGCTGAGAGTCAGAGCAGAGATTTATAGAGCGTGGGAGCTGAGAATCAGAGCAGAGATTTAAAATGAGTGGAACCTGAGAGTCAGGGCAGAGATTTTTAATGATTGGGAGCAAAGAGTCAGAGCGAAGATTTAAAAAGAGCAGGAGCAGGGTCAGAGCGGACATTTAAAAAGAAGAGGAGCTGAGAGTCAGAGTGAAGATATAAAAAGAGCGCGAGCTGAGAGTCAGAGCAGAGATTTATAAAGAGTTGGAGCTGAGAGACAGTGCAATGATTTATAAAGAGCGAGAGATGGGAGACAGGGCAGAGAGTTATAGAGAGCGTGAGCTGAGAGTCAGAGCAGAGATTTATAGATAGTGAGAGCTGATTTCCAGACCAGAGATTTCTAGAGAGTGGGAGCTCTGAGTCAGAGCCGAGATTTATAGAGAGCGAGAGCTGAGAGTCATAGCGGAGGTTTAAAAAAGTGGGGAGCTGTGAATCAGAGCCGAGATTTATAAAGAGCGGGAGCTGAGAGTTAGAGCAGAGATTTCTAGAGAGTGGGAGCTGAGAGACAGAGCAGAGATTATTAAAGAGCGGGAGCTGAGAGTCAGAGCAGAGATTATTAAAGAGCGGGAGCTGAGAATCAGAGCGAATATTTTAAACAGCGGGATCTGAGAGTCACGGCTCAGAATTATAAAGAGCGGAACTGAGAGTCAGAGCAGAGATTATTAAAGAGTGGGAGCTGAGAGAGTGAAGATTTAAAAAAGCGGGAGCTGAGAGTCAGAGCGGAGATTTAAAAAGTGTGGGAGCTGAGAATCAGCACGGAGATTTAAAAAGAGTGGGAGCTGAGAGTCAGAGCAGAGATTATTAAAGATTGGGAGCTGAGAGAGCGAAGATTTAAAAAAAGCGCGAGCTGAGAGTCAGAACGGAAATTTCAAAATGCACGAGCTGAGAGTCAGAGAGGAGACATAAAAAGAACGGGAGCTGAGATGAAGAGTGGAAATTAAAAAAAGGGCAGGAGCTGAGAGTCAGAGTGGAGATTTAAAAAGAGCGGGTTTTGAGACTCAGAGCGGAGAATTATGATGTGCTGGAGCTGAGAGTCAGAGCAGAGATTTAAAAAGAGCGTGAGCTGAGAGTCAGATTGGAGATTTATAAAGAGCATGATCTGAGAGGCACAGCGGAGCTTTAAAAAGTGTGGGAGCTGAGAGTCAGATTGGAGATTTAATAAGAGCATGATCTGAGAGGCACAGCGGAGCTTTTAAAAGAGTGGGAGCTGAAAGTCAGAGCGTAGATTTAAAAAGAGCAGGAGCTGAGATTCAGAGTGGAGATTTAAAATGTGCGGGAGCAGAGAGTCAGTGCGGAGATTTAAAAAGAGCGGTAGTTGAAAGTCAGAGCGGAAATTTAAAAAGAGCAGGAGCTGAGAGTCAGGGCAGACATTTATAGAGAGTGGCAGTTGAGAGTCAGAGCGGAGATTTATCGAGAGCAAGAGCTGAGAGTCATAGCGGAGATTTAAAAAAGTTGGGAGCTGAGAGTCAGAGCCGCGATTTATAAAGAGCGGGAGCTGAGAGAGCGAAGATTTAAAAATGCGGGAACTGAGAGTCATAGCGGAGATTTATAAAGAGCAGGTGATGGGAGTTCGGGTGGAGACTTCAAAAGAGCGGGAGCTGTATGTCAGAGCGCAGATTTAAAAAGAGCGGGATCTGCTAGTCAGAGTGAAGATATTAAAAGTGCGGGAGCTGAGAGTCAGTCCGGACTTTTAAATAGAGCGGTAGCTGAGAGTCAGAGGAAATTTTAAAAGAGCAGAATCTGAGAGTAAGAGTGGAGATTTAAAAAGAGCGGGCGCTGAGACTCGGAGCACAGAATTATGAAGCGAGGGAGCTGAGAGCCAGAGCGGAGATTTAAGAAGAGCGGGAGCTGAGAGCCAGAGCAGAGGTTTATAAAGAGCGGAAATGAGAAACAGAGCAGAGATTATTAAGGAGCGGGAGCTGAGAGAGCGAAGATTTAAAAAAGCTAGAGCTGAGAGTCAGAGCGGAGATTTAAAAAGGGCGGTAGCTGAGAATCAGCATGGAGATTTAAAAAGAGTGTGAGCTGAGAGTCAGAGTGGAGATTTAAAAAGAGTGGGAGTGGAGAGTCGGAGTGGAGATTTATAAAAAGTGGGAGCTGAGAGTCAGGGCAGACTTTTATAGAGAGCGGCAGTTGAGAGGCAGAGCGGAGATTTATCGAGAGCGAGAGATGAGAGTCATAGCGGAGATTTAAAAAAGGCGGGAGCTGAGAATCAGCGCGGAGATTAAAAAGAGTGGGAGCAGAGAGTCAGAGTGGAGATTTAATAAGAGCAGGATCTGAGAGGCAGAACGGAGATTTAAAAACAGTGGTAGCTGTAAGTCGAAGCGTAGATTAAAGAAGAGTGGGAGCAGAGACTCAGAGCAGAGATTTAAAAGGAGCGGGAGCTGAAAGTGAGAGCATAGATTTAAAAAAGAGTGGGAGCTGAAAGTCAGAGCGGAGGTTTAAAAAGAGTGGGAACTAAGAGTCAGAGTGGAGGTTTAAAAAGTGCAGGAGCTGAGAGTCAGAGTGGAGATTTAAAAAGTGCAGGAGCTGAGAGTCAGAGTGGAGATTTAAAAAGAGTGCGAGCTGAGAATCAGAGCAGAGATTTAAAAAGTGAAGGAGCTGAGAGTCAGGGCGGAGAATTATAAAGAGCGGAACTGAGAGTCAGAGCAGAGATTATTAAAGACCGGGAGCTGAGAGAGCGAAGATTTAAAAAAGCGGGAGCTGAGAGTCAGAGCGGAGATTTAAAAAGTGCAGGAGATGAGAATCAGCACGGAGATTTAAAACAAGTGGGAGCTGAGAGTCAGAGCAGAGATTATTAAAGAGTGGGAGCTGAGAGAGCGAAGATTTAAAAAAGCGAGAGCTGAAACTCAGAGCATAGATTTAAAAAAGAGCAGGAACTGAGAGTCAGAGTGGAGATTTAAAAAGAGCGCAAGCTGAGAGTCAGAGCAGAGGTTTAAAAAGAGCAGGATCTGAGAGTCAGTGCGGAGATTTAAAAAGAGCATGAGCTGAGAGACAGAGCAGAGATTTATAAAGAGCGGAACTGAGAGTCAGAGCAGACATTATTAAAGAGCAGGAGCGGAGAGAGCGAAGATTTTAAAAAGCAGGAGCAGAGAGTCAGAGCGGAGAGCTAAAAAGAGCGGGAGGTGAGAGTCAGAGCGGAGATTAAAAAAGTGCGGGAGCTGAGAATCAGCATGGAGATTTAAAAAGTGTGTGCTGAGAGTCAGAGTGGAGATTTAATAAGAGCAGGATCTGAGAGGCACAGCGGAGCTTTAAAAAGAGTGGGTGCTGTAAGTCAGCACGCAGACTTAAAAAGAGGGTGAGCTGAGAGTCAGAGCAGAGATTTAAAAGGAGCAAGAGCTGAAAGTCAGAGTGTAGATTTAAAAAAGAGCAGGAGCTGAGAGTCAGAGTGGAGATTTAAAACATGCGAGAGCTGAGAGTCAGTGCGGAGATTTAAAAAGAGAGGCAGCTGAGAGTCAGAGCGGAAATTTAAAAAGAGCCAGAGCTGAGAGTAAGAGTGGAGATTTAAAAAGAGCGGGAGCTGAGACTCAGAGCAGAGAATTATGAAGCGCGGGAGCTTAGAGTCGGAGCGGAGATTTAAAAAGAGCGGGAGCTGAGAGTCAGAGTGGAGATATATAAAGAGCGGGAACTGAGAGTCAGGGCAGATGTTTATAGAGAGCGGCACTTGAGAGTCAGAGTGGAGATTTATCGAGAGCGAGAGCTGAGAGTCAGAGCGGAGATTAAAAAAGAGCGGGAGCTGAGAATCAGCATGGAGATTTAAAAAGAGTGTGTGCTGAGAGTCAGAGTGGAGATTTAATAAGAGCAGGATCTGAGAGGCAGAGCAGAGACTTAAAAAGAGCGGTAGCTGTAAGTCAAAGCGTAGATTAAAGAAGTGCTGGAGCTGAGAGTCAGAGCAGAGATTTAAAATGAGCGGAACTGCGAGTTAGAGCAGAGATTTATAAAGAGCGGGAGATGAGAGAGCGGAGATTTAAAAAAGCAGGAGCTGAGAGTCAGTGCGGAGTTAAAAAAGAGCGGGAGCTGAGAATCAGCACAGAGATTTAAAAAGATTGGGAGCTGAGAGTAAGAGTGGAGAAAAATAAGAGCAGGATCTGAAAGGCAGAGCAGAGATTTAAAAAGAGCAGGACCTGTAAGTCAGAGCGTAGATTTAAGAAGATCGGGAGCTGAAAGTCAGAGCAGAGATTTAAAAGGAGCGGGAGCTGAAAGTCAGAGCGTAGATTTAAAAAAGAGCGGGAGCTGAGAGGCACAGCGGAGCTTTAAAAAGAGTGGGTGCTGTAAGTCAGCGCGCAGATTTAAAAAGAGGGGGAGCTGAGAGTCAGAGCAGAGATTTAAAAGGAGCAAGAGCTGAAAGTCAGAGTGTAGATTTAAAAAGGAGCAGGAGCTGAGAGTCAGAGTGGAGATTTAAAACATGCGAGAGCTGAGAGTCAGTGCGGAGATTTAAAAAGAGAGGTAGCTGAGAGTCAGAGCGGAAATTTAAAAAGAGCCAGAGCTGAGAGTAAGAGTGGAGATTTAAAAAGAGCGGGCGCTGAGACTCAGAGCAGAGAATTATGAAGCGCGGGAGCTTAGAGTCAGAGCGGAGATTTAAAAAGAGCGGGAGCTGAGAGTCAGAGCAGAGATTTTTGAAGAGCAGGATCTGAGAGTCAGGGCAGACATTTATAGAGAGCGGCAGTTGAGAGTCAGTGCAGGGATTTATCGAGAGCGAGAGCTGAGAGTCATAGCGGAGATTTTAAAAAGGCGGGAGCCGAGAGCCAGAGCTGAGATTTATAAAGAGCGGGAGCTGAGAGAGCGGAGACTTTAAAAAGTGGGAGCTGAAAGTCAGAGTGGAGATTTAAAAATGGCGTGAGGTGAGTTTCAGCACGGAGATTTAAAAAGATTGGGAGCAGCGAGTCAGAGTGGAGGTTTAAAAAGAGTGGGAACTAAGAGTCAGAGTGGAGGTTTAAAAAGTGCAGGAGCTGAGAGTCAGAGTGGAGATTTAAAAAGTGCAGGAGCTGAGAGTCAGAGTGGAGATTTAAAAAGAGTGCGAGCTGAGAATCAGAGCAGAGATTTAAAAAGTGAAGGAGCTGAGAGTCAGGGCGGAGAATTATAAAGAGTGGAACCGAGAGTCAGAGCAGAGATTATTAAAGACCGGGAGCTGAGAGAGCGAAGATTTAAAAAAGCGGGAGCTGAGAGTCAGAGCGGAGATTATTAAAGAGTTGGAGCTGAGAGAGCGAAGATTTAAAAAAGCGAGAGCTGAAAGTCAGAGCATAGATTTAAAAAAGAGCGGGAATTGAGAGTCAGAGTGGAGATTTAAAAAGAGCGCAAGCTGAGAGTCAGAGCAGAGGTTTAAAAAGAGCAGGATCTGAGAGTCAGTGCGGAGATTTAAAAAGAGCATGAGCTGAGAGACAGAGCAGAGATTTATAAAGAGCGGAACTGAGAGTCAGAGCAGACATTATTAAAGAGCAGGAGCGGAGAGAGCGAAGATTTTAAAAAGCAGGAGCTGAGAGTCAGAGCGGAGAGCTAAAAAGAGCGGGAGATGAGAGTCAGAGCGGAGATTTAAAAAGATTGGGAGCAGCGAGTCAGAGTGGAGATATAATAAGTGCAGGATCTGAGAGGCAGAGCGGAGATTTAAAAAGAGCGGTAGCTGTAAGTCAAAGTGCAGATTTAAGAAGAGCGGGAGCTGAGAGTCAGAGCAGAGATTTAAAAGAAGCAGGAGCAGATAGAGCATAGATTTAAAAAAGAGTGGGAGCTGAGACAGCGGAGACTTTAAAAAGTGGGATCTGAGAGTCAGAGCGGAGATTTAAAAAGGGCTGGAGCTTAGAATCAGCATGGAGATTTAAAAAGAGTGGGAGCAGAGAGTCAGAGAGGAGATTTAATAAGAGCGGGATATGAGAGGCAGAGCGGAGATTTAAAAAGAGCGGTAGCTACAAGTCAAAGCGTAGATTTAAGAAGAGTGGGAGCTGAGAGTCAGGGCAGAGACTTAAAAGGAGCGGGAGCTGAAAGTCAGAGCATAGGTTTAAAAAAGAGTGGGAAGTGAGAGTCAGAGCGGAGGTTTAAAAAGAGCAGGAACTGAGAGACAGAGTGGGACTGTATAGAGAGTGGCCGTTGAGAGTCAGAGCGGAGATTTATCGAGAGCGAGAGCTGAGAGTCATAGCTGAGATTTAAAAAAGGTGGGAGCAGAGAGTCAGAGCCGAGATTTACAAAGAGCGGGAGCTGAGAGAGCAGAGACTTTAAAAAGCGTGAGCTGAGAGTCAGAGCGGAGATGTAAAATGGGCGGGAGCTGAGAATCAGCATGGAGATTTAAAAGGAGTGGGAGCAGAGAGTCAGAGTGGAGATTTAAAAAGAGCGGGAGCTGAGAGTCAGAGCAGAGATTTTAAAAGAGCAGGAGCTGAGAGTCAGGGCAGACATTTATAGAGAGCGGCAGTTGAGAGTCAGAGCGGAGATTTATAAAAGAGTGGGAGCTGAGAGTCAGAGCAGAGGTTCAAAAAGTGCAGGAACTGAGAGTCAGAGTGCAGATTTAAAAAGAGCAGGAGCTGAGAGTCAGTGTGGAGATTTATGAAGAGGGTGAGCTGGGAATCAGAGCGGCGATTTAAAACAGCGGGAGCTGAGAGTCAGAGGAGAGATATATAAAGAGTGGGAGCTGAGAGTCAGATCAAAGCTTCATAAAGAGCAGGAGCTGGGAGTCTGGGTTGAGACTTAAAAAGAGCGGGATCTGAGAGTCCGATCAGAGTTTTAACAAAAGCGGGAGATTAGAGTCAGAGAGGAGAGTTAAAAATAGTGAGAGCTGCGAGTCAGGGCGGATGATTTCAAAAGAGCGGGAGCTGAGAGTCGGAGCAGAAATTCATAATGAGCAGAACTGCGAGTTAGAGCAGAGATTTATAAAGAGCAGGAGATGAGAGAGTGCAGATTTAAAAAAAGCAGGAGCTGAGAGTCAGAGCGGAGTTTAAAAAGGGCGGGAGCTGAGAATCAGCACAGAGATTTAAAAAGATTGGGAGCTGAGAGTAAGAGTGGAGAAAAATAAGAGCAGGATATGAAAGGCAGAGCAGAGATTTAAAAAGAGCAGGACCTGTAAGTCAGAGCGCAGATTTAAGAAGAGCGGGAGCTGAGAGTCATAACAGAGATTTAAAAGAAGCGGGAGCTGAAAGTCAGAGCATAGGTTTAAAAAAGAGTGGGAAGTGAGAGTCAAAGCGGAGTTTTAAAAAGAGCAGGAACTGAGAGACAGAGTGGAGAATTAAAAAGTGCGGGACCTGAGAGTCAGAGCAGAGATTTAAAAAGCGAAGGAGCTGAGAGTCAGGGTGGAGAATTATAAATAGTGGAACTGAGAGCCAGAGCAGAGATTATTAATGAGTGGGAGCTGAGAGAGCGAAGATTTAAAAAAGCTGGAGCTGAGAGTGAGAGCGGAGATTTAAAAAGTGCCGGAGCTCAGAATCAGCACGGAGATTTAAAAAAGAGTGGGAGCTGAGTGTCAGAGTGGAGATTTATAAAGAGCGGGAGCTGAGAGTCAGGGCAGACTGTATAGAGAGTGGCAGTTGAGATCAGAGCGTAGATTTATCGAGAGCGAGAGCTGAGAGTCATAGCGGAGATTTAAAAAAGGCGGGAACTGAGAGTCAGAGCCGCGATTTATAAAGAACGGGAGCTGAGAGAGCAGAGACTTTTAAAAACGGGAGCTGAGAGTCAGAGCGGAGATTTAAAAAGAGCGGGAGCTGAGAGTCAGAGCAGAGATTTTAAAAGAGCAGGAGCTGAGAGTCAGGGCAGACATTTATAGAGAGCGGCAGTTGAGAGTCAGAGCGGAGATTTAAAAAAGGCGGGAGCCGAGAGCCAGGGCCGAGATTTATAAAGAGCGGGAGCTGAGAGAGCGGAGACTTTAAAAAGTGGGAGCTGAGAGTCAGAGCGGAGATTTAAAAAGGGCGGGAGGTGAGAATCAGCACGGAGATTTAAAAAGAGTGAGAGCAGCGAGTCAGAGCGGAGATTTAATAAGTGCAGGATCTGAGAGGCAGAGCGGAGATTTAAAAAGAGTGTTAGCTGTAAGTCAAAGTGTAGATTTAAGAAGAGCGGGAGCTGAGAGTCAGAGCAGAGATTTAAAAGGAGCAGGAGCTGATAGTCAGAGCGTAGATTTATAAAAGAGTGGGAGCTGAGAGTCAGAGCAGAGGTTTAAAAAGTGCGGGAACTGAGAGTCAGAGTGCAGATTTAAAAAGAGCAGGAGCTGAGATTCAGTGCAGTGAATTATGAAGCGCGGGAGCTTAGAGTCAGAGAGGAGATTTAAAAAGAGCAGGATCTGAGAGTCAGTGTGGAGATTTATGAAGACGGTGAGCTGGGAATCAGAGCGGGGATTTAAAACAGCGGGAGCTGAGAGTCAGAGGAGAGATATATAAAGAGTGGGAGCTGAGAGTCAGATCAAAGCTTTATAAAGAGCAGGAGCTGGGAGTCTGGGTGGAGACTTAAAAAGAGCGGGAGCTGAGAGTCCGATCAGAGTTTTAACAAAAGCGGGAGATTAGAGTCAGAGAGGAGAGTTAAAAATAGTGAGAGCTGCGAGTCAGGGCGGATGATTTCAAAAGAGCGGGAGCTGAGAGTCGGAGCAGAAATTCATAATGAGCAGAACTGCGAGTTAGAGCAGAGATTTATAAAGAGCAGGAGATGAGAGAGTGCAGATTTAAAAAAAGCAGGAGCTGAGAGTCAGAGCGGAGTTTAAAAAGGGCGGGAGCTGAGAATCAGCACAGAGATTTAAAAAGATTGGGAGCTGAGAGTAAGAGTGGAGGAAAATAAGAGCAGGATATGAAAGGCAGAGCAGAGATTTATAAAGAGCAGGACCTGTAAGTCAGAGCGTAGATTTAAGAAGAGCGGGAGCTGAGAGTCATAGCATAGGTTTAAAAAAGAGTGGGAAGTGAGAGTCAAAGCGGAGGTTTAAAAAGAGCAGGAACTGAGAGACAGAGTGGAGAATTAAAAAGTGCGGGACCTGAGAGTCAGAGCAGAGATTTAAAAAGCGAAGGAGCTGAGAGTCAGGGTGGAGAATTATAAATAGTGGAACTGAGAGCCAGAGCAGAGATTATTAATGAGTGGGAGCTGAGAGAGCGAAGATTTAAAAAAGCTGGAGCTGAGAGTGAGAGCGGAGATTTAAAAAGTGCGGGAGCTCAGAATCAGCACGGAGATTTAAAAAAGAGTGGGAGCTGAGTGTCGGAGTGGAGATTTATAATGAGCGGGAGCTGAGAGTCAGGGCAGACTGTATAGAGAGTGGCAGTTGAGATCAGAGCGTAGATTTATCGAGAGCGAGAGCTGAGAGTCATAGCGGAGATTTAAAAAAGGCGGGAGCTGAGAGTCAGAGCCGCGATTTATAAAGAACGGGAGCTGAGAGAGCAGAGACTTTTAAAAACGGGAGCTGAGAGTCAGAGCGGAGATTTATAAAGAGCGGGAGCTGAGAGTCAGAGCAGAGATTTTAAAAGAGCAGGAGCTGAGAGTCAGGGCAGACATTTATAGAGAGCGGCAGTTGAGAGTCAGAGCGGAGATTTATCGAGAGCAAGAGCTGAGAGTCATAGCGGAGATTTAAAAAAGGCGGGAGCCGAGAGCCAGGGCCGAGATTTATAAAGAGCGGGAGCTGAGAGAGCGGAGACTTTAAAAAGTGGGAGCTGAGAGTCAGAGCGGAGATTTAAAAAGGGCGGGAGGTGAGAATCAGCACGGAGATTTAAAAAGAGTGAGAGCAGCGAGTCAGAGTGGAGATTTAATAAGTGCAGGATCTGAGAGGCAGAGCGGAGATTTAAAAAGAGTGGTAGCTGTAAGTCAAAGTGTAGATTTAAGAAGAGCGGGAGCTGAGAGTCAGAGAAGAGATTTAAAAGGAGCAGGAGCTGATAGTCAGAGCGTAGATTTATAAAAGAGTGGGAGCTGAGAGTCAGAGCAGAGGTTTAAAAAGTGCGGGAACTGAGAGTCAGAGTGCAGATTTAAAAAGAGCAGGAGCTGAGATTCAGTGCAGTGAATTATGAGGCGCGGGAGCTTAGAGTCAGAGAGGAGATTTAAAAAGAGCAGGATCTGAGAGTCAGTGTGGAGATTTATGAAGAGGGTGAGCTGGGAATCAGAGCGGCGATTTAAAACAGCGGGAGCTGAGAGTCAGAGCAGAGATATATAAAGAGTGGGAGCTGAGAGTCAGATCAAAGCTTCATAAAGAGCAGGAGCTGGGAGTCTGGGTGGAGACTTAAAAAGAGCGGGAGCTGAGAGTCCGATCAGAGTTTTAACAAAAGCGGGAGATTAGAGTCAGAGAGGAGATTTAAAAATAGTGAGAGCTGCGAGTCAGGGCGGAGATTTCAAAAGAGCGGGAGCTGAGAGTCGGAGCAGAAATTCATAATGAGCGGAACTGCGAGTCAGAGCAGAGATTTATAAAGAGCAGGAGATGAGAGAGTGGAGATTTAAAAAAAGCAGGAGCTGAGAGTCAGAGCGGAGTTTAAAAAGGGCGGGAGCTGAGAATCAGCATAGAGATTTAAAAAGATTGGGAGCTGAGAGTAAGATTGGAGATAAATAAGAGCAGGATATGAAAGGCAGAGCAGAGATTTAAAAAGAACAGGATCTGAGAGTAAGAGTGGAGATTTAAAAAGATCGGGAGCTGAGATTCAGCGCAGTGAATTATGAAGCGCGGGAGCTTAGAGTCAGAGTGGAGATTTAAAAAGAGCAGGAGCTGAGAGTCAGAGTTGTGATTTATAAAGAGCGGGAGCTGGAAGTCAGTGTTGACATATATAGAGAGCAGCAGTTGAGAGTCAGAGAGGAGATTTTTCAAGAGCGAGAGCTGAGAGTCATAGCGGAGATTTAATAAAGGCGGGTGCAGAGAGTCAGAGCCGAGATTTATAAAGAGCAGGAGCTGAGAGAGCAGAGACTTTAAAAAACGGGAGCTGAGAGTCAGAGCGGCAATTTATAAATTGCGGGAGCTGAGAATCGGCACGGAGATTTAAAAAGAGCAGGAGCTGTAAGTCAGAGCGTAGATTTGAAAAGAGTGGGAGCTGAGAGTCAGACCAGTGATTTAAAAGGAGCAGGAGCTGAAAGTCAGAGCATAGATTTATAAAGAGCGGGAGCTGAAAGTCAGGGTCAACATTTACAGAGAGCGGGAGTTGAGAGTCAGAGCGGAGATTTATAGAGAGCGGGAGCTGAGAGTCAGAGCAGAGATTAAAAGAGCGGTAGCTGAGAGTCAGAGCAGAGATTTATAAAGAGCAGGAGCTGGGAGTCTGGGTGGAGACTTCAAAAGAACGGGAGCTGTATGTGAGAGTGCAGATTTAAAAAGAGTAGCAGCTGAGAGTCAGAGAGGAGATTTTAAAGAGCAGGATCTGAGAGTCAGTGTGGAGATTTATGAAGAGGGTGAGCTGAGAATCAGAGCGGGGATTTAAAAAAGCGGGAGATGAGAGTCAAACTGGAAGCTTATAAAGAGCAGGAACTGTGAGTCAGGGCAGAGGTTTATAAAGAAGGGGAGCTGAGCATCAGAGAGGGATTTAAAAAGAGTGGGAGCTGAGAGTCAGAGCAGTGATATATAAAGAGCGAGAGCTGAGAGTCAGAGCAAAGCTTCATTAAGAGCAGGAGCTGGGTGTCTGGGTGGTGACTTAAAAAGAGCGTGAGCTGAGAGGCCGATCAGAGTTTTAACAAAAGCGGGAGATTAGAGTCAGAGAGGAGATTTAAAAATAGTGAGAGCTGAGAGTCAGGCCGGAAATTTGAAATGAGGGGGAGCTGAGGGTCAGAGCAGAGACTTAAAAAGAGCTGGAGCTGCGAGTCAGGGCGGAGATTTATAATGAGCGGAACTGAGAGTCAGAGCAGCGATTTATAAAGACCGGGAGATGAGAGAGCGGAGATTTAAAAAAGCAGGAGCTGAGAGACAGAGCGGAGTTTAAAAAGAGCGGGAGCTGAGAATCAGCACAGAGATTTAAAAAGAGTGGGAGCTGAGAGTCAGAGTGGAGATATAATAAGACCAGGATCTGAAAGGCAGAACAGAGATTTAAAAAGACCAGCGACTGTAAGTCAGAGCGTAGATTTAAGAAGAGCGGGAGCTGAGAGTCAGAGCAGAGATTTAAAAGGAGCGGGAGCTGAAAGTCAGAGTGTAGATTTAAAAAAGAGCGGGAGCTGAGAGTCAGAGCAGAGATTTAAAAAGAGCGGGAGTTGAGAGTCCGAGCGGAGATTTAAAAAGATTGTGAGCTGAGAGTCAGAGCGTAAATTTAAAAAGAGCAGGAGCTGAGAGTAAGAGTGGAGATTTAAAAATATTGGGCGCTGCGACTCAGAGCAGGGAATTATGAAGTGCGGGAGCTGAGTGTCAGAGCGGAGATTTATAAAGAGCGGGAGCTGAGAGTCAGGGCAGACATTTATAGAGAGCGGGATTTGAGAGTCAGAGCGGAGATTTATAGAGAGCGGGAGCTGAGAGTCAGAGCAGAGACTTATAAAGAGCGGGAGCTGAGAATCAGAGCGGAAATCAAAAAATGGCAGGAGCTGTGAGTCAGAGTGGGGATTTAAAAAGAGCGGGAGTTGAGACTCAGAGCGGAGATTTATAAGGAGCGGGAGCAGAAGGTAAGGGTCAACCTTTACAGAGAGCGGGAATTGAGTCAGAGCGGAGATTTATAAAGAGCAGTAGCTGGGAGTCTGGGTGGAGACGTCAAAAGAGCGGGAGCTGTATGTCAGAGCGCAGATTTAAAAAGAGCAGGAGCTGAGAGTCAGAGCGGAGATTTATAAAGAGCAGGATCTGAGAGTCATTGTGGAGATTGATGAAGAGGGTGAGCTGAGAATCAGAGTGGGGATTTTAAAAAGCAGGAGCTGAGAGTCAGACTGGAAGCTTATTAAGAGCGGGAACTGTGATTCTGGGAGGAGATTTATAAAGAGGGGGACCTGAGCATCAGAGAGGGATTTAAAAAGAACGGGAGCTGAGAGTCAGAGCAGAGATATAGAACGAACGGGAGCTGGAAGTCAGAGCAACGCTTCATAAAGAGCAGGAGCTGGGAGTCTGGGTGGAGACTTAAAAGGAGCGGGAGCTGAGAGGCCGATCAGAGTTTTAACAAAAGTGGGAGATTAGAGTCAGAGGGGAGATTTAAAAATAGTGAGAGCTGAGTATCAGGGCGGAGATTTAAAATGAGCGGGAGCTGAGAAACAGAGCAGAGACTTAAAAAGAGCTGGAGCTGCGAGTCAGGGCAGAGATATAAAAAGAGTGGGAGCTGAGAGTCAGAGCAGAGATTTATAATGAGCGGAACTGAGAGTCAGAGCAGAGATTTATAAAGAGCGGGAGATGAGAGAGCGGAGATTTAAAAAAGCCGGAGCGGAGAGTCAGAGCGGAGTTTAAAAAGAAGAGGAGCTGAGAATCAGCAAAGAGATTTAAAAGGAGTGTGAGCTGAGAGTCAGAGTGGAGATATAATAAGAGCAGGATCTGAAAGGCAGAACAGAGATTTAAAAAGAGGAGGAGCTGTAAGTCAGAGTGGAGATTTAAGAAGAGCGGGAGCTGAGAGTCAGAGCAGAGATTTAAAGAGACTGGGAGCTGAGAGTCAGAGCAGAGATTTAGAGAGCGTGGGAGCAGAGAGTCAGAGCGGCGATTTAAAAGACAAGGAGCTGAGAGTCAGAGCAGAGATTTAAAATGCGTGGGAGCTGAGAGCCAGGGCAGAGATTTTTATCGAGTGGGAGCTAAGAGTCAGAGCGAATTTTTAAAAAGAGCAAGAGCAGAGTCAGAGCGGAGATTTAAAAAAAAAGAGCAGCTGAGAGTCAGAGTGAAGATATTAAAAGAGCGGGAGTTGAGAGTCAGAGCAGAGATTTAAAAAGAGTGTGAGCTGAGAGACAGCGCAGAGATTTATAAAGAGCGAGAGCTGGGAGTCAGGGCAGAGATTTATAGAGAGCAGGAGCCGAGAGTCAGAGCAGATATTTAAAAAATCAGGAGCTGAGAGTCAGAAAAGTGACTTATAAAGAGCGGAACTGAGAGTCCGAGCAGAGATTTATAAAGAGCGGGAGTTGAGAGAGCAGTGCTTTAAAAAAGTGGGAGCAGAGAGTCAGAGTGGAGAGTTAATAAGAGCAGGATCTGAGAGGCAGAGCAGAGATTTAAAAAGAGCGGGAGCTGTAAGTGAGAACGTATATTTAAGAAGACCGCGAGCTGTGAGTCAGAGCAGCGATTTAAAAGGAGCGGGAGCTCAAAGTCAGACTGGAGATTTATAAAGAGCGGGAGTTGTGAGTCAGAGCCGAGATTTATAAAGAGCGGGAGCTGAGAGTTAGAGCAGAGATTTCTAGAGAGCGTGAGCTGAGAGTCAGAGCGGAGATTTATAAAGAGCAGGGTATGAGAGTCAGACTGGAGATTTATAATGAGCAGGAGTTGAGAGTCAGAGCGGAGATATAAAAAGAACAGGAGCTGAGAGTCAGAGCATAGATTTATTAAGAGCAGGGGAAGAGAGTCAGACTAGTGATTTATAAAGAGCGGGAGCTATGAGTCAGAGCCGAGATTTATTAAGAGCGGGAGCTGAGAGTTAGAGCAGAGATTTCTAGAGAGCGGGAGCTGAGAGTCAGAGCAGAGATTTAAAGAGGCTGGGAGCTGAGAGTCAGAGCAGAGATTTATAAAGAGCGGGAGCTGAGACAGCGGTGAATTAAAAAAGTGCGAGCTGAGAGTCAGAGTGGAGCTTTAATAAGAGCAGGATCTGAGAGGCAGAGCGGAGATTTAAAAAGAGCGGGAGCTGTAAGTCAGTATGTAGATTTAAGAAGAGCATGAGCTGAGAGTCAGAGCAGAGATTTAAAAGGAGCGGGAGCTGAAAGTCAGACTGGAGATTTATAAAGAGCGGGAGCTGTGAGTCAGAGCCGAGATTTATAAAGAGTGGAAGCTGAGAGTTAGAGCAGAGATTTCTAGAGAGCGGGAGCTGAGAGTCTGGGGGGAGATTTAAAAGAGCGTGAGCTGAGAATCAGAGCGGAGATTTATAAAGAGCAGGGTATGAGAGTCAGACTGGAGATTTATAATGAGCGGGACTTGAGAGTCAGAGCAGAGATATAAAGAGACCGGGAGCTGAGAGTCAGAGCAGAGATTTATAAAGAGTGGGAGCTGAGAGAGAGTGCAGTGATTTATAAAGTGCGAGAGCTGTGAGTCAGGGCAGAGATTTTTAGAGAGCAGGAGCTGAGTGTCAGAGCAGAGATTTATAGAGCGTGTGAGCTGAGAGTCAGAGTGGCAACTTAAAAGAGCAGGAGCTGAGAGTCAGAGCAGAGATTTAAAATGAGTGGGAGCTGAGAGTCAGGGCAGAGATTTTTAATGAGTGGGAGCTAAGAGTCAGAGCGAAGATTTAAAAAGATCGGGAGCAGAGTCAGAGAGGAGATTTAAAAAGAAGAGCAGCCTAGAGTCAGAGTGAAGATATAAAAAGAGGGGGAGCTGAGAGTCAGAGCAGAGATTTATAAAGAGTGTGAGCTGAGAGACTGCACAGAGATTTATAAAGAGCGAGAGCTGGGAGTCAGGGCAGAGATTTATGGAGAGCAGGAGCCGTGAGTCAGAGCAGAGATTTAACATGAGCCGTAACTGAGAGTCAGAGCCGAGATTTATAAGAGCAGGAGTTGAGAGACAGAATGGAGATTTATAGAGAGGGGGAGCTGAGAGTCAGAATGGAGATTTATAGAGATCAGGAACAGAGCGTCAGAATGGAGATTTATAATGAGCGGTAGTTGAGAGTCAGAGCGGAGATATAAAGAGACCGGGAGCTGAGAGTCAGAGCAGAGATTTATAAAGAGCGGGAGCTGAGACAGCGGTGAATTAAAAAAGTGCGAGCTGAGAGTCAGAGTGGAGCTTTAATAAGAGCAGGATCTGAGAGGCAGAGCGGAGATTTAAAAAGAGCGGGAGCTGTAAGTCAGTATGTAGATTTAAGAAGAGCATGAGCTGAGAGTCAGAGCAGAGATTTAAAAGGAGCGGGAGCTGAAAGTCAGACTGGAGATTTATAAAGAGCGGGAGCTGTGAGTCAGAGCCGAGATTTATAAAGAGTGGAAGCTGAGAGTTAGAGCAGAGATTTCTAGAGAGCGGGAGCTGAGAGTCTGGGGGGAGATTTAAAAGAGCGTGAGCTGAGAATCAGAGCGGAGATTTATAAAGAGCAGGGTATGAGAGTCAGACTGGAGATTTATAATGAGCGGGACTTGAGAGTCAGAGCAGAGATATAAAGAGACCGGGAGCTGAGAGTCAGAGCAGAGATTTATAAAGAGTGGGAGCTGAGAGAGAGTGCAGTGATTTATAAAGTGCGAGAGCTGGGAGTCAGGGCAGAGATTTTTAGAGAGCAGGAGCTGAGTGTCAGAGCAGAGATTTATAGAGCGTGTGAGCTGAGAGTCAGAGTGGCAACTTAAAAGAGCAGGAGCTGAGAGTCAGAGCAGAGATTTAAAATGAGTGGGAGCTGAGAGTCAGGGCAGAGATTTTTAATGAGTGGGAGCTAAGAGTCAGAGCGAAGATTTAAAAAGATCGGGAGCAGAGTCAGAGAGGAGATTTAAAAAGAAGAGCAGCCTAGAGTCAGAGTGAAGATATAAAAAGAGGGGGAGCTGAGAGTCAGAGCAGAGATTTATAAAGAGTGTGAGCTGAGAGACTGCACAGAGATTTATAAAGAGCGAGAGCTGGGAGTCAGGGCAGAGATTTATGGAGAGCAGGAGCCGTGAGTCAGAGCAGAGATTTAACATGAGCCGTAACTGAGAGTCAGAGCCGAGATTTATAAGAGCAGGAGTTGAGAGACAGAATGGAGATTTATAGAGAGGGGGAGCTGAGAGTCAGAATGGAGATTTATAGAGATCAGGAACAGAGCGTCAGAATGGAGATTTATAATGAGCGGTAGTTGAGAGTCAGAGCGGAGATATAAAGAGACCGGGAGCTGAGAGTCAGAGCAGAGATTTAAAGAGACTGGGAGCTGAGAGTCAGAGCAGAGATTTATAGAGAGTGGGAGCTGAGAGTCAGAGCAGAGATTTAAAATGTGTGCGAGCTGAGATTCAGGGCAGAGATTTTTAATGATTGGGAGCAAAGAGTCAGAGCAGAGATTTATAAAGAGTGGGAGCTGAGAGAGAGTGCAGAGATTTATAAAGTGCGAGAGCTGGGAGTCAGGGCAGAGATTTTTAGAGAGCAGGAGCTGAGTGTCAGAGCAGAAATTTATAGAGCATGTGAGCTGAGAGTCAGAGTGGCAACTTAAAAGGGCAGGAGCTGAGAGTCGGAGCAGAGATTTAAAATGAGTGGGAGCTGAGAGTCAGGGCAGAGATTTTTAATGAGTGGGAGCTAAGAGTCAGAGCGAAGATTTAAAAAGATCGGGAGCAGAGTCAGAGAGGAGATTTAAAAAGAAGAGCAGCTGAGAATCAGAGTGAAGATATAAAAAGAGGGGGTGCTGAGAGTCAGAGCAGAGATTTATAAAGAGTGTGAGCTGAGAGACTGCGCAGAGATTTATAAAGAGCGAGAGCTGGGAGTCAGGGCAGAGATTTATGGAGAGCAGGAGCCATGAGTCAGAGCAGAGATTTAACATGAGACATAACTGAGAGTCAGAGCCGAGATTTATAAGAGCAGGAGTTGAGAGACAGAACGGAGATTTATAGAGAGGGGGAGCTGAGAGTCAGAATGGAGATTTATAGAGATCAGGAACAGAGCGTCAGAATGGAGATTTATAAAGAGCGGGATCTGAGAGTCAGAGCAGAGATTTAAAGAGCGTTGGAGCTGAAAGTCAGAGTGGCGATTTAAAAGAGCAGGAGCTGAGAGTCAGAGCAGAGATTTATAGAGCGTGGGAGCTGAGAGTCAGAGCAGAGATTTAAAATGTGTGGGAGCTGAGATTCAGGGCAGAGATTTTTAATGATTGGGAGCAAAGAGTCAGAGCAGAGATTTATAAAGAGTGGGAGCTGAGAGAGCGTGCAGTGATTTATAAAGTGCGAGAGCTGGGAGTCAGGGCAGAGATTTTTAGAGAGCAGGAGCTGAGTGTCAGAGCAGAGATTTATAGAGCATGTGAGCTGAGAGTCAGAGTGGCAACTTAAAAGGGCAGGAGCTGAGAGTCAGAGCAGAGATTTAAAATGAGTGGGAGCTGAGAGTCAGGGCAGAGATTTTTAATGAGTGGGAGCTAAGAGTCAGAGCGAAGATTTAAAAAGATCGGGAGCAGAGTCAGAGAGGAGATTTAAAAAGAAGAGCAGCTGAGAGTCAGAGTGAAGATATAAAAAGAGGGGGTGCTGAGAGTCAGAGCAGAGATTTATAAAGAGTGTGAGCTGAGAGACTGCGCAGAGATTTATAAAGAGCGAGAGCAGGGAGTCAGGGCAGAGATTTATGGAGAGCAGGAGCCGTGAGTCAGAGCAGAGATTTAACATGAGCCATAACTGAGAGTCAGAGCCGAGATTTATAAGAGCAGGAGTTGAGAGACAGAACGGAGATTTATAGAGAGGGGGAGCTGAGAGTCAGAATGGAGATTTATAGAGATCAGGAACAGAGCGTCAGAATGGAGATTTATAAAGAGCGGGATCTGAGAGTCAGAGCAGAGATTTAAAGAGCGTTGGAGCTGAAAGTCAGAGTGGCGATTTAAAAGAGCAGGAGCTGAGAGTCAGAGCAGAGATTTATAGAGCGTGGGAGCTGAGAGTCAGAGCAGAGATTTAAAATGTGTGGGAGCTGAGATTCAGGGCAGAGATTTTTAATGATTGGGAGCAAAGAGTCAGAGCAGAGATTTATAAAGAGTGGGAGCTGAGAGAGCGTGCAGTGATTTATAAAGTGCGAGAGCTGGGAGTCAGGGCAGAGATTTTTAGAGAGCAGGAGCTGAGTGTCAGAGCAGAGATTTATAGAGCATGTGAGCTGAGAGTCAGAGTGGCAACTTAAAAGGGCAGGAGCTGAGAGTCAGAGCAGAGATTTAAAATGAGTGGGAGCTGAGAGTCAGGGCAGAGATTTTTAATGAGTGGGAGCTAAGAGTCAGAGCGAAGATTTAAAAAGATCGGGAGCAGAGTCAGAGAGGAGATTTAAAAAGAAGAGCAGCTGAGAATCAGAGTGAAGATATAAAAAGAGGGGGTGCTGAGAGTCAGAGCAGAGATTTATAAAGAGTGTGAGCTGAGAGACTGCGCAGAGATTTATAAAGAGCGAGAGCAGGGAGTCAGGGCAGAGATTTATGGAGAGCAGGAGCCGTGAGTCAGAGCAGAGATTTAACATGAGCCATAACTGAGAGTCAGAGCTGAGATTTATAAGAGCAGGAGTTGAGAGACAGAACGGAGATTTATAGAGATGGGGAGCTGAGAGTCAGAATGGAGATTTATAGAGATCAGGAACAGAGCGTCAGAATGGAGATTTATAAAGAGCGGGATCTGAGAGTCAGAGCAGAGATTTAAAGAGCGTTGGAGCTGAAAGTCAGAGTGGCGATTTAAAACAGCAGGAGCTGAGAGTCAGAGCAGAGATTTAAAATCAGTGGGAGCTGAGAGTCAGGCCAGAGATTTTTATCGAGTGGGAGCTAAGAGTCAGAGCGAAGATTTAAAAAGAGTGGGAGCAGATTCAGAGGGGACAGTTAAAAAGAAGAGCAGCTGAGAGTCAGAGTGAAGACATAAAAAGTGTGGGAGCTGAGAGTCAGAGCAGAGATTTATAAAGAGTGTGAGCTGAGAGACAGCGCAGTGATTTATAAGGAGCGAGAGCTGGGAGTCAGGGCAGAGATTTGTTAGCGAGCAGGAGCCGAGAGTCATTGCAGAGATTTAAAATGAGCGGGAGCTGAGAGTCAGAGCCGAGATTTATAAGAGCGGGAGTTGAGAGACAGTTCAGAGATTTATAGAGAGGGGCAGCTGAGAGTCAGAATGGAGATTTATAGAGATCAGGAGCAGTGCGTCAGAGTGGACACACAGAAGCTGTGATAAGTTATGAAACACTCAAATGCAAACACTAGGATAGCTGACAATAATCAAGCAGGCAACAGGTTTGTGAATGAGAAGCTTTCTGACATTAAGAATTGAGCTATTATTTGATGTGCTACTTGCTTTCAATTCAAATAGCCATTTATAGAGCCATAGAACGAAAGAAAAGCTATGGACAGAAAGAGGACATTCATCCCATTGTCTCCGTGCTGATTCTCAGCTCCCGTGCATTTTAAATCTCTGCTCTGACTCTCAACTCCAGCTTTTTTACATCTCAGCTCTCTCAGCTCCCGCTCTTTAGAAATCTCCTCTCTGACTCTCAGTTCCACTCTTTATAAATCTCCGCCCAGACTCTCAGCTCCCACTATTTACAAATCACTGCTACAACTCTAAGCTCCTGCCCTTTTTAAGTCTCCACTCTGACTCACAGCTCCCATATTTTTAAATCTCTGCAATGACCCTCAACTCCCGCTCTTTTTAAATCTTCATGCTGATACTCAGATCCCGCTCTTAATGAATCTCCAGCCTGACTCACAGCTCCCATACTTTTCAAGATTTCCACTATCTCAGATCCTGGTCTTTTTAAATCTTCAATCTGACTCTCACCTTCCGCTCTTTTCAAATCTCTGTTCTCTCAGCTCCTGCTCTTTTTAAAACTTCACTGTAACTCTCATCTCCTGATGTTTTTAGATCTCCACTCTGACTCTTAGCTCTCGCTCCTTTGAAATGTCCGCACTGCCTCTGAGCTCCCACTCTCTTTAAATCTCCGCTCTGACTCTCAGCTCCCACTCTTTTCAAATCTCCGCTTTCGCAGCTCCCATCCTTTTTAAATCTCCACTCTGATTCTCTGATCATGCTCATTATAAATCTCCGCTCTAACCCTCAGCTCCCACTCTTTATAAATCTCTGCTCTGACTCTCATCTTCTGCTCTTTTTAAATCTCCACCATTACTCTCAGCTCCAGCTCTTTTTAAATCTGTGCTCTGACCCGCAGCTCCCGCACATTTTAAATCTCCGCCCTGACACTCAGCTCTCGCTATTTTTAAATCTCTTCTCTGTCTCTAAGCTCCCGCTTTTGTTAAAACTCTGATCTGCCTCTCAGCTCCTGCTCTATTTAAGTCTCCACCCAGACTCCCAGCTACTGCTCTTTATAAATCTCTGCTCTGACTCTCAGCTCCTGCTCTTCATAAATCTCTGCCCTGACTCTGCTCCCACTCTTTTTAAATCTTCGCTCTGACTCTTAGCTCCCACTCTTTATAAATCTCCGCCCTGACTCTCAGTTCCCACTCTTTTTAAATCTGTATGGTAACTTGTGCATTGATTCTGAAGATGTGGACAGGGTTCTCAATGAGTACTTTGCCTCTGTCTTCACTAAGGCGAAAGATGATGTAGGCACCCTATTTAAAAAACAACAATGCAAAATATTAGATAGATTAGCCTAATGAGAGAGCAAGTACTGGAGGGACTGGCATCCATGAAGGTGGATAAATCACCAGGGCCAGATGGATTGTATCCCAGTTTGTTAAAGGAAGCCACGAAGGTAAGAGTCGATGCTCTGCGGATCCAACCCACACTAGATACAGGTGAGGTACCAGAAGATTGGAGGTCTGTGAACATTGTACCATTATATAAAAAGGCATCTGGAATTCACTGCCTAAATTAGTTGTTGAGGTTGAAACAGTCTATTCATTTAAAAGTTACCTGCATCTGGACCTGAAGTGTTGTAACCTGTGAGGATACCTGAGTGTACCTTTGAGAATCAGACCGGAGATTTAAAAAGAGCTGGAGCTGAGAGTCAGAGTTGAGATTTATAACGAGCGGCAGCTGAGAGTGAAGGCACACATTTATAGAAGCGGGAGCTGAGAGTCAGAGAGGAGATTTATAGAGAGTGGGAGCTGAGAGCCAGACCAAAGATTTCAAGAGAGCGGGAGCTGTGAGTCAGCCGAGATTTATAGAGAGCGAGAGCTGAGATTCATAGCGGAGTTTTAAAAAAGTGGGGGGCTGTGAGCCAGAGCCGGGATTTATAAAGACCGGGAGCTGAGAATTAGAGCAGAGAATTCTAGAGAGTGGGAGCTGAGAGACAGAGCAGAGATTTAAAGAGACATGGAGCTGAGAGTCGGAATGGAGATTTAAAAAGTGGGGAGCTGAGAGTCAGAGCAGAGATTTATAGAGCGTGGGAGCTGAGAGTCAGAGCAGAGATTTAAAATGTGTGGGAGCTGAGATTCAGGGCAGAGATTTTTAATGATTGGGAGCAAAGAGTCAGAGCAGAGATTTATAAAGAGTGGGAGCTGAGAGAGCGTGCAGTGATTTATAAAGTGCGAGAGCTGGGAGTCAGGGCAGAGATTTTTAGAGAGCAGGAGCTGAGTGTCAGAGCAGAGATTTATAGAGCATGTGAGCTGAGAGTCAGAGTGGCAACTTAAAAGGGCAGGAGCTGAGAGTCAGAGCAGAGATTTAAAATGAGTGGGAGCTGAGAGTCAGGGCAGAGATTTTTAATGAGTGGGAGCTAAGAGTCAGAGCGAAGATTTAAAAAGATCGGGAGCAGAGTCAGAGAGGAGATTTAAAAAGAAGAGCAGCTGAGAGTCAGAGTGAAGATATAAAAAGAGGGGGTGCTGAGAGTCAGAGCAGAGATTTATAAAGAGTGTGAGCTGAGAGACTGCGCAGAGATTTATAAAGAGCGAGAGCAGGGAGTCAGGGCAGAGATTTATGGAGAGCAGGAGCCGTGAGTCAGAGCAGAGATTTAACATGAGCCATAACTGAGAGTCAGAGCCGAGATTTATAAGAGCAGGAGTTGAGAGACAGAACGGAGATTTATAGAGAGGGGGAGCTGAGAGTCAGAATGGAGATTTATAGAGATCAGGAACAGAGCGTCAGAATGGAGATTTATAAAGAGCGGGATCTGAGAGTCAGAGCAGAGATTTAAAGAGCGTTGGAGCTGAAAGTCAGAGTGGCGATTTAAAAGAGCAGGAGCTGAGAGTCAGAGCAGAGATTTATAGAGCGTGGGAGCTGAGAGTCAGAGCAGAGATTTAAAATGTGTGGGAGCTGAGATTCAGGGCAGAGATTTTTAATGATTGGGAGCAAAGAGTCAGAGCAGAGATTTATAAAGAGTGGGAGCTGAGAGAGCGTGCAGTGATTTATAAAGTGCGAGAGCTGGGAGTCAGGGCAGAGATTTTTAGAGAGCAGGAGCTGAGTGTCAGAGCAGAGATTTATAGAGCATGTGAGCTGAGAGTCAGAGTGGCAACTTAAAAGGGCAGGAGCTGAGAGTCAGAGCAGAGATTTAAAATGAGTGGGAGCTGAGAGTCAGGGCAGAGATTTTTAATGAGTGGGAGCTAAGAGTCAGAGCGAAGATTTAAAAAGATCGGGAGCAGAGTCAGAGAGGAGATTTAAAAAGAAGAGCAGCTGAGAATCAGAGTGAAGATATAAAAAGAGGGGGTGCTGAGAGTCAGAGCAGAGATTTATAAAGAGTGTGAGCTGAGAGACTGCGCAGAGATTTATAAAGAGCGAGAGCAGGGAGTCAGGGCAGAGATTTATGGAGAGCAGGAGCCGTGAGTCAGAGCAGAGATTTAACATGAGCCATAACTGAGAGTCAGAGCTGAGATTTATAAGAGCAGGAGTTGAGAGACAGAACGGAGATTTATAGAGATGGGGAGCTGAGAGTCAGAATGGAGATTTATAGAGATCAGGAACAGAGCGTCAGAATGGAGATTTATAAAGAGCGGGATCTGAGAGTCAGAGCAGAGATTTAAAGAGCGTTGGAGCTGAAAGTCAGAGTGGCGATTTAAAACAGCAGGAGCTGAGAGTCAGAGCAGAGATTTAAAATCAGTGGGAGCTGAGAGTCAGGCCAGAGATTTTTATCGAGTGGGAGCTAAGAGTCAGAGCGAAGATTTAAAAAGAGTGGGAGCAGATTCAGAGGGGACAGTTAAAAAGAAGAGCAGCTGAGAGTCAGAGTGAAGACATAAAAAGTGTGGGAGCTGAGAGTCAGAGCAGAGATTTATAAAGAGTGTGAGCTGAGAGACAGCGCAGTGATTTATAAGGAGCGAGAGCTGGGAGTCAGGGCAGAGATTTGTTAGCGAGCAGGAGCCGAGAGTCATTGCAGAGATTTAAAATGAGCGGGAGCTGAGAGTCAGAGCCGAGATTTATAAGAGCGGGAGTTGAGAGACAGTTCAGAGATTTATAGAGAGGGGCAGCTGAGAGTCAGAATGGAGATTTATAGAGATCAGGAGCAGTGCGTCAGAGTGGACACACAGAAGCTGTGATAAGTTATGAAACACTCAAATGCAAACACTAGGATAGCTGACAATAATCAAGCAGGCAACAGGTTTGTGAATGAGAAGCTTTCTGACATTAAGAATTGAGCTATTATTTGATGTGCTACTTGCTTTCAATTCAAATAGCCATTTATAGAGCCATAGAACGAAAGAAAAGCTATGGACAGAAAGAGGACATTCATCCCATTGTCTCCGTGCTGATTCTCAGCTCCCGTGCATTTTAAATCTCTGCTCTGACTCTCAACTCCAGCTTTTTTACATCTCAGCTCTCTCAGCTCCCGCTCTTTAGAAATCTCCTCTCTGACTCTCAGTTCCACTCTTTATAAATCTCCGCCCAGACTCTCAGCTCCCACTATTTACAAATCACTGCTACAACTCTAAGCTCCTGCCCTTTTTAAGTCTCCACTCTGACTCACAGCTCCCATATTTTTAAATCTCTGCAATGACCCTCAACTCCCGCTCTTTTTAAATCTTCATGCTGATACTCAGATCCCGCTCTTAATGAATCTCCAGCCTGACTCACAGCTCCCATACTTTTCAAGATTTCCACTATCTCAGATCCTGGTCTTTTTAAATCTTCAATCTGACTCTCACCTTCCGCTCTTTTCAAATCTCTGTTCTCTCAGCTCCTGCTCTTTTTAAAACTTCACTGTAACTCTCATCTCCTGATGTTTTTAGATCTCCACTCTGACTCTTAGCTCTCGCTCCTTTGAAATGTCCGCACTGCCTCTGAGCTCCCACTCTCTTTAAATCTCCGCTCTGACTCTCAGCTCCCACTCTTTTCAAATCTCCGCTTTCGCAGCTCCCATCCTTTTTAAATCTCCACTCTGATTCTCTGATCATGCTCATTATAAATCTCCGCTCTAACCCTCAGCTCCCACTCTTTATAAATCTCTGCTCTGACTCTCATCTTCTGCTCTTTTTAAATCTCCACCATTACTCTCAGCTCCAGCTCTTTTTAAATCTGTGCTCTGACCCGCAGCTCCCGCACATTTTAAATCTCCGCCCTGACACTCAGCTCTCGCTATTTTTAAATCTCTTCTCTGTCTCTAAGCTCCCGCTTTTGTTAAAACTCTGATCTGCCTCTCAGCTCCTGCTCTATTTAAGTCTCCACCCAGACTCCCAGCTACTGCTCTTTATAAATCTCTGCTCTGACTCTCAGCTCCTGCTCTTCATAAATCTCTGCCCTGACTCTGCTCCCACTCTTTTTAAATCTTCGCTCTGACTCTTAGCTCCCACTCTTTATAAATCTCCGCCCTGACTCTCAGTTCCCACTCTTTTTAAATCTGTATGGTAACTTGTGCATTGATTCTGAAGATGTGGACAGGGTTCTCAATGAGTACTTTGCCTCTGTCTTCACTAAGGCGAAAGATGATGTAGGCACCCTATTTAAAAAACAACAATGCAAAATATTAGATAGATTAGCCTAATGAGAGAGCAAGTACTGGAGGGACTGGCATCCATGAAGGTGGATAAATCACCAGGGCCAGATGGATTGTATCCCAGTTTGTTAAAGGAAGCCACGAAGGTAAGAGTCGATGCTCTGCGGATCCAACCCACACTAGATACAGGTGAGGTACCAGAAGATTGGAGGTCTGTGAACATTGTACCATTATATAAAAAGGCATCTGGAATTCACTGCCTAAATTAGTTGTTGAGGTTGAAACAGTCTATTCATTTAAAAGTTACCTGCATCTGGACCTGAAGTGTTGTAACCTGTGAGGATACCTGAGTGTACCTTTGAGAATCAGACCGGAGATTTAAAAAGAGCTGGAGCTGAGAGTCAGAGTTGAGATTTATAACGAGCGGCAGCTGAGAGTGAAGGCACACATTTATAGAAGCGGGAGCTGAGAGTCAGAGAGGAGATTTATAGAGAGTGGGAGCTGAGAGCCAGACCAAAGATTTCAAGAGAGCGGGAGCTGTGAGTCAGCCGAGATTTATAGAGAGCGAGAGCTGAGATTCATAGCGGAGTTTTAAAAAAGTGGGGGGCTGTGAGCCAGAGCCGGGATTTATAAAGACCGGGAGCTGAGAATTAGAGCAGAGAATTCTAGAGAGTGGGAGCTGAGAGACAGAGCAGAGATTTAAAGAGACATGGAGCTGAGAGTCGGAATGGAGATTTAAAAAGTGGGGAGCTGAGAGTCAGAGCAGAGATTTATAGAGCGTGGGTACTGAGAGTCAGAGGGGAGATTTATAAAGAGCAGGGTGTGAGACTCAGACTGGAGATTTATCAAAGAGCGGGAGCTGTGAGTCAGAGCCGAGATTTATAAAGAGTGGGAGTTGAGAGTTAGAGCAGAGATTTCGAGAAAGCGTGAGCTGAGAGTCAGAGCAGAGATTTAAAGAGACCGGGAGCTGAGAGTCGGAATGGAGATTTAAAAATTGGGGAGCTGAGAGTCAGAGCAGAGATTTATAGAGCGTGGAAGCTGAGAGTCAGAGCGGAGATTTAAAAGAGTGTGAGCTGAATGTCAGAGCGGAGATTTATAAAGAGCACGGTGTGAGAATCAGACTGGAGATTTATAAAAAACGGGAGCTGTGAGTCAGAGCCGAGATTTATAAAGAGCGGGATCTGAGAGTCAGAGCAGAGCTTATCAATAGATGCAAATTACATCTCCCAACTCACTTCAAATTCTGCTGTTGGAACTTCTTTTACATAATTTTCTATGAATAACTGAGTAAGATTTGTTTTCATACTGCAGGGAAAATCAAGTTCCCTTTCTATAAACATGAAACAAATAGTCGTTGGAGCAAAATTACATCTGAAGATACAGAAGCTGTGATAAGGTATGAAACACTCAATTGCAAACACTAGGATAGCTGACAATAATCAAGCAGGTGACAGGTTTGTGAATGAGAAGCTTTCTGACATTACGAATTGAGCTATTATTTGATGTGCTACTTGCTTTCTATTCAAATAGCCATATATAGAGCCATGGAACCAAAGAAAAGCTATGGTACAGAAAGAGGCCATTCATCCCATTGTGTCTGCGTGGGCCGTTAAAAGGGATAAAAGAAATTAGCTGTTCACTTTTAATCTCGCTTTCCAGCACCTGGTCCGTAGCCTCACAGGTTACAACACTTCAGGTGCAGATCCAGGAAACTTTTAAATGAATAGACTGTTTCAACCTCAACCACTAACTTAGGCAGCGAATTCCAGACGCCTTTTTACATAATGGTACAATTTTCGCAGATCTCCAATCTTCTGGTACCTCACCTGAATCTAGTGTGGGGTTGGATCCTCAGAGCATCTACTATTACCTCCCTGGCTTCCTTTAACAAACTGGGATACAGTCCATCTGGCCCTGGCGATTTATCCACTTCATGGATGCCAGTCCTTCCAGTGCTTGCTCTCTCATTTTGCTAATGTATATAATATTTTGCACTATTGTTTTTTAACTAGGATGCCTACATCATCCCTCTCCTTAGATTAGATTAGAGCGGTGATTTAAAAAATTGGGAGCAGAGAGTCAGAGTGAAGATTTAATAAGAGCAGGATCTGAGAGGCAGAGCGGAGATTTAAAAAGAGCGGGAGCTTTAAGTCGGAACATATATTTAAGAAGAGCGCGAGCTGAGAGTCAGAGATTTAAAAGGAGTGGGAGCTGAAAGTCAGACTGGAGATTTATAAAGAGCGGGAGCTGTGAGTCAGAGCCGAGAGTTATAAAGAGCGGGAGCTGAGAGTTAGAGCAGAAATTTCTAGAGAGCGGGAGCTGAGAGTCAGAGCGGAGATTTAAAAGAGCGTGAGCTGAGAGTCAGAGCGGAGATTTAGAAAGAGCTGTGTATGAGAGTCAGACTGGAGATTTATAATCAGCGGGAGTTGAGAGTCAGAGCAGAGATATAAAAAGAGCAGGAGCTGAGAGTCAGAGCATAGATTTATTAAGAGCATGGGATGAGAGTCAGACTGGAGACTTATAAAGAGTGGGAGCTGTGAGTCAGAGTCAAGATTTATAAAGAGCGGGATCTGAGAGTCAGAGCAGAGATTATCAATAGATGCAAATTAAATCTCCCAACTCTTTTCAAATTCTGCTGTTGGAACTTCTTTTACATAATTTTCTAGGAATAACCAAGTAAGATTTTTTTTTCATACTGCAGCGAAAATCAAATTCCCTTTCTATAAAAATGAAACAAATAGTCATTGGAGCCCGTTTACCTCTGAAGATACAGAAGCTGTGATAAGGTATGAAACACTCAAATGCAAACATTAGGATAGCTGACAATAATCAAGCATGAAACAGCTATTGTTTGATGTGCTACTTGCTTTCAATTCAAATAGCCATTTATAGAGCCATAGAACCAAAGAAAAGCTATGGCACAGAAAGAGGCCATTCATTCCATTGTGTCTCCGTGGGCCGTTAAAAGAGATAAAAGAAATTAGCTGTTCACTTTTAATCTCACTTTCCAGCACCTGATTACAACACTTCAGATGCAGATCCAGGTAACTTTTAAATGAATAGATTGTTTCAAGCTCAACAACTAATTTAGGCAGTGAATTCCAGATGCCTTTTTACATAATGGTACAATGATCGCAGACCTCCAATCTTCTGGTACCTCACGTGTATCTAGTGTGGTTTGGATCCTCAGAGCATCTACTATTACCTCCCTGGCTTCCTTTAACAAACTAGGATATAATCCATCTGGCCCTGGTGATTTATCCACCTTCATGGATGCCAGTCCCTCCAGTACTTGCTCTCTCATTATGCTAATCAATCTAATATTTTGCACTCTTGTTTTTTTAACTAGGATGCCTACATCATCTTTCGCCTTAGTGAAGACAGAGGCAAAGTTCTCATTGAGAACCCTGTCCACATCTTCAGCATCAATGCACAAGTTACCGTACTTTTTTAAAAAGAGTGGGAACTGAGAGTCAGGGTGGAGATTTATAAAGAGTGGGAGCTAAGAGTCAGAGCGAAGATTTAAAAAGAGCGGGAGCAGAGTCAGTGCAGAGATTTATGAAGAGCAGGAGCTGAGAGTCAGAGCAGAGATTTATAAAGAGCGGGAGCTGGGAGTCAGGGTGGAGACTTAAAAAGAGCGGGAGCTGAGAGACAGATCAGAGTTTTAACAAAAGTGGGAGCTTAGAGTCAGAGAAGAGATTTAAAAATAGTGAGAGCTGAGAGTTAGGGCGGAGATTTAAAATGTGCGGGAGCTGCGGGTCAGAGCAGATATTTAAAAAGAGCTGGAGCTGAGAGTCATGGTGGAGATTTAAAAAGAGTAGGAGTTGAGAGTCAGAGCAGGGATTTATAAAGAGTGGGAACTGAGGGTTAGAGCGGAGATTTATAAAAAGCATGAGCAGAGAGTCAGAGCAGAGATTTAAAAAGGAAGGGAGCTGAGAGAGCGGAGATTTGAAAAGAGAGGAATCTCAGAGGCAGTGCGGACATTTCAAAAGTGCGAGAGGTAAGAGTCAGAGTGGAGATCTAAAAACATCAGGAGATGAAAGTTACAGTGAAGTTTTAAAAAGAACAGGAGCTGAGAGAACAGAGATTTGAAAAGAGCGGGAGCTGAGAGTCAGATTGAAGCTTTAAAAAGACCAAGATCTGAGATAGTGGAGATCTTAAAAAGTGTGGGAGCTGTGAGTCAGGCTGGCGATTCATTAAGAGCGGGATCTGAGAATCAGCGTGAAGATATAAAAGGAGCAGGAGTTGAGGGTCATTGCGGAGATTTAAAAATATTGGAGCTGTGAGTCAGCGTGGAGACTTAAAAAGGCCAGGAGCTTAGAGTTGTAGCAGTGATTTGTAAATAGCGGGAGATGAGAGTCCGGACGGAGATTTATAAAGAGCGGAACTGAGAGTCAGAGAGGAGATTTCTAAAGACCGGGAGCTGAGAGAGTGGAGATGTAAAAAAGCTGGAGCTGAGAGTCAGAGCAGAGATTTAAAAAGCGTGGGAGCTGAGAATCAGCACAGAGATTTAAAAAGAGCTGGAGCTGAGAATCAGAGCAGAGATTCATAAAGAACGTAAGTGAGTGTCAGCAGAGATATATAAAGAGCATGAGCTGAGATTCTGAGCAGAGAATTAAAAAGAGTGGGAGCTGAGAGTCGGAGCGGAAATTTTAAAAGAGCAGGAGCTGAGACTCAGAGCGGAGATTTAAAAAGAGCTGGAGCTGAGAGTCAGAGAGGAGATTTAAAAAGAGCTGGAGCTGAGACTCAGAGCGGAGATTTAAAAAGAGCTGGAGCTGAGAGTCAGAGTGGAGATTTATTAAGAGCGGCAGCTGAGAGTCAGGGCTGTCATTGAGAGAAGCGGGAGCTGAGCGTCAGAGAGGAGATTTATAGAGAGCGGGAGCTGAGAGCCAGACAAGAGATTTTTAGAGAGCGAGAGCAGAGATTCATAGCGGAGATTTAAATAAGTGGGGAGCTGTGAACCAGAGCCGAGATTTACAAAGAGCGGGAGCTGAGAATTAGAGCAGAGATTTCTAGAGAGTGGGAGCTGTGAGTCAGAGCGGAGATTTAAAAGAGCGTGAGCTGAGAGTCTGGGCGGAGATTTATAAAGAACAGTGTATGAGAGTCAGACTGGAGATTTATAAAGAGCGGGAATTGAGAGTCAGAGCAGAGATATAAAAAGAGCAGGAGCTGAGAGTCAGAGCAGAGATTTATTAAGAGCATGGGATGAGAGTCAGACTGGAGATTTATAAAGAGCGAGAGCTGTGAGTCAGACGCGAGATTTATTAAGAGCGGGAGCTGAGAGTTAGAGCAGAGATTTCTAGAGAGCGGGAGCTGAGAGTCAGAGCAGAGATTTAAAGAGACCGGGAGCAGAGAGCCAGAGCAGAGATTTAAAGAGACTGGGAGCTGAGAGTCAGAGCAGAGATTTATAGAGCGTGGGAGCTGAGAGTCAGAGCAGAGATGTAAAATGAGTGGGAGCTGAGAGTCAGGGCAGAGATTTTTAATGATTGGGAGCAAATTGTCAGAGCAGAGATTTAAAAAGAGCGGAAGCAGAGTCAGAGCGGAGATTTAAAAAGAAGAGGAGCTGAGAGTCAGAGTGAAGATATAAAAAGAGCGGGAGCTGAGAGTCAGAACAGAGATTCATAAAGAGTTGGAGCTGAGAGACAGTGCAGTGATTTATAAAGAGCGAGAGGTGGGAGTCAGGGCAGAGATTTATAGACAGCAGGAGCTGAGTTTCAGAGCGGAGATTTATAGAGAGTGGGAGCTGAGAGTCAGGACAGAGTTTTTAAATGAGTGGGAGCTAAGAGTCAGAGCGAAGATTTAAAAAGAGTGGGAGCACAGTCAGAGCGGAGATTTAAAAAGAAGAGCAGCTGAGAGTCAGAGTGAAGATATAAAAAGAGCGGCATCTGAGTGTCAGAGCATAGGTTTATAAAGAGTGTGAGCTGAGAGACTGTGCAGACATTTATAAAGAGCGAGAGCTGGGAGTCAGGGCACAGATTCATAGAGAGCAGGAGCCGAGAGTCAGAGCAGAGATTTAAAATGAGCGGGAGCTGAGAGTCAGAGCCGAGATTGATAAGAGTGGGAGTTGAGAGACAGATCGGAGATTTATAGAGAGGGGGAGCTGAGAGTCAGAATGGAGATTTATAGAGATCAGGAGCAGAGCGTCAGAGTGGAGATTTATAAAGAGCGGGATCTGAGAGTCAGAGCAGAGATTCTCAATAGACGCAAATTAAATCTCCCAACTCTTTTCAAATTCTGCTGTTGGAACTTCTTTTACATAATTTTCTAGGAATAACCGAGTAAGATTTGTTTTCATACTGCAGCGAAAATCAAGTTCCCTTTCTATAAAAATGAAACAAATAGTCGTTGGAGCCCGTTTACCTCTGAAGATACAGAAGCTGTGATAAGGTATGAAACACTCAAATGCAAACACTAGGATAGCTGACAATAATCAAGCAGGCGACAGGTTTGTGAATGAGAAGCTTTCTGAAATTATGAATTGAGGTATTATTTGATGTGCTACTTGCTTTCAATTCAAATAGCCATTTATAGAGCCATAGAACCAAAGCAAAGCTATGGCACAGAAAGAGGCCATTCATCCCATTGTGTCTGCATGGGCCGTTTAAAGGGATAAAAGAAATTAGCTGTTCACTTTTAATCTCGCTTTCCAGCACCTGGTCCATAGCCTGACAGGTTGCAACACTTCAGGTGCAGATCCAGGAAACTTTTAAATGAATACAGTGTTTCAACCTCAACCACAAATGTAGGCAGCGAATTCCAGATGCCTTTTTACATAATGGTACAATGCTCGCAGACCTCCAATCTTCTGGTACCTCAGCTGTATCTAGTGTGTGTTGGATCCTCAGAGCATCTACTATTACCTCCCTGGCTCCCTTTAACAAACTGGGATACAATCCATCTGGCCCTGGTGATTTATCCACCTTCATGGATGCCAGTCCCTCCAGTACTTGCTCTCTCATTTTGCTAATCTATCTAATATTTTGCACTCTTGTTTTTTTAACTAGGATGCCTACATCATCCCTCTCCTTAGTGAAGACAGAGGCAAAGTACTCATTGAGAACCCTGTCCACATCTACAACATCAAAGCACAAGTTACCGTACAGATTTAAAAAGAGCGGGAGCTAAGAGTCAGGGTGGAGATTTATAAAGAGCTGGAGCAGAGTCAGAGCGGAGATTTAAAAAGAAGAGGAGCTGAGAGTCTGAGCAGAGTTTTAAAAAGTTTGGGAACTGGGAGTCAGGGCAGAGATTTATGAAGAGCGGGAGCTGAGAGAGAATGAGGGGATTTATAAAGAGCGGGAGCTGAGATTCAGGGCAGAGATTCATAAAGACGGGTAGCTGAGAATCAGAGCGGGCATTTCAAAAGAGTTTGGGCTGAGAGTCAGAGCAGAGATTAAACAAGAACGGGAGCTGGGTATCAGGGCAGACATTTATAATGAGCAGGAGCTGAGAGACAGTGCAGAGATTTATAAAGAGTGGGAGCTGAGATTCAGGTCAGAGATTTATAAAGAGGGGGAGCTGAGAATCAGAGCGTTGATTTCAAAAGAGTGGGAGCTGAGAGTCAGAGCAGAGATTTATGAAGAGCGGGAGTTGAGAGTCAGGTCAGAGACATATAAAGAGCAGGATCTGAGAGTCAGTGCGGAGATTTATGAAGAGGGTGAGCTGAGAATCAGAGCGGGGATTTTAAAAAGCGGGAGCTCAGAGTCAGACTGGAAATTTATAAAGAGCGGGATCTGTGAGTCAGGGCAGAGATTAATAAAGACGGGGAGCTGAGAGTCAGGGCGGAGATTTAAAAAATCGGGAGCTGAGAATTAGAGCAGAGATTTATAAAGAGCGGAACTGAGAGTCCGAGCAGAGATTTATAAAGAGCGGGAGCTGAGAGTCAGAGCAGAGATTTAAAAAGGGCTGGTGCTGAGAATCAGCAGGGAGATTTAAGAAGTGTGAGAGCTGAGAGTCAGGGCAGAGATTTAAAATAATTGGGAGCTGAGGGTCAGAGCAGAGATTTAAAAAGAGCTGGAGCTGAGAGTCAGGGCGGAGATTTAAAAAGAGCGGGAGCTGAGAGTCAGAGCAGAGATTTATAAAGAGCGGAACTGTGTGTCAGAGCAGAGATTTATGAAGAGCGGGAGCTGAGAGAGCAGTGATTTATAAAAGTGGGAGCAGAGAGTCAGAGTGAAGATTTAATAAGAGCAGGATCTGAGAGGCAGAGCGGAGATTTAAAAAGAGCGGGAGCAGTAAGTCAGAACTTATATTAAACAAGCGCGAGAGCTGAAAGTCAGACTGGAGATTTATAAAGAGCGGGAGATGAGAGTCAGCGCTGAGATTTATAAAGATCGGCAGCAGAGAGTTAGAGCAGAGATTTCTAGAGAGTGGGAGCTGTGAGTCAGACCGGAGATTTGAAAGAGCGTGAGCTGAGAGTCTGGGCAGAGATTTATAAAGAGCAGTGTATGAGAGTCAGACTGGAGATTTATAAAGAGCGGGAGTTGAGAGTCAGAGCGGAGATATAAAAAAAAGGAGGAGCTGAGAGTCAGAGCAGAGATTTATTAAGAGCATGGGATGAGAGTCAGACTGGAGATTTATAAAGAGCGGGAGCTGTGAGACAGACCCGAGATTTATTAAGAGCGGTAGCTGAGAGTTAGATCAGAGATTTCTAGAGAGCGGGAGCTGAGAGTCAGAGCAGAGATTTAAAGAGACCGAGAGCTGAGAGCCAGAGCAGAGATTTAAAGAGGCTGGGAGCTGAGAGTCAGAGCAGAGATTTAAAATGATTGGGAGCTGAGAGTCAGGGCAGAGATTTTTAATGATTGGGAGCGAAGAGTCAGAGCAGAGATTTAAAAAAGAGCGGGAGCAGAGTCAGAGCGGAGATTTAAAAAGAAGAGGAGCTGAGAGTCAGAGTGAAGATATAAAAAGAGCAGGAGCTGAGAGTCAGAACAGACATACATAAAGAGTTGGAGCTGAGAGACAGTGCAATGATTTATAAAGAGCGAGAGGTGGGAGTCAGGGCAGAGATGTATAGAGAGCAGGAGCTGAGTTTCAGAGCGGAGATTTATAGAGAGTTGGAGCTGAGAGTCAGAGCAGAGTTTTAAAAAGAAGAGCAGCTGAGAGTCAGAGTGAAGATATCAAAAGAGCGGGAGCTGAGTGTCAGAGCAGAGATTTATAAAGAGTGTGAGCTGAGAGACTGCGCAGAGATTTATAAAGAGCGAGAGCTAGGAGTCAGGGCACAGATTCATAGAGAGCAGGAGCCGAGAGTCAGAGCAGAGATTTAAAATGAGCGGGAGCTGAGAGTCAGAGCCGAGATTGATAAAAGTGGGAGTTGAGAGACAGATCGGAGATTTATAGAGAGGGGGAGCTGAGAGTCAGAATGGAGATTTATAGAGATCAGGAGCAGAGTGTCAGTGTGGAGATTTATAAAGAGCGGGATCTGAGAGTCAGAGCAGAGATTATCAATAGATGCAAATTAAATCTCCCAACTCTTTTCAAATTCTGCTGTTGGAACTTCTTTTACATAATTTTCTAGGAATAACCGAGTAAGATTTGTTTTCATACTGCAGCGAAAATCAAGTTCCCTTTCTATAAAAATGAAACAAATAGTCGTTGAAGCCCGTTTACCTCTGAAGATACGGAAGCTGTGATATGGTATGAAACACTCAAATGCAAACACTAGGATAGCTGACAATAATCAAGCAGGCGACAGGTTTGTGAATGACAAACTTTCTGAAAATATGAATTGAGCTATTGTTTGATGTGCTACTTGCTTTCAATTCAAATAGCCATTTATAGAGCCATAGAACCAAAGAAAAGCTATGGCACAGAAAGAGGCCATTCATCCCATTGTGTCTGCATGGGCAGTTTAAAGGGATAAAAGAAATTAGGTGTTCACTTTTCATCTCGCTTTCCAGCACCTGATTACAACACTTCAGATGCAGATCCAGGTAACGTTTAAATGAATTGACTGTTTCAACCTCAACAACTAATTTAGGCAGTGAATTCCAGATGCCTTTTTACATAATGGTACAATGTTCTCAGACCTCCGATCTTCTGGTACCTCACGTGTATCTAGTGTGGGTTGGATCCTCAGAGCATCTACTATTACCTCCCTGGCTTCCTTTAACAAACTGGGATACAATCCATCTGGCCCTGGTGATTTATCCACCTTCATGGATGCCAGTCCCTCCAGTACTTGCTCTCTCATTATGCTAATCTACCTAATATTTTGCACTCTTGTTTTTTAAATAGGATGGCTACATCATCTTTCGCCTTAGTGAAGACAGAGGCAAAGTACTCATTGAGAACCCTGTCCACATCTTCAACATCAATGCACAAGTTACCCTACAGATTTAAAAAGAGTGGGAACTGAGAGTCAGGGCGGAGATTTAAAAAGAGCGGGAGCAGAGACAGGGCAGAGATTTATAAAGAGCAGGAGCTGGGAGTCTGGGTGGAGACTTAAAAAGAGCGGGAGCTGTGAGACAGATCAGATTTTTAACAAAAGCGGGAGCTTAGATTCAGAGAAGAGATTTAAAAATAGTGTTTGCTGAGAGTCAGGGCAGAGATTTAAAAATAGCAGGAGATATGAGTCTGAGCAGAGATTATTAAAGATTGGGGGCTGAGTGTTAGAGCTGGGATTTAAAAAGAGCATGAGCTGAGAATTAGAGCGTAGATTTATAAAGAGCATGAGCAGAGAGTAAGAGCACAGATTTTAAAAAGGGTGGGAGCTGAGAGAGCGGAGAATACAGAACAGTGGGAGATGAGAGTCAGCGGAGATTTGAAAAGAGCGGGAGCTCAGAGTCAGTGTGGAGAGTTAAAAAGAGCGAGAGCTAAGAGTCAGAGTGGAGATTTTAAAACATCAGGAGAAGAGAGTTACAGCAAAGTTTTAAAAAGAGCAGGAGATAGAGAACCGAGATTTGAAAAGAGCAGGAGCTGAGAGTCAGATTGAAAATTTAAAAAGACCGGGATCTGAGATAGTGGAGATCTTAAAAAGTGTGGGAGCTGTGAGTCAGGCTGGAGATTCATTAAGAGCGAGATCTGAGAATCAACGTGAAGATTTTAAAGGAGCGGGAGTTGAGGGTCATAGCGGAGATTTAAAAATATGGGAGCTGTGAGTCAGAATGGAGACTTAAAAAGGGCAGGAGCTTAGAGTTGTAGCAGTGAAGATTTGTAAGAGTAAGATTTGTTTTCATACTGCAGCAAAAATCAAGTTCCCTTTCTGTAAAAATGAAACAAATAGTCGTTGGAAACCATTGACATCTGAAGACACAGAAGTTGTGATAAGGTATGAAACACTCAATTGCAAACACTAGGATGGCTGACAATAATCAAGCAGGCGACAGCTTTGTGAATGACAAGCTTTCTGACATAATGAATTGAGCTATTATTTGATGTGCTACTTGCTTTCAATTCAAATAGCCATTTATAGAGCCATAGAACCAAAGAAAAGCTATGGCACAGAAAGAGGCCAATCATCCGATTGTGTCTGTGAGGGGCATTAAATGGGATAAAAGAAATTAGCTGTTCACTTTTAATCTCGCTTTCCAGCACCTGATTACAAGACTTCAGATGCAGATCCAGGTAACCTTTAAATGAATAGACTTTTTCAACCTCAACCACTAATTTAGGCAGCGAATTCCTGATGCTTTTTTACATAATGGTACAATATTCTCAGACCTCCAATCTTAAGGTACCTCACCTGTATCTAGTGTGGGTTGTATCCTCAGACCATCGACTATTACCTCCCTGGTTTCCTTTAACAAACTTGGATACAGTCCATCTGGCCCTGATGATTTATTCACCTTCATGGATGCCAGTCCCTCCAGTACTTGCTCTGTCATTTTGCTAATCTATCTAATATTTTGCACTCTTGTTTTTTAACTAGGATGGCTACATAATCTTTCGACTTAGTGAAGACAGAGGCAAAGTACTCATTGAGAACCCTGTCCACATCTTCAGCATCAATGCACAAGTTATCGTACAGATTTAAAAAGAGCGGGAACTGAGAGTCAGGGTGGAGATTTATAAAGAGCGGGAGCTAAGAGTCAGAGCAAAGATTTAAAAAGAGTGGGAGCAGAGTCAGCGCGGAGATATAAAAAGGAGAGGAGCTGAGAGTCAGAGTGGAGATTTAAAAAGAGGGGGAGCTGAGAGTCAGAGCAGAGATTTATAAAGAGCGGGAGCTGAGAGTCAGAGAGGAGATTTTAAAATGGCGGGAGCTGAGAATCAGCACGGAGATTTAAAAAGAGTGTGGGCTGAGAGTCAGAGCAGAGATTAAAAAAGAACGGGAGCTGGGGGTCAGGGCAGAGATTTTAAAAGAGCAGGAGCTGAGAGACAGTGCAGGGGTTTATAAAGAAAAGGAGCTGAGATGCAGGTCAGTGATTTATAAAGAGGGGGAGCTGAGAATCAGAGCGTGGATTTCAAAAGAGTGGGAGCTGAGAGTCAGAGCACAGATTTATAAAGAGCAAAAGTTGAGAGTCAGGTCAGAGAAGTATAAAGAGCAGGAGCTGAGAGTCAGTGTGGAGATTTATGAAGAGGGTGAGCTGAGATTCAGAACGGGGATTTTAAAAAGCGGGAGCTCAGTGTCAGACTGAAAATTTATAAAGAGCGGGAGCTCTGTGTCAGGGCAGAGATTAATAAAGAGGGGTAGCTGAGAGTCAGGGCGGAGATTAAAAAAATCGGGAGCTGAGAATCAGAGATGTATAAAGAGCGGAACTGAGAGTCCGAGCAGAGATTTATAAAGAGCGGGAGCTGAGAGTCAGAGTGGAGATTTAAAAAGAGCGGGAGCTGAGAGTCAGAGTGGAGATTTATAAAGAGCGGGAGCTGAGAGTCCGAGCAGAGATTTATAAAGAGCGGGAGCTGAGAGTCAGAGTGGAGATTTATAAAGAGCGGGAGCTGAGAGTCCGAGCAGAGATTTATAAAGAGCGGGAGCTGAGAGTCAGAGTGGAGATTTATAAAGAGCGGGAGCTGAGAGTCCGAGCAGAGATTTATAAAGAGCGGGAGCTGAGAGTCAGAGTGGAGATTTAAAAAGGGCTGGTGCTGAGAATCAGCACGGAGATTTAAGAAGAGTGAGAGCTGAGAGTCAGGGCAGAGATTTAAAATGAGTGGGACCTGAGGGTCAGAGCAGAGATTTAAAAAGAGCGGGAGCAGAGTCAGAGCGGAGAATTAAAAAGGAGGAGCTGAGAGTCAGAGTGAAGATATAAAAAGAGCGGGAGCTGAGAGTCAGAGCAAAGATTTATAAAGAGTTGGAGCTGAGAGACAATGTAATGATTTATAAAGAGGGGGAGCTGAGAGTTAGAGCAGAGATTTCTAGAGAGTGGGAGCTGAGAGAGAGAGCAGAGATTTCAAGAGACCGGGAGCTGAGAGTCGGAATGGAGATTTAAAAAAATCAGGAGCTGAGAGTCAGAGCAGAGATTTATAGAGCATGGGAGCAGAGATAGAGCGGAGATTTAAAAGAGCGTGAGCTGAGAGTCAGAGGGGAGATTTATAAAGAGTAGGGTGTGAGACTCAGACTGGAGATTTATAAAGAGCGGGAGCTGTGAGTCAGAGATGAGATTTATAAAGAGCAGGAGCTGAGAGTCAGAGAAGAGATTTATAGAGCATGTGAGCTGAGAGGCAGAGCAGAGATTTAAAATGAGTGGGAGCTGATGGTCAGGGCAGAGATTTTTAACGAACGGGAGCTAAGAGTCAGAGCGAAGATTTAAAAAGTGTGGGAGCAGAGTCAGAGCAGAGATTTAAAAAGAAGAGGAGCTGAGAGTCAGAGTGAAGATATAAAAAGAGCGGGAGCTGGGAGTCAGAGCAGAGATTTCTAAAGAATGGGAGCTGAGAGGCATAACAGAGATTTAAAATGAGCGGGAGCTGAGAGTTAGAGCCGAGATTTATAAGAGCGGGAGTTGAGAGACAGATCGGATATTTATAGAGAGTGGGAGCTGAGAGTCAGAACGGAGATTTATAGAGATCAGGAGCAGAGCGTCAGAGTGGAGATTTATAAGGAGCGGGATCTGAGAGTCAGAGCAGAGATTATCAATAAATGCAAATTAAATCTCCCAACTCTTTTCAAATTCTGCCGTTGGAACTTCTTTTACATAATTTTCTAGGAATAACTGAGTAATATTTGTTTTCATATTGCAGCGAAAATCAATTTCCCTTTCTATAAAAATGAAACAAATAGTCGTTGGAGCCCATTGACATCTGAAGATACAAAAGATGTGATAACGTATGAAACACTCAAATGCAAACACTAGGATAGCTGAAAATAATCAAGCAGGCGACAGGTTTGTGAATGACAAGCTTTCTGACATAATGAATTGAGCTATTATTTGATGTGCTACTTGCTTTGAATTCAAATAGCCAGTTATAGAGCCATCGAACCAAAGAAAAGCTATGGCACAGAAAGAGGCCATTCACCCCATTGTGTCTGCATGGGCCGTTTAAAGGGATAAAAGAAATTAGCTGTTCACTTTTAATCTCGCTTTCCAGCACCTGATTACAACACTTCAGATGCAGATACAGGTAACTTTTAAATGATTAGACTGTTTCAACCTCAACCATTAATTTAGGCAGCGAATTCCAGATGACTTTTTACTTAATGGTACAATGTTCGCAGACCTCCAATCTAAAGGTACCTCACCTGTATCTAGTGTGGGTTGTATCCTCAGACCATCGACTATTACCTCCCTGGCTTCCTTTAACAAACTTGGATACAGTCCATCTGGCCCTGGTGATTTATCCACCATCATGGATGACAGTCCCTCCAGTACTTGCTCTGTCATTTTGCTAATCTACCAAATATTTTGCACTCTTGTTTTTTAACTAGGATGGCTACATCATCTTTCGACTTAGTGAAGACAGAGGCAAAGTACTCATTCAGAACCCTGTCCACATCTTCAGCATCAATGCACAAGTTATCGTACAGATTTAATAAGAGCGGGAACTGAGAGTCAGGGCGGAGATTTATAAAGAGCGGCAGCTAAGAGTCAGAGCGAAGATTTAAAAAGAGCGGGAGCAGAGTCAGAGCGGAGATTTAAAAAGGAGAGGAGCTGAGAGTCAGAGCAGAGATTTTAAAAGAATGGGAACTGGGAGTCAGGGCAGAGATTTATGAAGAGCGGGAGTTGAGATTCAGGGCAGAGATTTATAAAGACGCGGAGCTGAGAATCAGAGCGGGGATTTCAAAAGAGTTTGGGCTGAGAGTCAGAGCAGAGATTAAAAAAGAATGGGAACTGGGAGTCAGGGCAGAGATTTATAAAGAGCGGGAGCTGAGATTCAGGTCAGAGATTTATAAAGAGGGGGAGCTGAGATTCAGGTTAGAGATTTATAAAGAGGGGGACATGAGATTCAGGTCAGAGATTTATAAAGAGGGGGAGCTGAGAATCAGAGCATGGATTTCAAAAGATTGGGAGCTGAGCGTCAGAGCAGAGATTTATAAAGAGCGGGAGTTGAGAGTCAGGGCAGAGGCGTATAAAGAGCAGGAGATGAGAGTCAGTGTGGAGATTTATGAAGAGGGTGAGCTGAGAATCAGAGTGGGGATTTTAAAAAGCAGGAGCTGAGAGTCAGACACGAAATTTATAAAGAGCGGGAGAGGTGAGTCAGAGCAGAGATTTATAAATAGGGGAGCTGAGAGTCAGGGCGGAGATTTAAAAAGATCGGGAGCTGAGAGTCAGAGAGGAGGTTTAAAAATGGCGGGAGCTGAGAATCAGCACTGAGATTTAAAAAGAGTTTGGGCTGAGAGTCAGAGCAGAGATTAAAAAAGAACGGGAGCTGGGGGTCAGGGCAGAGATTTTTAAAGAGCGGGAGCTGAGAGACAGTGCAGGGGTTTATAAAGAAAGGGAGCTGAGATGCAGGTCAGTGACTTATAAAGAGGGGGAGCTGAGAATCAGAGCGTGGATTTCAAAAGAGTGGGAGCTGAGAGTCAGAGAGGAGATTTAAAAATGGCGGGAGCTGAGAATCAGCACGGAGATTTAAAAAGAGTGTGGGCTGAGAGTCAAGGCAGAGATTAAAAAAGAACGGGAGCTGGGGGTCAGGGCAGAGATTTTGAAAGAGCTGGAGCTGAGAGACAGTGCAGGGATTTATAAAGAAAAGTAGCTGAGATGCAGGTCAGTGATTTATAAAGAGGGGGAGCTGAGAATCAGAGCGTGGATTTCAAAAGAGTGGGAGCTGACAGTCAGAGCAGAGATTTATAAAGAGCGAAAGTTGAGAGTCAGGTCAGAGATGTATAAAGAGCAGGAGCTGAGAGTCAGTGTGGAGATTTATGAAGAGGGTGAGCTGAGAATCAGAGTGGGGATTTTAAAAAACGGGAGCTCAGAGTCAGACTGGAAATTTATAAAGAGCGGGATCTGTGAGTCAGGGCAGAGATTAATAAAGAGGGGGAGCTGAGAGTCAGACCAGAGATTTAAAAAATCGGGAGCTGAGAATCAGAGCAGAGATTTTTAAAGAGCGGAACTGAGAGTCCGAGCAGAGATTTAAAAAGAGCGGGAGCTGAGAGTCAGAGTGGAGATTTAAAAAGGGCTGGTGCTGAGAATCAGCACAGAGATTTAAGAAGAGTGAGAGCTGAGAGTCAGGGCAGAGATTTAAAATGAGTGGGAGCTGAGGGTCAGAGCAGAGATTTAAAAAGAGCGGGAGCTGAGAGTCAGAGCAGAGATTTATAAAGAGCGGAACTGAGAGTCAGAGCAGAGATTTATAAAGAGCGGGAGCTGAGCGAGCGGTGATTTAAAAAAGTGGGAGCAGAGAGTCAGAGTGAAGAGTTAATAAGAGCAGGATCTGAGAGGCAGAGCGGAGATTTAAAAAGAGCGGGAGCTGTAAGTCAGAACGTATATTAAAGAAGCACGCGAGCTGAGAGTCAGAGCAGAGATTTAAAAGGAGCGGGAGCTGAAAGTCAGAGCAGAGATTTTGTAAGAGCAGGGGATGAGAGTCAGACTGGAGATTCATAAAGAGTGGGAGCTGTGAGTCAGAGCCGAGATTTATAAAGAGCGGGAGCTGAGAGTTAGAGCAGAGAGTTCTGGAGAGCGGGTGCTGAGAGTCAAAGCGGAGATTTAAAAGAGCGTATGCTGAGAGTCAGAGCGGAGATTTATAAAGAGCAGTGTATGAGAGTCAGACTGGAGATTTATAATGAGCGGGAGTTGAGAGTCAGAGCGGAGATATAAAAAGAGCAGGAGCTGAGAGTCAGAGCAGAGAAATATTAAGAGCAGGGGTTGAGAGTCAGACTGGAGATTTATAAAGAGCGGGAGCTGTGAGTCAGAGCCGAGATTTATTAAGAGCGGGAGCTGAGAAATGGAGCAGAGATTTCGAGAGAGCGGGACCTGAGAGTCAGAGCCGAGATTTAAAGAGACTGGGAGCTGAGAGCCAGAGCAGAGATTTAAAGAGACTGGGAGCTGAGAGTCAGAACAGAGATTTAAAATGAGTGGGACCTGAGAGTCAGGGCAGAGATTTTTAATGATTGGGAGCAAAGAGTCAGAGCGAAGATTTAAAAAGAGCGGGAGCAGAGTCAGATTGGACATTTAAAAAGAAGAGGAGCTGAGAGTCAGAGTGAAGGTATAAAAAGAGTGGGAGCTGAGAGTCAGAGCAGAGATTTATAAAGAGTTGGAGCTGAGAGACAGTGAAATGATTTATAAAGAGCGATAGGTGGGAGTCAGGGCAGTGAGTTATAGAGACCGGGAGCTGAGAGTCAGAGCAGAGATTTAAAATGAGTGGGAGCTGAGAGTCAGGGCAGAGATTTTTAATGAGTGGGAGCTAAGAGTCAGAGCGAAGATTTAAAAAGAGCGGGAGCAGAGTCAGAGCGGTGATTTAAAAAGAAGAGCAGCTGAGAGTCAGAGTGAAGATATAAAAAGAGTGGGAGCTGAGAGTCAGAGCGGAGATTTGAAAAGAGCGGGAGCTCAGAGTCAGTGTGGAGAGTTAAAAAGAGGGAGAGCTAAGAGTCAGAGTGGAGATTTAAAATCATCAGGAGAGGAGAGTTACAGCGAAATTCTAAAAAGAGCAGGAGCTGAGAGAACCGAGATTTGAACAGAGCGGGAGCTGAGAGTCAGATTGAAGATTTAAAAAGACCGGGATCTGAGATAATGCAGATCTTAAAAAGTGTGGGAGCTGTGAGTCAGGCTGGAGATTCATTAAAAGCAGGATCTGAAAATCAGCGTGAAGATTTAAAAGGAGCGGGAGTTGAGGGTCATAGCGGAGATTTAAAAATATGGGAGCTGTGAGTCAGAGTGGAGACTTAAAAAGGGCAGGAACTTAGAGTCGTAGCAGTGATTTGTAAATAGCGGAAGCTGAGAATCTGGGCAGAGATTTATAAAAAGTGGAACTGAGAGTCAGAGAGAAGATTTCTAAAGAGCGGGAGCTGAGAGAGCCGAGATGTAAAAAAGCTGGAGCTGAGAGTCAGAGCAGAGATTTAAAAAGCGTGGGAGCTGAGAATCAGCATGGAGATTTAAAAAGAGCAGGAGCTGAGTGTCATAGCAGAGATTTAAAATGAGCGGGAGCTGAGAGTCATTGCAGAGAATCATAAAGAGCGTAACTGTGTGTCAGAGCAGAGATATATAAAGAGCATGAGCTGAGATTCCGAGCAGAGATTTAAAAAGAGTAGGAGCTGAGAGAGCAGAGATTTAAAAAGAGTGGGAGCTGAGAGTCAGAGCAGAAATTTTAAAAGAGCAGGAGCTGAGAGTCAGAGTGGAGATTTAAAAAGAGCTGAAGCTGAGAGTCAGAGTGGAGATTTATAAAGAGCGGCAGCTGAGAGTCAGGGCAGTCATTTATAGAGAGTGGGAGCTGAGTGCCAGACCGGAGATTTCTAGAGAGCAGGAACTGTGAGTCAGAGCCAAGATTTATAGAGAGCGAGAGCTGAGAGTTATAGCGGAGATTTAAAAAAGTTGTGAGTTGTGAGTCAGAGCCGAGATTTATAAAGATCGGGAGCTGAGAGTTAGAGCAGAGATTTCTAGAGAGTGGGAGCTGAGAGACAGAGCAGATATTTAAAGAGACCGGGAGCTGAGACTCGGAATGGAGATTTAAAAAGTGGGGAGCTGAGAGTCAGAGCAGAGATTTATAGAGCGTGGGAGCTGAGAGGCAGAGTGAAGACATAAAAAGAGCGGGAGTTGAGAGTCAGAGCAGAGATTTCTAAAGAATGGGAGCTGAGAGGCAAAGCAGAGATTTAAAATGAGCGGGAGCTGAGAGTCAGAGCTGAGATTTGTAAGAGCAGGAGTTAAGAGACAGATCGGATATTTATAGAGTGGGAGCTGAGAGTCAGAAAGGAAATTTATAGACATCAGGAGCAGAGCGTCAGAGCGGAGATTTATAAAGAGCGGGATCTGAGAGTCAGAGCAGAGATTATCAATAAATGCAAATTAAATCTCCCAACTCTTTTCAAATTCTGCTGTTGGAACTTCTTTTACATAATTTTCTAGGAATAACCGAGTAAGATTTTTTTTCATACTGCAGCGAAAATCAAGTTTCCTTTCTATAAAAATGAAAGAAATAGTGGTTGGAACCCATTGACATCTGAAGATACAGAAGCTGTGATAACGTATGAAATACTCAATTGCAAACACTAGGATAGCTGACAATAATCAAGCAGGCGACAGGTTTGTGAATGACAAGCTTTCTGACATAATGAATTGAGTTATTATTTGATGTGCTACTTGCTTTCAATTCAAATAGCCATTTATAGAGCCATAGAACCAAAGAAAACCTATGGCACAGAAAGGGGCCATTCATCCCATTGTGTCTGCATGGGCCGTTAAAAGGGGTAAAAGAAATTAGCTGTTCACTTTTACTCTCACTTTCCAGCACCTGATTACAACACTTCAGATGCAGATCCAGGTAACTTTTAAATGAATAGACTGTTTCAACCTCAACCACTAATTTAGGCAGCGAATTCCAGATGCCTTTTTACATAATGGTACAATGTTCGGAGACCTCCAATCTTCTGGTACCTCACCTGTATCTAGTGTGGGTTGGATCCTCATAGCATCGACTATTACCTCCCTGGCTTCCTTTAACAAACTGGGATACAATCCATCTGGCCCTGGTGACTTATCCAACTTCATGGATGCCAGACCCTCCAGTACTTGCTCTCTCATTTTGCTAATCTATCTAATATTTTGCACTCCTCTTTTTTAACTAGGTTGGCTACATCATCCCTCTCCTTAGTGAAGGCAGAGGCAAAGTACTCATGGAGAACACACCCACATCTTCAGCATCAATGCACAAGTTACCGTACAGATTTAAAAAGAGTGGGAGCTAAGAGTCAGAGCGAAGATTTAAAAAGAGTGGGAACAGAGTCAGAGCGGAGATTTAAAAATAGAGGAGCTGAGAGTCAGAGCAGAGATTTATAGAGCATGTGAGCTGAGAGTCAGAGTGGAGATTTAAAAAAGCTGGAGCTGAGAGTCAGAGCAGAGATTTAAAATGAGTGGGAGCTGAGAGTCAGGGCAGAGATTTTTAACGAGCAGGAGCTAAGTGTCAGAGCGAAGATTTAAAAAGAGCGGGAGCAGAGTCAGAGCGGAGATTTAAAAAGAAGAGGAGCTGAGAGGCAAAGTGAAGATATAAAAAGAGGGGGAGCTGAGAGTCAGATTGGAGACTTATTAAGAGAGGGAGCTGAGTCAGAGTGGAGATTTATAGGGAGCAGCAGCTTAGGATCAGAGTGGCGATTTATGAAGAGCGGCAGCTGAGAGTCAGAGCAGTCATTTATAGAGAGTGGGAGCTGAGTGCCAGACCAGAGATTTCTAGAGAACGGGTGCTGTGAGTCAGAGCCGAGATTTATAAAGAGTGCGAGCTTAGAGTTAGAGCAGAGATTTCTAGGGAGTGGGAGTTGAGAGACAGAGCCGAGATTTAAAGAGACCGGGAGCTGAGAGTCGGAATGGAGATTTAAAAATATCGGGAGCTGAGAGTCAGAGCAGAGATTTATAGAGCATGTGAGCTGAGAGTCAGAGCAGAGATTGATAGAGCGTCAGAGCTGAGAGTCAGAGCAGAGATTTAAAAGAGCATGAGCTAAGAGTCAGGGGGAGATTTATAAAGAGCAGGGTGTGAGACTCAGACTGGAGATTTATAAAGAGCGGATGCTGTGAGTCAGAGACGAGATTTATAAAGAGTGGGAGCTGAGAGTTAGAGCAGAGATTTTGAGAGAGCGGGACCTGAGATTCAGAGCAGAGATATAAAGAGACCAGGAGCTGACAGTCAGAGTGGAGATTTAAAAATAGGGGAGCTGAGAGTCAGAGCAGAGATTTATAGAGCATGTGAGCTGAGAGTCAGAGCAGAGATTTAAAATGAGTGAGAGCTGAGAGTCAGGCCAGAGATTTTTAACGAACGGGAGCTAAGAGTCAGAGCGAAGATTTAAAAAGAGCAGGAGCAGAGTCAGAGTGGAGATTTAAAAAGAAGAGGAGCTGAGAGTCAGAGTGAAGATATAAGAAGAGCGGGAGCTGAGAGTCAGAGCAGAGATTTCTAAAGAATGGGAGCTGAGAGGCATAGCAGAGATTTAAAATGAGCAGGAGCTGAGAGTCAGAGCCGAGATTTATATGAGCGGGAGTTGAGAGACAGAACGGATATTTATAGAGAGAGGGAGCTGAAAGTCAGAACGGAGATTTATAGAGATCAGGAGCAGAGCGTCAGAGTGGAGATTTAAAAGCAGCGGGATCTGAGAGTCAGAGCAGAGATTATCAATAAATGCAAATTAAACTCTTTCAAATTCTGCTGTTGGAACTTCTTTTACATAATTTTCTAGGAATAACTGAGTAAGATTTGTTTTCATATTGCTGCGAAAATCAATTTCCCTTTCTATAAAAAAGAAACAAATAGTCGTTGGAACGCATTGACATCTGAAGATATGGAAGCTGTGATAATGTATGAAACACTCAATTGCAAACACTAGGATACCTGAAAATAATCAAGCAGGCGACAGGTTTGTGAATGACAAGCTTTCTGACATAATGAATTGAGCTATTATTTGATGTGCTACTTTCTTTCAATTCAAATAGCCATTTATAGAGCCATAGAACCAAAGAAAAGCTATGGCACAGAAAGAGGCCATTCATCCCATTGTGTCTGCGAGGGCTGTTAAAAGGGATAAAAGAAATTAGCTGTACACTTTTAATCTCGCTTTCCAGCACCTGATTACAACACTTCAGATGCAGATCCAGTTAACTTTTAAATGAATAGACTGTTGCAACCTCAACAACTAATTTAGGAAGCGAATTCCAGATGCCTTTTTACATAATGGTACAATGTTCGCAGACCTCCAATCTTCTGGTACCTCACCTGTATCTAGTGTGGGTTGTATCCTCAGACCATCGACTATTACCTCCCTGGCTTCCGTTAACAAATTGGGATACAGTCCATCTGGCCCTGGTGACATATCCACCTTCATGGATGCCAGTCCCTCCAGTACTTGCTCTGTCATTTTGCTAATCTATCTAATATTTTGCACTCTTGTTTTTTAACTAGGATGCCTACATCATCGCTCTCCTTAGTGAAGACAGAGGCAAAGTACTCATTGAGAACCCTGTCTACATCTTCAGCATCAATGCACAAGTTATCGTACAGATTTAAAAAGAGCGGGAACTGAGAGACAGGGCGGAGATTTCTAAAGAGCGGGAGCGAAGAGTCAGTGCGAGATTTAAAAAGAGTGGGAATAGAGTCAGAGCGGAGATTTAAAAAGAAGAGGAGCTGAGAGTCAGAGTGGAGATTTAAAAAGAATGGGAACTGGGTGTCAGGGCAGAGATTTATGAAGAGCGGGAGCTGGGATTCAGGGCAGAGAATCATATAGATGGGAAGCTGAGATTCAGAGTGGGGATTTCAAAACTGTTTGGGCTGAGAATCAGAGCAGAGATTAAAAAAGAACGGGAGCTGGGGGTCAGGGCAGAGATTTATAAAGAGCGGGAGCTGAGATTCAGTTCAGAGATTTATAAAGAGGGGGACCTGAGATTCAGGTCAGAGATTTAATAAGGGGGGGAGCTGAGAATCAGAGCATGGATTTCAAAAGATTGGGAGCAGAGAGTCAGAGCAGAGATTTATAAAGAGTGGGAGTTGAGAGTAAGGGCAGAGGCGTATAAACAGCAGGAGCTGAGCGTCAGAGCGGAGATTTATGAGGAGTGGGATCTGACAGTCAGAGCAGAGATTTATAAAGAGCGGGAGCTGAGAATCAGCACGGAGATTTAAAAAGAGTGAGAGCTGAGACTCAGAGCAGAGATTTATAAAGACCGGAACTGAGAGTCAGAGCTGAGATTTATAAAGAGTGGGAGCTGAGAGTCAGAGTGGAGATTTAAAAAGGGCGGGAGCTGAGAATCAGCATGGATATTTAAAAAGGATGAGAGATCAGAGTCAGGGCGGAGATTTAAAATGAGCGGGAGCTGAGGGTCAGAGCAGAGATTTAAAAAGAGCTGGAGCTGAGAGTCAGGGCGGAGATTTAAAAAGATCGGGAGCTGAGAGTCAGACCAGAGATTTATGAAGACCGGAACTGAGAGTCCGAGCAGAGATTTATAAAGATCGGGAGCTGAGAGTCAGAGCAGAGATTTATAAAGACTGGAACTGAGAATCCGAGCCAAGATTTATAAAGAGCGGGAGCTGAGAGCCAGAGTAGAGATTTAAAAAGGGTGAGAGCTGAGAGTCAGGGCGGAGATTTAAAATGAGCGGGAGCTGAGCGTCAGAGCAGAGATTAAAAAAGAGCTGGACCTGAGAGTCAGAGCAGAGATTTATAAAGAGTGGAACTGAGACTCAGAGCAGAGATTTATAAAGAGCGGGAGCTGAGCGAGCGGTGATTTAAAAAATTGGGAGCAGAGAGTCAGAGTGGAGATTTAATAAAAGCAGGATCTGAGAGGCAGAGCGGACATTTAAAAAGAGCGGGAGCTGTAAGTCAGAATGTATATTTAAGAATAGCGTGAGCTGAGAGCCAGAGCAGAGATTTAAAAGGAGTGGGAGCTGAACGTCAGACTGGAGATTTATAAAGAGTGGGAGCTGTGAGTCAGAGCCGAGATTTATAAAGAGCGGGAGCTGAAAGTTAGAGCTGAGATTTCTAGAGAGCAGGAGCTGAGAGTCAGAGCTGAGATTAATAAAGTGCAGGGTATGAGAGTAAGACTGGAGATTTATAATGAGCGGGAGTTGAGAGTCAGAGCGGAGATATAAAAAGAGCGGGAGCTGAGAGTGAGAGCAGAGATTTATTAAGAGCAGGGGATGAGAGACAGACTGCAGATTTATAAAGAGCGGGAGCTGTGAGTCAGAGCCGACATATATTAAGAGCGGGAGCTGAGAGTTAGAGCAGAGATTTCTAGAGAGCGGGAGCTGAGAGTCAGAGCAGAGATTTAAAGAGACTGGGAGCTGAGAGTCAGAGCAGAGATTTAAAGAGACTGGGAGCTGAGAATCAGAGCAGAGATTTATAGAGCGTGGGAGCTGAGAGTCAGAGCAGAGATTTACAGAGCGTGGGAGGTGAGAGTCAGAGCAGAGATTTAAAATGAGTGGGAGCTGACAGTCATGGTAGAGATTTTTAATGATTGGGATCAAAGAGTCAGAGCGAAGATTTAAAATGAGCGGGAGCAGAGTCAGAGTGGAGATTTAAAATGAAGAGCAGCTGAGAGTCAGAGCGAAGATATAAAAAGAGCAGGAGCTGAGACTTAGAGCAGAGATTTATTAAGAGTGTGAGCTGAGAGACTGTGCAATGATTTATGAAGAGCGAGAGCTGGGAGACAGGGCAGAGATTCATAGAGAGGAGGAGCCAAGTGTCAGAGCAGAGATTTAAAAAGAGCTGGAGCTGAGAGTCAGGGCGGAGATTTAAAAAGAGCGGGAGCTGAGAGTCAGAACAGAGATTTATAAAGAGCGGAACTGAGAGTCAGAGCAGAGATTTATAAAGAGCGGGAGCTGAGAGAGCGGTGATTTAAAAAAGTGGGAGCAGAGAGTCAGAGTGAAGATTTAATAAGAGCAGGATCTGAGAGGCAGAGCGGAGATTTAAAAAGAGCGGGAGCTGTAAGTCAGAACGTATATTAAAGAAGAGCGCAAGCTGAGAGTCAGAGCAGAGATTTAAAAGGAGCGGGAGTTGAAAGTCAGACTGGAGATTCATAAAGAGCGGGAGCTGTGAGTCAGAGCTGAGATTTATAAAGAGCGGGAACTGAGAGTTAGAGCAGAGATTTAAAAGGAGCGGGAGTTGAAAGTCAGACTGGAGATTCATAAAGAGCGGGAGCTGTGAGTCAGAGCTGAGATTTATAAAGAGCGGGAACTGAGAGTTAGAGCAGAGATTTCTGGAGAGCGTGAGCTGAGAGTCAGAGCGGAGATTTATATAGAGCAGTGTATGAGAGTCAGACTGGAGATTTATAATGAGCGGGAATTGAGAGTCAGAGCAGAGATATAAAAAGAGCAGGAGCTGAGAGTCAAAGCAGAGATTTTTTAAGAGCAGGGGATGAGAGTCAGACTGGAGATTTATAAAGAGCGGGCGCTGTGAGTCAGAGCCGAGATTTATTAAGAGCGGGAGCTGAGAGTTAGAGCAGTGATTTCAAGAGAGCGGGAGCTGAGAGTCAGAGCCGAGATTTAAAGAGACTGGGAGCTGAGAGTCAGAGCAGAGATTTAAAGAGACTGGGAGCTGAGAGTCAGAGCAGAGATTTATAGAGACTGGGAGCTGAGAGTCAGAGCAGAGATTTATAGAGCATGGGAGCTGAGAGTCAGAGCAGAGATTTAAAATGAGTGGGAGCTGAGAGTCAGGGCAGAGATTTTTAATGATTGGGAGCAAAGAGTCAGAGCGAAGATTTAAAAAGAGCGGGAACAGGGTCAGAGCGGACATTTAAAAAGAAGAGGAGCTGAGAGTCAGAGTGAAGATATAAAAAGAGCGGGAGCTGAGAGTCAGAGCAGAGATTTATAAAGAGTTGCAACTGAGAGACAGTGCAATGATTTATAAAGAGCGAGAGGTGGGAGTCAGGGCAGAGAGTTATAGAGAGCGTGAGCTGAGAGTCAGAGCGGAGATTTATAAAGAGTTGGAGCTGAGAGACAGTGCAATGATTTATAAAGAGCGAGAGGTGGGAGTCAGGGCAGAGAGTTATAGAGAGCGGGTGCTGAGAGTCAGAGCAGAGATTTATAAAGAGTTGGAGCTGAGAGACAGTGCAATGATTTATAAAGAGCGAGAGGTGGGAGTCAGGGCAGAGAGTTATAGAGAGCGGGTGCTGAGAGTCAGAGCAGAGATTTATAAAGAGCAGGAGCTGAGAGTTAGAACAGAGATTTATAGAGAGCGGGAGCTGAGAGACAGACTGGAGATTTATAAAGAGCGGGAGCTGAGAGTTAGAACAGAGATTTATAGAGAGCGGGAGCTGAGAGACAGACTGGAGATTTATAAAGAGCGGGAGCTGAGAGTCAGAGCAGAGATTTATAGAGAGCGGGAGCTGAGAGTCATAGCGGAGGTTTAAAAAAGTGGGGAGCTGTGAATCAGAGCCGAGATTTATAAAGAGCGGGAGCTGAGAGTTAGAGCAGAGATTTCTAGAGAGTGGGAGCTGAGAGACAGAGCAGAGATTTAAAGTGACCAGGAGCTGAGAATCGGAATGCAGATTTAAAAAGATCGGGAGCTGAGAGTTAGAGCAGAGATTTATAGAGCGTGGGAGCTGAGAGTCAGAGCGGAGATTTAAAAGAGCGTGAGCTGAAATTCAGAGCAGAGATTTATAAAGAGCAGGGTGTGAGACTCAGACTGGAGATTTATAAAGAGCGGGCGCTGTGAGTCAGAGACGAGATTTATAAAGAGCGGGAGCTGAGAGTTAGAGCAGAGATTTAAAGAGACCGGGAGCTGACAGTCAGAGTGGAGATTTAAAAATAGGGGAGCTGAGAGTCAGAGCAGAGATTTATAGAGCATGTGAGCTGAGAGTCAGAGCAGAGATTTAAAAGGAGTGGGAGCTGATGGTCAGGGCAGAGATTTTTAAGCAACGGGAGTTAAGAGTCAGAGCGAAGATTTAAAAAGAGCGGGAGCAGAGTCAGAGTGGAGATTTAAAAAGAAGAGGAGCTGAGAGTCAGAGTGAAGATATAAAAAGAGCGGGAGCTGAGAGTCAGAGCAGAGATTTCTGAAGAATGGGAGCTGAGAGGCATAACAGAGATTTAAAATGAGCGGGAGCTGAGAGTCAGAGCCGAGATTTATAGAGATCAGGACCAGAGCTTCAGAGCGGAGATTTATGAGGAGTGGGATCTGACAGTCAGAGCAGAGATTTATAAAGAGCGGAACTCAGAGTCCTAGCAGAGATTTATAAAGATCGGGAGCTGAGAATCAGCACAGAGATTTAAAAAGTGTGAGAGCTGAGAGTCAGAGCAGAGATTTATAAAGACCGGAACTGAGAGTCAGAGCCGAGATTTATAAAGAGTGGGAGCTGAGAGTCAGAGTGGAGATTTAAAAAGGGCGGGAGCTGAGAATCAGCATGGAGATTTAAAAAGGGTGAGAGCTGAGAGTCAGGGCGGAGATTTAAAATGAGCGGGAGCTGAGGGTCAGAGCAGAGATTTAAAAAGAGCTGGAGCTGAGAGTCAGGACGGAGATTTAAAAAGATCGGGAGCTGAGAGTCAGAGCAGAGATTTATAAAGACTGGAAATGAGAGTCCGAGCCAAGATTCATAAAGAGCGGGAGCTGAGAGTCAGAGTGGAGTTTTAAAAAGGGTGAGAGCTGAGAGTCAGGGCGGAGATTTAAAATGAGCTGGACCTGAGAGTCAGGGCGGAGATTTATAAAGAGCGGGAGCTGAGAGTCAGAGCAGAGATTTATAAAGAGTGGAACTGAGACTCAGAGCAGAGATTTATAAAGAGCGGGAGCTGAGCGAGCGGTGATTTAAAAAATTGGGAGCAGACAGTCAGAGTGGAGATTTAATAAAAGCAGGATCTGAGAGGCAGAGCGGAGATTTAAAAAGAGAGTTTCAGGTCAGAGATTTATAAAGAGGGGGACCTGAGATTCAGGTCAGAGATTTAAAAAGGGGGGGGAGCTGAGAATCAGAGCATGGATTTCAAAAGATTGGGAGCAGAGAGTCAGAGCAGAGATTTATAAAGAGTGGGAGTTGAGAGTAAGGGCAGAGGCGTATAAACAGCAGGAGCTGAGAGTCAGTGCGGAGATTTATGAAGAGGATGAGCTGAGAATCAGAGTGGGGATTTTAAAAAGCGGGAGCTGAGAGTCAGACTCGAAATTTATAAAGAGCGGGAGCTGTGAGTCAGGGCGGAGATTTATAAATAGGGGGAGCTGAGAGTCTGAGCAGAGACTTGTAAAGAGCGGGAGCTGAGAGTCAGGGAGGAGATTTAAAAAGGGAGGGAGCTGAGAATCAGCACGGAGATCTAAAAAGAGTGTGGGCTGGGAGTCAGAGCAGAAATTAAAAAATAACGGGAGCTGGTGGTCAGGGCAGAGATTTTTAAAGAGCGGGAGCTGAGAGACAGTGCAGGGATTTATAAAGAGTGGGGGCTGAGATTCAGGTCAGTGATTTATAAAGAGGGGGAGCTGAGAATCAGAGCGTGGATTTCAAAAGAGTGGGAGCTGAGAGTCAGAGCATTAATTTATAAAGACCGGTACCTGAGAGTCAGAGCAGAGACTTTATAAGGGGTGGAGCTGAGAATCAGCGCGGAAATTTAAGAAGAGTGAGAGCTGAGAGTCAGGGCAGAGATTTAAAATGAGTGGGAGCTGAGGGTCAGAGCAGAGATTTAAAAAGAGCTTGAGCTGAGAGTCAAAGCAGAGATTTTTTAAGAGCAGGGGATGAGAGTCAGACTGGAGATTTATAAAGAGCGGGAGCTGTGAGTCAGAGCCGAGATTTATTAAGAGCGGGAGCTGAGAGTTAGAGCAGTGATTTCAAGAGAGCGGGAGCTGAGAGTCAGAGCCGAGATTTAAAGAGACTGGGAGCTGAGAGTCAGAGCAGAGATTTAAAGAGACTGGGAGCTGAGAGTCAGAGCAGAGATTTATAGAGCATGGGAGCTGAGAGTCAGAGCAGAGATTAAAAATGAGTGGGAGCTGAGAGTCAGGGCAGAGATTTTTAATGATTGGGAGCAAAGAGTCAGAGCGAAGATTTAAAAAGAGCGGGAGCAGAGTCAGAGCGGACATTTAAAAAGAAGAGGAGCTGAGAGTCAGAGTGAAGATATAAAAAGAGCGGGAGCTGAGAGTCAGAGCAGAGATTTATAAAGAGTTGGAGCTGAGAGACAGTGCAATGATTTATAAAGAGCGAGAGGTGGGAGTCAGGGCAGAGAGTTATAGAGAGCGGGAGCTGAGAGTCAGAGCAGAGATTTATAGAGATTGAGAGCTGATTGCCAGACCAGAGATTTCTAGAGAGCGGGAGCTGTGAGTCAGAGCCGAGATTTATAGAGAGAGCGAGAGCTGAGAGTCATAGCGGAGGTTTAAAAAAGTGGGGAGCTGTGAATCAGAGCCGAGATTTATAAAGAGCGGGAGCTGAGAGTTAGAGCAGAGATTTCTAGAGCGTGGGAGCTGAGAGACAGAGCAGAGATTTAAAGTGACCAGGAGCTGAGAATCGGAATGGAGATTTAAAAAGATTGGGAGCTGAGAGTTAGAGCAGAGATTTATAGAGCGTGGGAGCTGAGAGTCAGAGCGGAGATTTAAAAGAGCGTGAGCTGAGAGTCAGAGCAGAGATTTATAAAGAGCAGGGTGTGAGACTCAGACTGGAGATTTATAAAGAGCGGGCGCTGTGAGTCAGAGACGAGATTTATAAAGAGCGGGAGCTGAGAGTTAGAGCAGAGATTTAAAGAGACCGGGAGCTGACAGTCAGAGTGGAGATTTAAAAGTAGGGGAGCTGAGAGTCAGAGCAGAGATTTATAGAGCATGTGAGCTGAGAGTCAGAGCAGAGATTTAAAAGGAGTGGGAGCTGATGGTCAGGGCAGAGATTTTTAAGCAACGGGAGTTAAGAGTCAGAGCGAAGATTTAAAAGGAGCGGGAGCAGAGTCAGTGTGGAGATTTAAAAAGAAGAGGAGCTGAGAGTCAGAGTGAAGATTTAAAAAGAGCGGGAGCTGAGAGTCAGAGCAGAGATTTCTGAAGAATGGGAGCTGAGAGGCATAACAGAGATTTAAAATGAGCGGGAGCTGAGAGTCAGAGCCGAGATTTATAGAGATCAGGAGCAGAGCTTCAGAGCGGAGATTTATGAGGAGTGGGATCTGACAGTCAGAGCAGAGATTTATAAAGAGCGGAACTCAGAGTCCTAGCAGAGATTTATAAAGATCGGGAGCTGAGAATCAGCACGGAGATTTAAAAAGAGTGAGAGCTGAGAGTCAGAGCAGAGATTTATAAAGAGTGGGAGCTGAGAATCAGCATGGAGATTTAAAAAGGGTGAGAGCTGAGAGTCAGGGCGGAGATTTAAAAAGGGTGAGAGCTGAGAGTCAGGGCGGAGATTTAAAATGAGCGGGAACTGAGGGTCAGAGCAGAGATTTAAAAAGAGCTGGAGCTGAGAGTCAGGGCGGAGATTTAAAAAGGGTGAGAGCTGAGAGTCAGGGCGGAGATTTAAAATGAGCGGGAACTGAGGGTCAGAGCAGAGATTTAAAAAGAGCTGGAGCTGAGAGTCAGGGCGGAGATTTAAAAAGATCGGGAGCTGAGAGTCAGACCAGAGATTTATAAAGACCGGAACTGAGAGTCCGAGCCGAGATTTAAAAAGATCGGGAGCTGAGAGTCAGAACAGAGATTTATAAAGACTGGAAATGAGAGTCTGAGCCAAGATTCATAAAGAGTCAGAGTAGAGATTTAAAAAGGGTGAGAGCTGAGAGTCAGGGCGGAGATTTAAAATGAGCGGGAGCTGAGGGTCAGAGCAGAGATTTAAAAAGAGCTGGACCTGAGATTCAGGGCTGAGATTTATAAAGAGCAGGAGCTGAGAGTCAGAGCCGAGATTTATAAAGAGTGGAACTGAGACTCAGAGCAGTGATTTATAAAGAGAGGGAGCTGAGCGAGCGGTGATTTAAAAAATTGGTAGCAGAGAGTCAGAGTGGAGATTTAATAAAAGCAGGATCTGAAAGGCAGAGCGGAGATTTAAAAAGAGCGGGAGCTGTAAGTCAGAATGTATATTTAAGAATAGCGCGAGCTGAGAGCCAGACCAGAGATTTCTAGAGAGCGGGAGCTGTGAATCAGAGCCGAGATTTATAAAGAGCGGGAGCTGAGAGTTAGAGCAGAGATTTCTACAGAGTGGGAGCTGAGAGTCAGAGCTGAGATTAATAAAGTGCAGGGTATGAGAGTAAGACTGGAGATTTATAATGAGCGGGAGTTGAGAGTCAGAGCGGAGATATAAAAAGAGCGGGAGCTGAGAGTGAGAGCAGAGATTTATTAAGAGCAGGGGATGAGAGACAGACTGCAGATTTATAACGAGCGGGAGCTGTGAGTCAGAGCCGACATATATTAAGAGCGGGAGCTGAGAGTTAGAGCAGAGATTTCTAGAGAGCGGGAGCTGAGAGTCAGAGCAGAGATTTAAAAAGACTGGGAGCTGAGAGTCAGAGCAGAGATTTAAAGAGACTAGGAGCTGAGAATCAGAGCAGAGATTTATAGAGCGTTGGAGCTGAGAGTCAGAGCAGAGATTTACAGAGCGTGGGAGCTGAGAGTCAGAGCAGAGATTTAAAATGAGTGGGAGCTGACAGTCATGGTAGAGATTTTTAATGATTGGGATCAAAGAGTCAGAGCGAAGATTTAAAATGAGCGGGTGCAGAGTCAGAGTGGAGATTTAAAATGAAGAGCAGCTGAGAGTCAGAGTGACGATATAAAAAGAGCAGGAGCTGAGACTTAGAGCAGAGATTTATTAAGATTGTGAGCTTAGAGACTGCACAATGATTTATGAAGAGCGAGAGCTGGGAGACAGGGCAGAGATTCATAGAGAGCAGGAGCCAAGTGTTAGAGCAGAGATTTAAAAAGAGCTGGAGCTGAGAGTCAGGGCGGAGATTTAAAAAGATCGGGAGCTGAGAGTCAGATCAGAGATTTATAAAGACCGGAACTGAGAGTCCGAGCCGAGATTTAAAAAGATCGGGAGCTGAGAGTCAGAGCAGAGATTTATAAAGCCTGGAAATGAGAGTCCTAGCCAAGATTCATAAAGAGCGGGAGCTGAGAGTCAGAGTGGAGATTTAAAAAGGGTGAGAGCTGAGAGTCAGGGCGGAGATTTAAAATGAGCGGGAGCTGAGGGTCAGAGCAGAGATTTAAAAAGAGCTGGACCTGAGAGTCAGGGTGGAGATTTATAAAGAGCGGGAGCTGAGAGTCAGAGCAGAGATTTATAAAGAGTGGGAGTTGAGAGTAAGGGCAGAGGCGTATAAACAGCAGGAGCTGAGAGTCAGTGCGGAGATTTATGAAGAGGATGAGCTGAGAATCAGAGTGGGGATTTTAAAAAGCGGGAGCTGAGAGTCAGACTCGAAATTTATAAAGAGCGGGAGCTGTGAGTCAGGGCGGAGATTTATAAATAGGGGGAGCTGAGAGTCTGAGCAGAGACTTGTAAAGAGCGGGAGCTGAGAGTCAGGGAGGAGATTTAAAAAGGGAGGGAGCTGAGAATCAGCACGGAGATCTAAAAAGAGTGTGGGCTGGGAGTCAGAGCAGAAATTAAAAAATAACGGGAGCTGGTGGTCAGGGCAGAGATTTTTAAAGAGCGGGAGCTGAGAGACAGTGCAGGGATTTATAAAGAGTGGGGGCTGAGATTCAGGTCAGTGATTTATAAAGAGGGGGAGCTGAGAATCAGAGCGTGGATTTCAAAAGAGTGGGAGCTGAGAGTCAGAGCATTAATTTATAAAGACCGGTACCTGAGAGTCAGAGCAGAGACTTTATAAGGGGTGGAGCTGAGAATCAGCGCGGAAATTTAAGAAGAGTGAGAGCTGAGAGTCAGGGCAGAGATTTAAAATGAGTGGGAGCTGAGGGTCAGAGCAGAGATTTAAAAAGAGCTTGAGCTGAGAGTCAAAGCAGAGATTTTTTAAGAGCAGGGGATGAGAGTCAGACTGGAGATTTATAAAGAGCGGGAGCTGTGAGTCAGAGCCGAGATTTATTAAGAGCGGGAGCTGAGAGTTAGAGCAGTGATTTCAAGAGAGCGGGAGCTGAGAGTCAGAGCCGAGATTTAAAGAGACTGGGAGCTGAGAGCCAGAGCAGAGATTTAAAGAGACTGGGAGCTGAGAGTCAGAGCAGAGATTTATAGAGCATGGGAGCTGAGAGTCAGAGCAGAGATTTAAAATGAGTGGGAGCTGAGAGTCAGGGCAGAGATTTTTAATGAGTGGGAGCAAAGAGTCAGAGCGAAGATTTAAAAAGAGCGGGAGCAGGGTCAGAGCGGACATTTAAAAAGAAGAGGAGCTGAGAGTCAGAGTGAAGATATAAAAAGAGCGCGAGCTGAGAGTCAGAGCAGAGATTTATAAAGAGTTGGAGCTGAGAGACAGTGCAATGATTTATAAAGAGCGAGAGGTGGGAGTCAGGGCAGAGAGTTATAGAGAGCGGGAGCTGAGAGTCAGAGCAGAGATTTATAGAGAGTGAGAGCTGATTGCCAGACCAGAGATTTCTAGAGAGCGGGAGCTGTTAGTCAGAGCCGAGATTTATAGAGAGAGCGAGAGCTGAGAGTCATAGCGGAGGTTTAAAAAAGTGGGGAGCTGTGAATCAGAGCTGAGATTTATAAAGAGCGGGAGCTGAGAGTTAGAGCAGAGATTTCTAGAGAGTGGGAGCTGAGAGACAGAGCAGAGATTTAAAGTGACCAGGAGCTGAGAATCGGAATGGAGATTTAAAAAGATCGGGAGCTGAGAGTTAGAGCAGAGATTTATAGAGCGTGGGAGCTGAGAGTCAGAGCGGAGATTTAAAAGAGCGTGAGCTGAGAGTCAGAGCAGAGATTTATAAAGAGCAGGGTGTGAGACTCAGACTGGAGATTTATAAAGAGCGGGCGCTGTGAGTCAGAGACGAGATTTATAAAGAGCGGGAGCTGAGAGTTAGAGCAGATATTTAAAGAGACCGGGAGCTGACAGTCAGAGTGGAGATTTAAAAGTAGGGGAGCTGAGAGTCAGAGCAGAGATTTATAGAGCATGTGAGCTGAGAGTCAGAGCAGAGATTTAAAAGGAGTGGGAGCTGATGGTCAGGGCAGAGATTTTTAAGCAACGGGAGTTAAGAGTCAGAGCGAAGATTTAAAAGGAGCGGGAGCAGAGTCAGTGTGGAGATTTAAAAAGAAGAGGAGCTGAGAGTCAGAGTGAAGATATAAAAAGAGCGGGAGCTGAGAGTCAGAGCAGAGATTTCTGAAGAATGGGAGCTGAGAGGCATAACACAGATTTAAAATGAGCGGGAGCTGAGAGTCAGAACGGAGATTTATAGAGATCAGGAGCAGAGCTTCAGAGCGGAGATTTATGAGGCGTGGGATCTGACAGTCAGAGCAGAGATTTATAAAGAGCGGAACTCAGAGTCCTAGCAGAGATTTATAAAGATCGGGAGCTGAGAATCAGCACGGAGATTTAAAAAGAGTGAGAGCTGAGAGTCAGAGCAGAGATTTATAATGACCGGAACTGAGAGTCAGAGCCGAGATTTATAAAGAGTGGGAGCTGAGAGTCAGAGTGGAGATTTAAAAAGGGCGGGAGCTGAGAATCAGCATGGAGATTTAAAAAGGGTGAGAGCTGAGAGTCAGGGCGGAGATTTAAAATGAGCGGGAACTGAGGGTCAGAGCAGAGATTTAAAAAGAGCTGGAGCTGAGAGTCAGGGCGGAGATTTAAAAAGATCGGGAGCTGAGAGTCAGACCAGAGATTTATAAAAACCGGAACTGAGAGTCCGAGCCGAGATTTAAAAAGATCGGGAGCTGAGAGTCAGAGCAGAGATTTATAAAGACTGGAAATGAGAGTCTGAGCCAAAATTCATAAAGAGCGGGAGCTGAGAGTCAGAGTAGAGATTTAAAAAGGGTGAGAGCTGAGAGTCAGGGCGGAGATTTAAAATGAGCGGGAGCTGAGGGTCAGAGCAGAGATTTAAAAAGAGCTGGACCTGAGAGTCAGGGCGGAGATTTATAAAGAGCAGGAGCTGAGAGTCAGAGCCGAGATTTATAAAGAGTGGAACTGAGACTCAGAGCAGTGATTTATAAAGAGAGGGAGCTGAGCGAGCAGTGATTTAAAAAATTGGGAGCAGAGAGTCAGAGTGGAGATTTAATAAAAGCAGGATCTGAGAGGCAGAGAGGAGATTTAAAAAGAGCGGGAGCTGTAAGTCAGAATGTATATTTAAGAATAGCGCGAGCTGAGAGCCAGACCAGAGATTTCTAGAGAGCGGGAGCTGTGAGTCAGAGCCGAGATTTATAGAGAGCGAGAGCCGAGAGTCATAGCGGAGGTTTAAAAAAGTGTGGAGATTTGAATCAGAGCCGAGATTTATAAAGAGCGGGAGCTGAGAGTTAGAGCAGAGATTTCTAGAGAGTGGGAGCTGAGAGTCAGAGCTGAGATTAATAAAGTGCAGGGTATGAGAGTAAGACTGGAGATTTATAATGAGCTTGAGTTGAGAGTCAGAGCGGAGATATAAAAAGAGCGGGAGCTGAGAGTGAGAGCAGAGATTTATTAAGAGCAGGGGATGAGAGTCAGACTGCAGATTTATAAAGAGCAGGAGCTGTGAGTCAGAGCCGACATATATTAAGAGCGGGAGCTGAGAGTTAGAGCAGAGATTTCTAGAGAGCGGGAGCTGAGAGTCAGAGCAGAGATTTAAAAAGACTGGGAGCTGAGAGTCAGAGCAGAGATTTAAAGAGACTAGGAGCTGAGAATCAGAGCAGAGATTTATAGAGCGTTGGAGCTGAGAGTCAGAGCAGAGATTTACAGAGCGTGGGAGCTGAGAGTCAGAGCAGAGATTTAAAATGAGTGGGAGCTGACAGTCATGGCAGAGCTTTTTAATGATTGGGATCAAAGAGTCAGAGCGAAGATTTAAAATGAGCGGGAGCAGAGTCAGAGTGGAGATTTAAAATGAAGAGCAGCTGAGAGTCAGAGTGACGATATAAAAAGAGCAGGAGCTGAGACTTAGAGCAGAGATTTATTAAGATTGTGAGCTTAGAGACTGCACAATGATTTATGAAGAGCGAGAGCTGGGAGACAGGGCAGAGATTCATAGAGAGCAGGAGCCAAGTGTTAGAGCAGAGATTTAAAAAGAGCTGGAGCTGAGAGTCAGGGCGGAGATTTAAAAAGATCGGGAGCTGAGAGTCAGACCAGAGATTTATAAAGACCGGAATTGAGAGTCCGAGCCGAGATTTAAAAAGATCGGGAGCTGAGAGTCAGAGCAGAGATTTATAAAGCCTGGAAATGAGAGTCCTAGCCAAGATTCATAAAGAGCGGGAGCTGAGAGTCAGAGTGGAGATTTAAAAAGGGTGAGAGCTGAGAGTCAGGGCGGAGATTTAAAATGAGCGGGAGCTGAGGGTCAGAGCAGAGATTTAAAAAGAGCTGGACCTGAGAGTCAGGGTGGAGATTTATAAAGAGCGGGAGCTGAGAGCCAGAGCAGAGATTTATAAAGAGTGGAACTGAGACTCAGAGCAGTGATTTATAAAGAGAGGGAGCTGAGCGAGCGGTGATTTAAAAAATTGGGAGCAGAGAGTCAGAGTGTAGATTTAATAAAAGCAGGATCTGAGAGGCAGAGCGGAGATTTAAAAAGAGCGGGAGCTGTAAGTCAGAATGTATATTTAAGAATAGCGTGAGCTGAGAGCCAGACCAGAGATTTCTAGAGAGCGGGAGCTGAGAGTCATAGCGGAGTTTTAAAAAAGTGGGGAGCTGTGAGTCAGAGCCGAGATTTATAAAGAGCGGGAGCTGAGAGTTAGAGCAGGGATTTCTAGAGAGTGGGAGCTGAGAGTCAGAGCAGAGATTAATAAAGTGCAGGGTATGAGAGTAAGACTGGAGATTTATAATGAGCGGGAGTTGAGAGTCAGAGCGGAGATATAAAAAGAGCGGGAGCTGAGAGTGAGAGCAGAGATTTATTAAGAGCAGGGGATGAGAGTCAGACTGCAGTTTTATAAAGATCGGGAGCTGTGAGTCAGAGCCGACATATATTAAGATCGGGAGCTGAGAGTTCGAGCAGAGATTTCTAGAGAGCGGGAGCTGAGAGTCAGAGCCGAGATTTAAAGAGACTGGGAGCTGAGAGTCAGAGCAGAGATTTAAAGAGACTGGGAGCTGAGAATCAGAGCAGAGATTTATAGAGCGTGGGAGCTGAGAGTCAGAGCAGAGATTTACAGAGCGTGGGAGCTGAGAGTCAGAGCAGAGATTTAAAATGAGTGGGAGCTGACAGTTATGGCAGAGATTTTTAATGATTGGGATCAAAGAGTCAGAGCGAAGATTTAAAATGAGCTGGAGCAGAGTCAGAGTGGAGATTTAAAATGAAGAGCAGCTGAGAGTCAGAGTGACGATATAAAAAGAGCAGGAGCTGAGACTTAGAGCAGAGATGTATTAAGAGTGTGAGCTGAGAGACTGCGCAATGATTTATGAAGAGCGAGAGCTGGGAGACAGGGCAGAGATTCATAGAGTGGAGGAGCCAAGTGTCAGAGCAGAGATTTGAAAAGAGCTGGAGCTGAGAGTCAGGGCGGAGATTTAAAAAGAGCGGGAGCTGAGAGTCAGAGCAGAGATTTATAAAGAGCGGAACTGAGAGTCAGAGCAGAGATTTATAAAGAGCGGGTGCTGAGAGAGCAGTGATTTAAAAAAGTGGGAGCAGAGAGTCAGAGTGAAGATTTAATAAGAGCAGGATCTGAGAGGCAGAGTGGAGATTTAAAAAGAGCGGGAGCTGTAAGTCAGAACGTATATTAAAGAAGAGCGCAAGCTTAGAGTCAGAGCAGAGATTTAAAAGGAGGGGGACCTGAAAGTCAGACTGGAGATTCATAAAGAGTGGGAGCTGTGAGTCAGAGCCGAGATTTATAAAGAGCTGGAACTGAGAGTCAGAGCAGAGATTTCTGGAGAGCGGGAGCTGAGAGTCAGAGCGGAGATTTATATAGAGCAGTGTATGAGAGTCAGACTGGAGATTTATAATGAGTGGGAACTGAGAGTCAGAGCAGAGATATAAAAAGAGCTTGAGCTGAGAGTCAGAGTAGAGATTTTTTAAGAGCAGGGGATGAGAGTCAGACTGGAGATTTATAAAGAGCGGGAGCTGTGAGTCAGAGCCGAGATTTATAGAGCATGGGAGCTGAGAGTCAGAGCAGAGATTTAAAATGAGTGGGACCTGAGAGTCAGGGCAGAGATTTTTAATGATTGGGAGCAAAGAGTCAGAGCGAAGATTTAAAAAGAGCGGGAGCAGGGTCAGAGCGGACATTTAAAAAGAAGAGGAGCTGAGAGTCAGAGTGAAGATATAAAAAGAGCGGGAGCTGAGAGTCAGAGCAGAGATTTATAAAGAGTAGGAGCTGAGAGACAGTGCAATGATTTATAAAGAGCGAGAGGTGGGAGTCAGGGCAGAGAGTTATAGAGAGCGTGAGCTGAGAGTCAGGGCAGAGATTTATAGAGAGTGGGAGCTGATTGCCAGACCAGAGATTTCTAGAGAGCGGGAGCTGTGTGTCAGAGCCGAGATTTATAGAGAGCGGGAGCTGAGAGTCAGAGCAGAGATTTATAGAGCGTGGGAGCTGAGAGTCAGAGCGGAGATTGAAAAGAGCGTGAGCTGAGAGTCAGAGCAGAGATTTATAAAGAGCAGGTTGTGAGACTCAGACTGGAGATTTATAAAGACCGGGCGCTTTGAGTTAGAGCAGAGATTTAAAGAGACCGGGAGCTGACAGTCAGAGTGGAGATTTAAAAATAGGGGAGCTGAGAGTCAGAGCAGAGATTAATAAAGTGCAGGGTATGAGAGTAAGACTGGAGATTTATAATGAGCGGGAGTTGAGAGTCAGAGCGGAGATATAAAAAGAGCGGGAGCTGAGAGTGAGAGCAGAGTTTTATTAAGAGCAGGGGATGAGAGTCAGACTGCAGATTTATAATGAGCGGGAGCTGTGAGTCAGAGCCGACATTTATTAAGAGCGGGAGCTGAGAGTTAGAGCAGAGATTTCTAGAGAGCGGGAGCTGAGAGTCAGAGCAGAGATTTAAAGAGACTGGGAGCTGAGAGTCAGAGCAGAGATTTAAAGAGACTGGGAGCTGAGAATCAGAGCAGAGATTTATAGAGCGTGGGAGCTGAGATTCAGAGCAGAGACTTACAGAGCGTGGGAGCTGAGAGTCAGAGCAGAGATTTAAAATGAGTGGGAGCTGACAGTCATGGCAGAGATTTTTAATGATTGGGAGCAAAGAGTCAGAGCGAAGATTTAAAATGAGCTGGAGCAGAGTCAGAGCGGAGATTTAAAATGAAGAGCAGCTGAGAGTCAGAGTGAAGATATAAAAAGAGCAGGAGCTGAGACTTAGAGCAGAGATTTATTAAGAATGTGAGCTGAGAGACTGCGCACAGATTTATGAAGAGCGAGAGCTGGGTGACAGGGCAGAGATTCATAGAGAGCTGGAGCCAAGTGTCAGAGCTGAGATTTAAAATGAGCGTGAGCTGAGAGTCAAAGCTGAGATTTATAAGAGCTGGATGGAGAGACAGATCGGATATTTTTAGAGATCAGGAGCAGAGCGTCAGAGTGGAGATTTATAAAGTGCGGGATCTGAGTGTCAGAGCAGAGATTTATAAAGAGCGGGAGCTGAAAATTAGAGCTAAGATTTCTAGAGAACAGCAGCTAAGAGTCCGAGCTGAGATTAATGAAGTGCAGGGTACGAGAGTAAGACTGGAGATTTATAATGAGCGGGAGTTGAGAGTCAGAGCGGAGATATAAAAAGAGCGGGAGCTGAGAGTGAGAGCAGAGATTTATTAAGAGCAGGGGATGAGAGTCAGACTGCAGATTTATAAAGAGCGGGAGCTGTGAGTCAGAGCCGACATTTATTAAGATGGGGAGCTGAGAGTTAGAGCAGAGATTTCTGAAGAATGGGAGCTGAGAGGCATAACAGAGATTTAAAATGAGTGGGAGCTGAGAGTCAGAGCCGAGATTTATAAGAGCGTGAGTTGAGAGACAGATCGGATATTTATGGAGAGTGGGAGCTGAGAGTCAGAACGGAGATTTATAGAGATCAGGAGCAGAGCGTCAGAGCGGAGATTTTTGAAGAGTGGGATCTGAGAGTCAGAGCAGAGATTTATAAAGAGCGGAACTCAGAGTCCTAGCAGAGATTTATAAAGATCGGGAGCTGAGAATCAGCACGGAGTTTTAAAAAGAGTGAGAGCTGAGAGTCAGAGCAGAGATTTATAAAGAGTGGGAGCTGAGAGTCAGAGTGGAGATTTAAAAAGGGCGGGAGCTGAGAATCAACATGGAGATTTAAAAAGGGTGAGAGCTGAGAGTCAGGGCGGAGATTTAAAATGAGCGGGAGCTGAGGTTCAGAGCAGAGATTTAAAAAGAGCTGGACCTGAGAGTCAGGGCGGAGATTTATAAAGAGCGGGAGCTGAGAGTCAGAGCAGAGATTTATAAAGAGTGGAACTGAGACTCAGAGCAGAGATTTATAAAGAGCGGGAGCTGAGCGAGCGGTGATTTAAAAAATTGGGAGCAGAGAGTCAGAGTGGAGATTTAATAAAAGCAGGATCTGAGAGGCAGAGCGGAGATTTAAAAAGAGTGTGAGCTGTAAGTCAGAATGTATATTTAAGAATAGCGCGAGCTGAGAGTCAGAGCACAGATTTAAAAGGAGTGGGAGCTGAACGTCAGACTGGAGATTTATAAAGAGCGGGAGCTGTGAGTCAGAGCCGAGATTTAAAAAGAGCAGGAGCTGAAAGTTAGAGCTGAGAGTTCTAGAGAGCAGGAGCTGAGAGTCAGAGCTGAGATTAATAAAGTGCAGGGTATGAGAGTAAGACTGGAGATTTATAATGAGCGGGAGTTGAGAGTCAGAGCGGAGATATAAAAAGAGCGGGAGCTGAGAGTGAGAGCAGAGATTTATTAAGAGCAGGGGATGAGAGCAAGACTGCAGATTTATAAAGAGCGGGAGCTGTGAGTCAGAGCTGACATTTATTAAGAGCGGGAGCTGAGAGTTAGAGCAGAGATTTCTAGAGAGCGGGAGCTGAGATTTAAAATGAGCGGGAGCTGAGGGTCAAAGCTGAGATTTATAAGAGCGGGATGGAGAGACAGATCGGATATTTATAGAGATCAGGAGTGGAGCGTCAGAGTGGAGATTTATAAAGAGCGGGATCTGAGAGTCAGAGCAGAGATTATCAATAGATGCAAATTAAATCTCCAAACTCTTTTCAAATTCTACTGTTGGAACTTCTTTTACATAATTTTCTATGAATAACCGAGTAAGATTTGTTTTCATACTGCAGCGAATATCAAGTTCCCTTTCTATAAAAATGAAACAAATAGTCATTGGAGCCCGTTTACCTCTGAAGATACAGAAGCTGTGAAAAGGAATGAAACACTCAAATGCAAACACTAGGATAGCTGACAATAATCAAACAGGCGACAGGTTTGTGAATGACAAGCTTTCTGAAATTATGAATTGAGGTATTATTTGATGTGCTACTTGCTTTCAATTCAAATAGCCATTTATAGAGCCATAGAACCAAAGAAAAGCTATGGCACAGAAAGAGGCCATTCATCCCATTGTGTCTGCGTGGGCAGTTTAAACGGATAAAATAAATTAGCTGTTCACTTTTTATCTCGCTTTCCACCGCCTGATTACAACACTTCAGGTGCAGATCCAGGTAACTTTTAAATGAATAGAATTTTTCAACCTCAACAACTAATTTAGGCAGTGAATTCCAGATGCCTTTTTACTTAATGGTACAATGCTCGCAGACCTCCAATCTTCTGGTACCTCACGTGTACCTAGTGTGGGTTGGATCCTCAGAACATCGACTATTACCTCCCTGGCTTCCTTTAACAAACTGGGATACAGTCCATCTGGCCCTGGCGATTTATCCACCTTCATGGATGCCAGTCCCTCCAGTACTTGCTCTCTCATTATGCTAATCTGTCTAATGTTTTGCACTCTTCTTTTTTAACTAGGATGCCTGCATTATCTTTCACCTTAGTGAAGACAGAGGCAAAGTTATCATTGAGAACCCTGTCCACATCTTCAGCATCAATGCACAAGTTACCGTACAGATTTAAAAAGAGTGGGAACTGAGAGTCAGGGTGGAGATTTATAAAGAGCGGGAGCTAAGAGTCAGAGCGAAGTTTTAAAAAGAGCGGGAGCAGAGTCAGGGCAGAGATTTATAAAGAGCAGGAGCTGAGAGTCAGAGCAGAGATTTATAAAGAGCACGAGCTGGGAGTCTAGGTGGAGACTTAAAAAGAGCAGGAGCTGTGAGGCAGATCAGAGTTTTAACAAAAGCAAGAGCTTAGAGTCAGCGAGGAGATTTAAAAATAGTGAGAGCTGAGAGTCAGGGCGCAGATTTAAAATGAGTGGGAACTGAGGGTCAGAGCAGAGTTTTAAAAAGAGCTGGAGCTGAGAGTCATGGTGGAGATTTAAAAAGAGCAGGAGATGAGAGTCAGAACAGAGATTTATAAAGAGTGGGAGCTGAGGGTTAGAGCGGAGATTTATAAGGAGTGGGAGCTGAGGGTTAGAGCGGAGATTTAAAAAGACCATGAGCTCAGAATTAGAGCGGAGATTTATAATGAGCGTGAGCAGAGGGTCAGAGTGGAGATTTATAAAGGGTGGGAGCTGAGAGAGCGGATATTTCAGAATAGTGGGAGCTGAGAGTCTGAGTGGAGATTTGAAAAGAGCGGGAGCTCAGCGTCGGTGTGGAGAGTAAAAAAGAGGGAGAGCTACGAGTCAGAGTGGAGATTTAAAAACATCAGGAGATGAGAGTTACAGCGAAGTTTTAAGAAGAGCTGGAGCTGAGAGAACCAAGATTTGAAAAGAGCGGGAGCTGAGAGTCAGATTGAAGATTTAAAAAGACCGGAATCTGAGATAGTGGAGATCTTAAAAAGTGTGGGAGCTGTGAGTCAGGCTGGAGATTCATTAAGAGAATGATCTGAGAATCAGCGTGAAGTTTTAAAAGGAGCAGGAGTTGAGGGTCAGAGTGGAGACTTAAAAATATGGGAGCTGTGAGTCAGAGTGGAGACTTAAAAAGGGCAGGAGCTTAGAGTTGTAGCAGTGATTTGTAAATAGCGGAAGCTGAGAGTCTGGACAGAGATTTATAAAAAGTGGAACTGAGAGTCAGAGAGAAGATTTCTAAAGAGCGGGAGCTGAGAGAGCCGAGATGTAAAAAAGCTGGAGCTGAGAGTCAGAGCCGAGATCCATAAGAGAGGGAGTTGAGAGACAGATCGGATATTTATAGAGAGTGGGAGCTGAGAGTCAGAACGGAGATTTATAGAGATCAGGAGCAGAGCGTCAGAGCGGAGATTTTTGAAGAGTGGGATCTGAGAGTCAGAGCAGAGATTTATAAAGAGCGGAACTCAGAGTCCTAGCAGAGATTTATAAAGATCAGGAGCTGAGAATCAGCACGGAGTTTTAAAAAGAGTGAGAGCTGAGAGTCAGAGCAGAGATTTATAAAGAGTGGAACTGAGGGTCAGATCCGAGATTTATAAAGAGTGGGAGCTGAGAGTCAGAGCAGAGATTTATAAAGAGCGGGAGTTGAGAGTCAGAGCAGAGATTTATAAAGAGCGGAACTCAGAGTCCTAGCAGAGATTTATAAAGATCGGGAGCTGAGAATCAGCACGGAGTTTTAAAAAGAGTGAGAGCTGAGAGTCAGAGTAGAGATTTATAAAGAGTGGAACTGTGAAGCAGAGCCGAGATTTATAAAGAGTGGGAGCTGAGAGTCAGAGTGGAGATTTAAAAAGGGCGGGAGCTGAGAATCAACATGGAGATTTAAAAAGGGTGAGAGCTGAGAGTCAGGGCGGAGATTTAAAATGAGCGGGAGCTGAGGGTCAGAGCAGAGATTTAAAAAGAGCTGGACCTGAGAGTCAGGGCGGAGATTTATAAAGAGCGGGAGCTGAGAGTCAGACCAGAGATTTATAAAGAGCGGGAGCTGAGCGAGCAGTGATTTAAAAAATTGGGAGCAGAGAGTCAGAGTGGCGATTTAATTAAAGCAGGATCTGAGAGGCAGAGCGGAGATTTAAAAAGAGTGGAAGCTGTAAGTCAGAATGTATATTTAAGAATAGCGCGAGCTGAGAGTCCGAGCAGAGATTTAAAAGGAGTGGGAGCTGAACGTCAGACTGGAGATTTATAAAGAGCGGGAGCTGTGAGTCAGAGCCGAGATTTAAAAAGAGCAGGAGCTGAAAGTTAGAGCTGAGAGTTCTAGAGAGCAGGAGCTGAGAGTCAGAGCTGAGATTAATAAAGTGCAGGGTATGAGAGTAAGACTGGAGATTTATAATGAGCGGGAGTTGAGAGTCAGAGCGGAGATATAAAAAGAGCGGGAGCTGAGAGTGAGAGCAGAGATTTATTAAGAGCAGGGGATGAGAGCAAGACTGCAGATTTATAAAGAGCGGGAGCTGTGAGTCAGAGCTGACATTTATTAAGAGCGGGAGCTGAGAGTTAGAGCAGAGATTTCTAGAGAGCGGGAGCTGAGATTTAAAATGAGCGGGAGCTGAGGGTCAAAGCTGAGATTTATAAGAGCGGGATGGAGAGACAGATCGGATATTTATAGAGATCAGGAGTGGAGCGTCAGAGTGGAGATTTATAAAGAGCGGGATCTGAGAGTCAGAGCAGAGATTATCAATAGATGCAAATTAAATCTCCAAACTCTTTTCAAATTCTACTGTTGGAACTTCTTTTACATAATTTTCTATGAATAACCGAGTAAGATTTGTTTTCATACTGCAGCGAATATCAAGTTCCCTTTCTATAAAAATGAAACAAATAGTCATTGGAGCCCGTTTACCTCTGAAGATACAGAAGCTGTGAAAAGGAATGAAACACTCAAATGCAAACACTAGGATAGCTGACAATAATCAAACAGGCGACAGGTTTGTGAATGACAAGCTTTCTGAAATTATGAATTGAGGTATTATTTGATGTGCTACTTGCTTTCAATTCAAATAGCCATTTATAGAGCCATAGAACCAAAGAAAAGCTATGGCACAGAAAGAGGCCATTCATCCCATTGTGTCTGCGTGGGCAGTTTAAACGGATAAAATAAATTAGCTGTTCACTTTTTATCTCGCTTTCCACCGCCTGATTACAACACTTCAGGTGCAGATCCAGGTAACTTTTAAATGAATAGAATTTTTCAACCTCAACAACTAATTTAGGCAGTGAATTCCAGATGCCTTTTTACTTAATGGTACAATGCTCGCAGACCTCCAATCTTCTGGTACCTCACGTGTATCTAGTGTGGGTTGGATCCTCAGAACATCGACTATTAAATCCCTGGCTTCCTTTAACAAACTGGGATACAGTCCATCTGGCCCTGGCGATTTATCCACCTTCATGGATGCCAGTCCCTCCAGTACTTGCTCTCTCATTATGCTAATCTGTCTAATGTTTTGCACTCTTCTTTTTTAACTAGGATGCCTGCATTATCTTTCACCTTAGTGAAGACAGAGGCAAAGTTATCATTGAGAACCCTGTCCACATCTTCAGCATCAATGCACAAGTTACCGTACAGATTTAAAAAGAGTGGGAACTGAGAGTCAGGGTGGAGATTTATAAAGAGCGGGAGCTAAGAGTCAGAGCGAAGTTTTAAAAAGAGCGGGAGCAGAGTCAGGGCAGAGATTTATAAAGAGCAGGAGCTGAGAGTCAGAGCAGAGATTTATAAAGAGCACGAGCTGGGAGTCTAGGTGGAGACTTAAAAAGAGCAGGAGCTGTGAGGCAGATCAGAGTTTTAACAAAAGCAAGAGCTTAGAGTCAGCGAGGAGATTTAAAAATAGTGAGAGCTGAGAGTCAGGGCGCAGATTTAAAATGAGTGGGAACTGAGGGTCAGAGCAGAGTTTTAAAAAGAGCTGGAGCTGAGAGTCATGGTGGAGATTTAAAAAGAGCAGGAGATGAGAGTCAGAACAGAGATTTATAAAGAGTGGGAGCTGAGGGTTAGAGCGGAGATTTATAAGGAGTGGGAGCTGAGGGTTAGAGCGGAGATTTAAAAAGACCATGAGCTCAGAATTAGAGCGGAGATTTATAAGGAGTGGGAGCTGAGGGTTAGAGCAGAGATTTAAAAAGAGCATGAGCTCAGAATTAGAGCGGAGATTTATAATGAGCGTGAGCAGAGGGTCAGAGTGGAGATTTATAAAGGGTGGGAGCTGAGAGAGCGGATATTTCAGAATAGTGGGAGCTGAGAGTCTGAGTGGAGATTTGAAAAGAGCGGGAGCTCAGGGTCGGTGTGGAGAGTAAAAAAGAGGGAGAGCTACGAGTCAGAGTGGAGATTTAAAAACATCAGGAGATGAGAGTTACAGCGAAGTTTTAAGAAGAGCAGGAGCTGAGAGAACCAAGATTTGAAAAGAGCGGGAGCTGAGAGTCAGATTGAAGATTTAAAAAGACCGGAATCTGAGATAGTGCAGATCTTAAAAAGTGTGGGAGCTGTGAGTCAGGCTGGAGATTCATTAAGAGCGGGATCTGAGAATCAGCGTGAAGTTTTAAAAGGAGCAGGAGTTGAGGGTCAGAGTGGAGACTTAAAAATTTGGGAGCTGTGAGTCAGAGTGGAGACTTAAAAAGGGCAGGAACTTAGAGTTGTAGCAGTGATTTGTAAATAGCGGAAGCTGAGAGTCTGGACAGAGATTTATAAAAAGTGGAACTGAGAGTCAGAGAGAAGATTTCTAAAGAGCGGGAGCTGAGAGAGCCGAGATGTAAAAAAGCTGGAGCTGAGAGTCAGAGCAGAGATTTATAAGATCGTGAGTTGAGAGACAGATCGGATATTTATAGAGAGGGGGAGCTGAGAGTCAGAACGGAGATTTATAGAGATCAGGAGCGGAGCGTCAGAGCGGAGATTTATGAAGAGTGGGATCTGAGAGTCAGAGCAGAGATTTATAAAGAGCGGAACTCAGAGTCCTAGCAGAGATTTATAAAGATCGGGAGCTGAGAGTCAGAGCCGAGATTTATTAAGAGCGGGAGCTGAGAGTCAGAGCCGAGGTTTAAAGAGACCGGGAGCTAGAGCCAGAGCAGAGATTTAAAGAGGCTGGGAACTGAGAGTCAGAGCAGAGAGTTATAAAGAGTGGAACTGAGAGTCAGAGCCGAGATTTATAAAGAGTGGGAGCTGAGAGTCAGAGTGGAGATTTAAAAAGGGCGGGAGCTGAGAATCAACATGGAGATTTAAAAAGGGTGAGAGCTGAGAGTCAGGGCGGAGATTTAAAATGAGCGGGAGCTGAGGGTCAGAGCAGAGATTTAAAAAGAGCTGGACCTGAGAGTCAGGGCGGAGATTTATAAAGAGCGGGAGCTGAGAGTCAGAGCAGAGATTTATAAAGAGTGGAACTGAGGGTCAGAGCCGAGATTTATAAAGAGTGGGAGCTGAGAGTCAGAGCCGAGATTTATTAAGAGTGGGATCTGAGAGTCAGAGCAGAGATTTATAAAGAGCAGAACTCAGAGTCCTAGCAGAGATTTATAAAGATCGGGAGCTGAGAATCAGCACGGAGTTTTAAAAAGAGTGAGAGCTGAGAGTCAGAGTAGAGATTTATAAAGAGTGGAACTGTGAAGCAGAGCCGAGATTTATAAAGAGTGGGAGCTGAGAGTCAGAGTGGAGATTTAAAAAGGGCAGGAGCTGAGAATCAACATGGAGATTTAAAAAGGGTGAGAGCTGAGAGTCAGGGCGGAGATTTAAAATGAGTGGGAGCTGAGGGTCAGAGCAGAGATTTAAAAAGAGCGGGAGCTTAGCGAGCGGTGATTTAAAAAATTGGGAGCAGAGAGTCAGAGTGGAGATTTAATTAAAGCAGGATCTGAGAGGCAGAGCGGAGATTTAAAAAGAGTGGGAGCTGTAAGTCAGAATGTATATTTAAGAATAGCGCGAGCTGAGAGTCCGAGCAGAGATTTAAAAGGAGTGGGAGCTGAACGTCAGACTGGAGATTTATAAAGAGCGGGAGCTGTGAGTCAGAGCCGAGATTTAAAAAGAGCAGGAGCTGAAAGTTAGAGCTGAGAGTTCTAGAGAGCAGGAGCTGAGAGTCAGAGCTGAGATTAATAAAGTGCAGGGTATGAGAGTAAGACTGGAGATTTATAATGAGCGGGAGTTGAGAGTCAGAGCGGAGATATAAAAAGAGCGGGAGCTGAGAGTGAGAGCAGAGATTTATTAAGAGCAGGGGATGAGAGCAAGACTGCAGATTTATAAAGAGCGGGAGCTGTGAGTCAGAGCTGACATTTATTAAGAGCGGGAGCTGAGAGTTAGAGCAGAGATTTCTAGAGAGCGGGAGCTGAGATTTAAAATGAGCGGGAGCTGAGAGTCAAAGCTGAGATTTATAAGAGCGGGATGGAGAGACAGATCGGATATTTGTAGAGATCAGGAGTGGAGCGTCAGAGTGGAGATTTATAAAGAGCGGGATCTGAGAGTCAGAGCAGAGATTATCAATAGCTGCAAATTAAATCTCCAAACTCTTTTCAAATTCTACTGTTGGAAGTTCTTTTACATAATTTTCTATGAATAACCGAGTAAGATTTGTTTTCATACTGCAGCGAATATCAAGTTCCCTTTCTATAAAAATGAAACAAATAGTCATTGGAGCCCGTTTACCTCTGAAGATACAGAAGCTGTGAAAAGGAATGAAACACTCAAATGCAAACAATAGGATAGCTGACAATAATCAAACAGGCGACAGGTTTGTGAATGACAAGCTTTCTAAAATTATGAATTGAGCTATTATTTGATGTGCTACTTGCTTTCAATTCAAATAGCCATTTATAGAGCCATAGAACCAAAGAAAAGCTATGGCACAGAAAGAGGCCATTCATCCCATTGTGTCTGCGTGGGCAGTTTAAACGGATAAAATAAATTAGCTGTTCACTTTTTATCTCGCTTTCCACCGCCTGATTACAACACTTCAGGTGCAGATCCAGGTAACTTTTAAATGAATAGAATTTTTCAACCTCAACAACTAATTTAGGCAGTGAATTCCAGATGCCTTTTTACTTAATGGTACAATGCTCGCAGACCTCCAATCTTCTGGTACCTCACGTGTATCTAGTGTGGGTTGGATCCTCAGAACATCGACTATTACCTCCCTGGCTTCCTTTAACAAACTGGGATACAATCCATCTGGCCCTGGCGATTTATCCACCTTCATGGATGCCAGTCCCTCCAGTACTTGCTCTCTCATTATGCTAATCTGTCTAATATTTTGCACTCTTCTTTTTTAACTAGGATGCCTGCATTATCTTTCACCTTAGTGAAGACAGAGGCAAAGTAATCATTGAGAACCCTGTCCACATCTTCAGCATCAATGCACAAGTTACCGTACAGATTTAAAAAGAGTGGGAACTGAGAGTCAGGGTGGAGATTTATAAAGAGCGGGAGCTAAGAGTCAGAGCGAAATTTTAAAAAGAGCGGGAGCAGAGTCAGGGCAGAGATTTATAAAGAGCAGGAGCTGAGAGTCAGAGCAGAGATTTATAAAGAGCACGAGCTGGGAGTCTAGGTGGAGACTTAAAAAGAGCGGGAGCTGTAAGGCAGATCAGAGTTTTAACAAAAGCGAGAGCTTAGAGTCAGCGAGGAGATTTAAAAATAGTGAGAGCTGAGAGTCAGGGCGCAGATTTAAAATGAGTGGGAACTGAGGGTCAGAGCAGAGTTTTAAAAAGAGCTGGAGCTGAGAGTCATGGTGGAGATTTAAAAAGAGCAGGAGATGAGAGTCAGAGCAGAGATTTATAAAGAGTGGGAGCTGAGGGTTAGAGTGGAGATTTATAAGGAGTGGGAGCTGAGGGTTAGAGCGGAGATTTATAAAGAGTATGAGATCAGAATTAGAGCGGAGATTTATAATGAGCATGAGCAGAGGGTCAGAGTGGAGATTTATAAAGGGTGGGAGCTGAGAGAGCGGATATTTCAGAATAGTGGGAGCTGAGAGTCTGAGTGGAGATTTGAAAAGAGCGGGAGCTCAGCGTCGGTGTGGAGAGTAAAAAAGAGGGAGAGCTACGAGTCAGAGTGGAGATTTAAAAACATCAGGAGATGAGAGTTACAGCGAAGTTTTAAGAAGAGCTGGAGCTGAGAGAACCAAGATTTGAAAAGAGCGGGAGCTGAGAGTCAGATTGAAGATTTAAAAAGACCGGAATCTGAGATAGTGGAGATCTTAAAAAGTGTGGGAGCTGTGAGTCAGGCTGGAGATTCATTAAGAGAAGGATCTGAGAATCAGCGTGAAGTTTTAAAAGGAGCAGGAGTTGAGGGTCAGAGTGGAGACTTAAAAATTTGGGAGCTGTGAGTCAGAGTGGAGACTTAAAAAGGGCAGGAGCTTAGAGTTGTAGCAGTGATTTGTAAATAGCGGAAGCTGAGAGTCTGGACAGAGATTTATAAAAAGTGGAACTGAGAGTCAGAGAGAAGATTTCTAAAGAGCGGGAGCTGAGAGAGCCGAGATGTAAAAAAGCTGGAGCTGAGAGTCAGAGCCGAGATCCATAAGAGAGGGAAGAGAGACAGATCGGATATTTATAGAGAGTGGGAGCTGAGAGTCAGAACGGAGATTTATAGAGATCAGGAGCAGAGCGTCAGAGCGGAGATTTTTGAAGAGTGGGATCTGAGAGTCAGAGCAGAGATTTATAAAGAGCGGAACTCAGAGTCCTAGCAGAGATTTATAAAGATCAGGAGCTGAGAATCAGCACGGAGTTTTAAAAAGAGTGAGAGCTGAGAGTCAGAGCAGAGATTTATAAAGAGCGGGTGTTAAGAGTCAGAGCCGATATTTATAAAGAGCAGGAGCTGGGAGTCAGGGTGGAGAATTAAAAAGAGCAGGAGCTGAGAGGCATATCAGAGATTTAACAAAAGCGGGAGCTTAGAGCCGGAGAGGAGATATAAAATTTGTGAGAGCTGAGAGTTAGGGCGGCGATTTAAAATGAGCAGGAGCTGAGGGTCAGAGCAGAGATTTAAAATGACCTGTAGCTGAGAGTCACAGTGGAGATCTAATAAGAGCAGGATCTGAGAGGCAGAGTGGAGATTTAAAAAGAGTGGGAGCTGAGAGTCAGAGCAGAGATTTAAAAGGAGCGGGAGCGGAAAATCAAAAGGTAGATTTAAAAAAGAGCGGGAGCTGAGAGTCAGAGCGGAGATTTAAAAAGAGCAGGAGCTAAGAGTCAGCGTGGAGATTTAAAAAGAGCCGGAGCTGAGAGTCAGTGCAGAAATTTAAAAACAGCTGGAGTTGAGAATCAGGGCAGAGATTTATAAAGAGCGTGTGCTGAGAGGCAGATCAGTGTTTTACCAAAAGCGGGAGCTGAGAGTCAGTGCAGAAATTTAAAAACAGCTGGAGTTGAGAATCAGAGCAGAGATTTATAAAGAGCGTGTGCTGAGAGGCAGATCAGTGTTTTACCAAAAGCGGGAGCTGAGGGTCAGAGCAGAAATTAAAAAGAGCTGGAGTTGAGAATCAGAGCAGAGATTTATAAAGAGCGTGTGCTGAGAGGCAGATCAGTGTTTTACCAAAAGCGGGAGCTGAGGGTCAGAGCAGAGGTTTATAGAGAGCGGGAGCTGAGAGTCAGAGCAGAAATTTATAAAGAGCAGGAGCTGGGAGTCTGGGTGCAGACTTAAAAAGTGCGGGAGCTGAGAGGCAGATCAGATTTTTAACAAAAGCGGGAGCTTATAGTCAGAGAGGAGATGTAAAAATAGTGAGAGCTGAGAGTCAGGGTGGAGATTTAAAATGAGCGGGAGCTGAGGGTCAGAGCAGAGATTTAAAAAGAGCGGGAGCTGTGAGTCAGTGTGGAGATTTAAAATGAGCGGGTGCTGAGAGTCAGAGCAGAGATTTATAAAGAGCGGGTGTAAGAGTCAGAGCCGGGATTTATAAAGAGCAGGAGCTGGGAGTCAGGGTGGAGAATTAAAAACAGTGGGAGCTGAGAGTCAGAGTGGAAATTTAAGAAGAGCGGGAGCTGTAAGTCAGAGCGTAGATTTAAAAAGAGCGGGAGCTGAGAGCCAGAGCAGAGATTTAAAGAGACTGGGAGCTGAGAGTCAGAGCAGAGATTTATAGAGCATGGGAGCTGAGAGTCAGAGCAGAGATTTAAAATGAGTGGGAGCTGAGAGTCAGGGCAGAGATTTTTAATGATTGGGAGCAAAGAGTCAGAGCGAAGATTTAAAAAGAGCGGGAGCAGAGTCAGAGCGGACATTTAAAAAGAAGAGGAGCTGAGAGTCAGAGTGAAGATATAAAAAGAGCGGGAGCTGAGAGTCAGAGCAGAGATTTATAAAGAGTTGGAGCTGAGAGACAGTGCAATGATGTATAAAGAGAGAGGAGTGGGAGTCAGGGCAGAGAGTTATAGAGAGGATGAGCTGAGAGTCAGAGCAGAGATTTATAGAGAGCGGGAGCTGATTGCCAGACCAGAGATTTCTAGAGAGCGGGAGCTGTGTGTCAGAGCCGAGATTTATAGAGAGCAAGAGCTGAGAGTCATAGCGGAGATTTAAAAATGTGGGGAGCTGTGAATCAGAGCCGAGATTTATAAAGAGCGGGAGCTGAGAGTTAGAGCAGAGATTTCTAGAGCGTGGGAGCTGAGAGACAGAGCAGAGATTTAAAGTGACCAGGAGCTGAGAATCGGAATGGAGATTTTAAAAGATCGGGAGCTGAGAGTCAGAGCAGAGATTTATAGAGCGTGGGAGCTGAGAGTCAGAGCGGAGATTTAAAAGAGCGTGAGCTGAAATTCAGAGCAGAGATTTATAAAGAGCAGGGTGTGAGACTCAGACTGGAGATTTATAAAGAGCGGGCGCTGTGAGTCAGAGACGAGATTTATAAAGAGCGGGAGCTGAGAGTTAGAGCAGAGATTTAAAGAGACCGGGAGCTGACAGTCAGAGTGGAGATTTAAAAGTAGGGGAGCAGAGAGTCAGAGCAGAGATTTATGGAGCATGTGAGCTGAGAGTCAGAGCAGAGATTTAAAATGAGTGGGAGCTGATGGTCAGGGCAGAGATTTTTAAGCAACGGGAGTTAAGAGTCAGAGCGAAGATTTAAAAGGAGCGGGAGCAGAGTCAGTGTGGAGATTTAAAAAGAAGAGGAGCTGAGAGTCAGAGTGAAGATATAAAAAGAGCCGGAGCTGAGAGTCAGAGCAGAGATTTCTGAAGAATGGGAGCTGAGAGGCATGGCAGAGATTTAAAATGAGCGGGAGCTGAGAGTCAGAGCCGAGATTTATAAGAGCGGGAGTTGAGAGACAGATCGGATATTTATAGGGAGTGGGAGCTGAGAGTCAGAACGGAGATTTATAGAGATCAGGAGCAGAGCGTCAGAGCGGAGATTTATGAAGAGTGGGATCTGAGAGTCAGAGCAGAGATTTATAAAGAGCGGAACTCAGAGTCCTAGCAGAGATTTATAAAGATTGGGAGGTGAGAATCAGCACGGAGTTTTAAAAAGAGTGAGAGCTGAGAGTCAGGGCGGAGATTTAAAATGAGCGGGTGCTGAGAGTCAGAGCAGAGATTTATAAAGACTGGAACTAAGAGTCCGAGCCGAGATTTTTAAAGAGCGGGAGCTGAGAGTCAGGGTGGAGATTTAAAAAGAGCGGGAGTTGAGAATCAGCATGGAGATTTAAAAAGGGTGAGAGCTGAGAGTCAGGGCGGAGACTTAAAATGAGCGGGAGCTGAGGGTCAGAGCAGAGATTTAAAAAGAGCTGGACCTGAGAGTCAGGGCGGAGATTTATAAAGAGCGGGAGCTGAGAGTCAGAGCAGAGATTTATAAAGAGTGGAACTGAGACTCAGAGCAGAGATTTATAAAGAGCGGGAGCTGAGCGAGCGGTGATTTAAAAAATTGGGAGCAGAGAGTCAGAGTGGAGATTTAATAAAAGCAGGATCTGAGAGGCAGAGCGGAGATTTAAAAAGAGCGGGAGCTGTAAGTCAGAATGTATATTTAAGAATAGCGCGAGCTGAGAGTCAGAGCAGAGATTTAAAAGGAGTGGGAGCTGAACGTCAGACTGGAGATTTATAAAGAGCGGGAGCTGTGAGTCAGAGCCGAGATTTATAAAGAGCGGGAGCTGAAAGTTAGAGCTGAGATTTCTAGAGAGCAGGAGCTGAGAGTCAGAGCTGAGATTAATAAAGTGCAGGGTATGAGAGTAAGACTGGAGACTTATAATGAGCGGTAGTTGAGAGTCAGAGCGGAGATATAAAAAGAGCGGGAGCTGAGAGTGAGAGCAGAGATTTAATAAGAGCAGGGGATGAGAGACAGACTGCAGATTTATAAAAAGCGGGAGCTGTGAGTCAGAGCCGAGATTTATTAAGAGCGGGAGCTGAGAGTTAGAGCAGAGATTTCTAGAGAGCAGGAGCTGAGAGTCAGAGCAGAGATTTAAAGAGACTGGGAGCTGAGAATCAGAGCAGGGATTTATAGTGCGTGGGAGCTGAGAGTCAGAGCAGAGATTTACAGAGCGTGGGAGCTGAGAATCAGAGCAGAGATTTAAAATGAATGGGAGCTGACAGTCGTGGCAGAGATTTTTAATGATTGGGAGCAAAGAGTCAGAGCGAAGATTTAAAATGAGCGGGAGAAGAGTCAGAGCGGAGATTTAAACTGAAGAGCAGCTGAGAGTCAGAGTGAAGATATAAAAAGTGCAGGAGCTGCGACTCAGAGCATAGATTTATTAAGAGTGTGAGCTGAGAGACTGCGCACAGATTTTTGAAGAGCGAGAGCTGGGAGACAGGGCAGAGATTCATAGAGAGCAGGAGCCAAGTGTCAGAGCAGAGATTTAAAATGAGCAGGAGCTGAGAGTCAAAGCCGAGATTTATAAGAGCGGGATGGAGAGACAGATCGGCGATTTATAGAGGTCAGGAGCAGAGCGGCAGAGTGGAGATTTATAAAGAGCGGGATCTGAGAGTCAGAGCAGCGATTAACAATAGATGCAAATTAAATCTCCAAACTCTTTTCAAATTCTGCTGTTGGAACTTCTTTTACATAATTTTCTAGGAATAACCGAGTAAGATTTGTTTTCATACTGCAGCGAAAATCAAGTTCCCTTTCTATAAAAATGAAACAAATAGTCGTTGGAGCCCATTTACCTCTGAAGATACAGAAGCTGTGAAAAGGAATGAAACACTCAAATGCAAACAATAGGATAGCTGACAATAATCAAACAGGCGACAGGTTTGTGAATGACACGCTTTCTGAAATTATGAATTGAGCTATTATGTGATGTGCTACTTGCTTTCAATTCTAATAGCCATTTATAGAGCCTTAGAACCAAAGAAAATCTATGGCACAGAAAGAGGCCATTCATCCCATTGTGCCTGCATGGACCGTTTAAAGGGATAAAAGAAATTAGCTGTTCACTTTTAATCTCGCTTTCCACCACCTGATTACAACACTCCAGGTGCAGATCCAGGTAACTTTTAAATGAATAGAATTTTTCAACCTCAACAACTAATTTAGGCAGTGAATTCCAGATGCCTTTTTACATAATGGTACAATGCTCGCAGACCTCCAATCTTCTGGTACCTCACGTGTATCTAGTGTGGGTTGGATCCTCAGAGCATCGACTATTACCTCCCTGGCTTCCTTTAACAAACTGGGATACAATCCATCTGGCCCTGGCGGTTTATCCACCTTCATGGATGCTAGTCCCTCCAGTACTTGCTCTCTCATTATGCTAATCTATCTAATATTTTGCACTCTTTTTTTTTAACTAGGATGCCTGCATTAACTTTCGCCTTAGTGAAGACAGAGGCAAAGTACTCATTGAGAACCCTGTCCACATCTTCAGCATCAATGCACAAGTTACCGTACAGATTTAAAAAGAGTGGGAACTGCGAGTCAGGACGGAGATTTATAAAGAGCGGGAGCTAAGAGTCAGATCGAAGATTTAAAAAGAGCGGGAGCAGAGTCAGGGCAGAGATTTATAAAGACCAGGAACTGAGAGTCAGAGCAGAGATTTATAAAGAGCATGAGCTGGGAGTCTAGGTGGAGACTTAAAAAGAGCGGGAGCTGAGAGGCAGATCAGAGTTTTAACAAAAGCGGTAGCTTAGAGTCAGTGAGGAGATTTAAAAATAGTGAGAGCTGAGAGTCAGGGCGCAGATTTAAAATGATCGGGAACTGATGGTCAGAGCAGAGTTTTAAAAAGAGCTGGAGCTGAGAGTCATGGTGGAGATTTAAAAAGAGCAGGAGATGAGAGTCACAGGAGAGATTTATAAAGAGTGGGAGCTGAGGGTTAGAGCGGAGATTTAAAATGAGCGTGAGTTGAGGGTCAGAGCAGAGATTTAAAAAGAGCTGGAGCTGAGAGTCACAGTGGAGATTTAATAAGAGCAGCATCTGAAAGGCAGAGCAGAGATTTACAAAGTGCGGGAGCTATAATTCAGAGTGTAGATTTAAAAAGAGTGGGAGCTGAGAGTCAGGGCAGAGATTTAAAAGCAGCTGGAGCTGAAAATCAAAAGGTAGATTTAAAAAAGAGCGGGAGCTGAGAGTCAGAGCAGAGATTTAAAAAGAGCAGGAGCTGAGAGTTAGAGTGGAGATTTAAAAACTGCGGGAGGTAAGAGTCAGAGTGGACATTTTAAAAGAGCCGGAACTGAGGGACATTGCAGAAATTTAAAAAGAGCGGGAGTTGAGAATCAGAGCAGAGATTTAAAAATAGCTGGAGCTGAGAGTCAGAGTGGAGATTTAATAAGAGCAGGATCTGAGAGTCAGAGCAGAGATTTAAAAGGAGCAGGAGCTGAAAGTCAGAACATAGGTTTAAAAAATGCGGGAGCTGAGAGTCAGAGTGGAGATTTAAAAAGTGCGGGAGCTTGGAGTCAGAGCGGAGATTTATAAAGATCAGGAGGTGGGAGTCTGTGTGGAGATTTAAAAAGAGCGGTAGCTGAGAGTCAGATCAGATTTTAAACGAAAGCGGGAGCTTAGAGTCAGAGAGGTGATTTAAAAATAGTGAGAACTGACAGTCAGGGCATAGGTTTAAAAGGATTGGGAGCTGAAAGTCAGAGCGTAGATTTGAAAAAAAGAGCCGGAGCTGAGAGTCAGAGCGGAGATTTAAAAAGAGTGGGAGTTAAAAGTCAGAGCGCAAATTTAAAAAGAGCAGGAGCTGAGAGTCAGAGAGGAGATCTAAAAAGAGCCTGAGCTCTGACCCAGAGCGAAGAATTATGAAGTGTGCGGGCTGAGAGTCAGAGCGGAGATTTAAAAAGAGCGGGAGCTGAGAGTCAGAGTGGAGATTTGTAAACAGCGTGATCTGAGAGTCAGGGCAGACATTTATAGAGAGCAGAAGTTGAGAGTCAGTGTGGAGATTTACAGAGAGCGGGAGCTGAGAGCCAGACGAGAGATTTATAGAGAGGGAGAGCTGAGAGTCAGAGCGCAGATTTAAAAAAGGTGGGAGCTTTGATCAGAGCCGAGATTTTTAAAGAGCGGTGCTGAGAGTCAGAGCAGAGATTCATAAAGAGCGGGTGTTAAGAGTCAAAGCCGAGATTTATAAAGAGCAGGAGCTGGGAGTCAGGGTGGAGAATTAAAAAGAGCAGGGGCTGGGAGTCTGGGTGGAGACTTAAAAAGAGCGGGAGCTGAAAGGCAGATCAGAGTTTTAACAAAAGCGGGAGCTTAGAGCCGGAGAGGAGATATAAAAATTGTGAGAGCTGAGAGTTAGGGCGGCGATTTAAAATGAGCGGGAGCTGAGAGTCAGAGCAGAGATTTAAAAGGAGCGGGAGCTGAAAATCAAAAGGTAGATTTAAAAAAGAGCGGGAGCTGTGATTCAGGACGGAGATTTAAAAAGAGCAGGAGCTGAGAGTCAGAGTGGAGAATTAAAAAGAGCCGGAGCTGAGAGTCAGTGCAGAAATTTTAAAAGAGCGGGAGTTGAGAATCAGAGCATAGATTTATAAAGAGCGTGTGCTGAGAGGCAGATCAGAGTTTGAACAAAAGCGGGAGCTGAGAGTCAGAGCAGAGATTTATAAAGAGCAGGAGCTGGGAGTCTGGGTGCAGACTTAAAAAGAGCGGGAGCTGAGAGGCAGATCAGAGTTTTAACAAAAGCGGGAGCTTATAGTCAGAGAGGAGATGTAAAAATAGTGAGAGCTGAGAGTCAGTGTGGAGATTTAAAATGAGCGGGAGCTGAGAGTCAGAGCGGAAATTTAAAAAGTGCGGGAGCTGTAAGTCAGAGCGTAGATTTAAAAAGAGCGGGAGCTGAGAGCCAGAGCAGAGATTTAAAAGGAGCAGGAGCTAAAAGTCAGAACATAGGTTTAAAAAGTGCGGGAGCTGAGAGTCAGAGTGGAGATTTTAAATGTGTGGGAGCTGAGAGTCAGAGCGGAGATTTATAAAGAGCAGGAGGTGGGAGTCTGTCTGGAGATTTAAAAAGAGCAGAAGCTGAGAGGCAGATCAGAGTTTTAATGAAAGTGGGACCTTAGTGTCAGAGAGGTGATTTAAAAATAGTGAGAACTGAGAGTCAGGGCAAGATTTAAAAGGATTGGGAGCTGAAAGTCAGAGCGTAGATTTAAAAAAAGAGCGGGAGCTGAGAGTCAGAGCGGAGATTTAAGAAGAGCAGGAGCTGTGACCCAGATCGGAGAATTATGAAGCACAGGGGCTGAGACTCAGAGAAGAGATTTATAAAGAGCGGGAGCTGAGAGTCAGGGCAGACATTTATAGAGAGCGGAAGTTGAGAGACAGTGCGGAGATTTATAGAGAGCGGGAGCTGAGAGTCATAGTGGAGATTTAAAAAAGGTGGGAGCTTTGATCAGAGCTGAGATTTATAAAGAGCGGAGGCTGAGAGTCAGAGCAGAGATTTATAAAGAGCGGGTGTTAAGAGTCAGAGCCGAGGTATATAAAGAGCAGGAGATGGGAGTCAGGGTGGAGAATTAAAAAGAGCGGGAGCTGGGATTCTGGGTGGAGACTTAAAAAGAGCAGGAGCTGAGAGGCAGATCAGAGTTTTAACAAAAGCGGGAGCTTAGAGTCAGAGAGGAGATATAAAAATTGTGAGAGCGGAGAGTTAGGGCGGAGATTTAAAATGAGCGGGAGCTGAGGGTCAGAGCAGAGATTTAAAAAGAGCGGGAGCTGTGAGTCAGGGCGGAGATTTAAAATGAGCGGGAGCTGAGGGTCAGAGCAGAGATTTAAAAAGAGCTGGAGCTGAGAGTCACAGTGGAGATTTAATAAGAGCAGGATCTGAGAGGCAGATCGGAGATTTACAAAGTGCGGGAGCTGAGAGGCAGATCAGAGTTTTAACAAAAGCGGGAGCGTAGAGTCAGAGAGGAGATATAAAATTTGTGAGAGCTGAGAGTTAGGGCGGAGATTTAAAATGAGCGGGAGCTGAGGGTCAGAGCAGAGATTTAAAAAGAGCTGGAGCTGGGAGTCACAGTGGAGATTTAATAAGAGCAGGATCTGAGAGGCAGATCGGAGATTTACAAAGTGCGGGAGCTGTAATTCAGAGCGTAGATTTAAAAAGAGTGGGAGCTGAGAGTCAGAGCGGAGATTTAAAAAGAGCGGGAGCTGAGAGTCAGAGCGGAGATTTAAAAAGAGCGGGAGCTGAGAGTCAGAGCGGAGATTTAAAAAGTGCGTGAGCTAAGAATCAGAGTGGACATTTTAAAAGATCCGGAGCTTAAGGTCAGAGCAGAAATTTAAAAAGAGCGGGAGTTGAGAATCAGAGCAGAGATTTAAAAATAGCTGGAGCTGAGAGTCAGAGTGGAGATTTAATAAGAGCAGGATCTGAGAGGCAGAGCAGAGATTTAAAAGGAGCGGGAGCTGAAAGTCAAAAGATAGATTGAAAAAACAGCGGGAGCTGAGAGTCAGAGTGGAGATTTAAAAAGAGTGGGAGCTGAAAGTCAGAGCGCAAATTTAAAAAGAGAAGGAACTGAGAGTCAGAGCGGAGATTTAAAAAGAGCGGGAGCTGAGAGACAGAGTGGAGATTTATTAACATAAAGCTGAGAGTCAGGGCAGACATTTACAGAGAGCGGAAGTTGAGAGTCAGTGCGGAGATTTATAGAGAGCGGCAGCTGAGAGCCAGACGAGAGATTTATAGACAGGGAGAGCTGAGAGACATAGCGGAGATTTAAAAAAGTTGCGAGCTTTGATCAGAGCCGAGATTTATAAAGAGCGGGAGCTGGGAGTCATGGTGGATAATTAAAAACAGCGGGAGCTGAGAGTCAGAGCGGAAATTTAAGAAGAGCGGGAGCTGTAATTCAGAGCGTAGATTTAAATAGAGCGGGAGCTGAGAGCCAGAGCAGAGATTTTAAAGGAGCAGGAACTGAAAGTCAGAACATAGGTTTAAAAAATGCGGGAGCTGAGAGTCAGAGTGGAATTTAAAAAGGGTGGGAGCTGAGAGTCAGAGCGGAGATTCATAAAGAGCACGAGGTGGGAGTCTGTGTGGAGATTTAAAAAGAGCGGGAGCTGAGAGGCAGATCAGAGTTCAAACGAAAGCGGGAGCTTAGAGTCAGAGAGGAGATTTAAAAATAGTGAGAACTGACAGTCAGGGCATAGGTTTAAAAGGATTGGGGGCTGAAAGTCAGAGCGTAGATTTAAAAAAAGAGTGGGAGCTGAGAGTCAGAGCGGAGATTTAAAAAGAGTGGGAGCTGAAAGTCAGAGCGCAAATTTAAAAAAAGCAGGAGCTGAGAGTCAGAGAGGAGATTTAAAAAGAGCGGGAGCTGTGACCCAGAGCGGAGAATTATGAAGCGCGCGGGCTGAGAGTCAGAGTGGATATTTAAAAAGAGCGGGAGCTGAGAGTCAGAGTGGAGATTTATAAACAGCGTGAGCTGAGAGTCAGGGCAGACATTTATAGAGAGCGGAAGTTGAGAGTCAGTGCGGAGATTTATAGAGAGCGGGAGCTGAGAGCCAGACGAGAGATTTGTAGAGAGGGAGAGCTGAGAGTCATAGTGGATATTTTAAAAAGGCGGGAAACTTGATCAGAGCCGAGATTTATCAAGAGCGGGAGCTGAGAGTCAGAGCAGAGATTTATAAAGAGCGGGTGTTAAGAGTAAGGACCGAGATTTATAAAGAGCAGGAGCTGGGAGTCAAAGTGGAGAATTAAAAGGAGCAGGAGCTGGAGTCTTTGTGGAGACTTAAAAAGAGCGGGAGCTGAGAGGGAGATCAGAGTTTTAACAAAAGCGGGAGCTTAGAGTCAGAGAGGAGATATAAAAATTGTGAGAGCTGAGAATTAGGGCTGAAATTTAAAATGAGCGGGAGCTGAGGGTCAGAGCAGAGATTTAACAAGAGCTGGAGCTGAGAGTCACAAAGGAGAATTAATAAGAGCAGGGTCTGACAGGCAGAGCGTTGATTTACAAAGTGCAGGAGCTATAATTCAGTGCGTAGATTTAAAAAGAGTGGGAGCTGAGAGTCAGGGCAGAGATTTAAAAGGAGCGGGAGCTGAAAATCAAAAGGCAGATTTAAAAAAGAGCGGGAGCTGAGAGTCAGAGCGGAGATTTCAAAAGAGCTGGAGCTGAGAGTTAGAGTGGAGATTTAAAAAGTGCGGGAGCTAAGAGTCTGCAGAAATTTAAAAAGAGCAGGAGTTGAGAATCAGAGCAGAGATTTAAAAATAGCTGGAGCTGAGAGTCAGAGTGGAGATTTAATAAGAGCAGGATCTGAGAGGAAGAGCAGAGATTTAAAAGGCTCGGGAGCTGAAAGTCAAAGGATAGATTTAAAAAAGAGCGGGAGCTGAGAGTCAGAGCGGAGATTTATAAAGAGCAGGAGGTGGGAGTCTGTGTGGAGATTTAAAAAGAGCGGGAGCTGAGAGGCAGATCAGAGTTTTAACGAAAGCGGGAGCTTAGAGTCAGAGAGGAGACTTAAAAATAGTGAGAACTGAGAGTCAGGGCATAGATTTAAATGGATTGGGAGCTGAAAGTCAGAGCGTAGATTTAAAAAAGAGCGGGAGCTAAGAGTCAGAGCGGAGATTTAAAAAGAGTGGGAGCTGAAAGTCAGAGCGCAAATTTAAAAAGAGAAGGAGCTGAGAGTCAGAGAGGAGATTTAAAAAGAGCGGGAGCTGTGACCCAGAGCGGAGAATTATGAAGCGCGGGGGCTGAGAGTCAGAGCGGAGATTTAAAAAGAGCGGGAGCTGAGAGTCAGAGTGGAGATTTATAAACAGCGTGAGCTGAGAGTCAGGGCAGACATTTATAGAGAGCGGAAGTTGAGAGTCAGTGCGGAGATTTATAGAGAGCGGGAGCTGAGAGCCAGATGAGAGATTTATAGAGAGGGAGAGCTGAGAGTCATAGTGGAGTTTTAACAAAGGCCGGAGCTTTGATCAGAGCTGAGATTTATAAAGAGCGGGAGCTGATAGAGCAGAGATTTATGAAGAGAGGGTGTAAGAGTCAGAGCTGAGATTTATAAAGAGCAGGAGCTGGGAGTCAGGGTGGAGAATTAAAAACAGCGGGAGCTGAGAGTCAGAGTGAAATTTAAGAAGAGCGGGAGCTGTAAGTCAGAGCGTAGATTTAAAAAGAGTGGGAGCTGAGAGCCAGAGCTGAGATTTTAAAGGAGCAGGAGCTGAAAGTCAGAACATAGGTTTAAAAAATGCGGGAGCTGAGAGTCAGAGTGGAGATTTAAAAAGTGCGGGAGCTGAGAGTCAGAACAGAGATTCACAAAGAGCACGAGGTGGGAGTCTGTGTGGAGACTTAAAAAGAGCAGGAGCTTAGAGGCAGATCAGAGTTTAAACGAAAGCGGGAGCTTAGAGTCAGAGAGGTGATTTAAAAATAGTGAGAACTGAGAGTCAGGGCATAGGTTTAAAAGGATTGGGAGCTGAAAGTCAGAGCATAGATTTAAAAAAAGAGCGGGAGCTGAGAGTCAGAGCGGAGAATTAAAAAGAGTGGGAACTGAAAGTCAGAGCGCAAATTTAAAAAGAGCAGGTGCTGAGGGTCAGAGAGGAGATTTAAAAACAGCAGGAGCTGGGAGTCTGGGTCGAGACTTAAAAAGGGCAGGAGCTGGGTGTCTGGGTGGTGACTTAAAAAGAGCGGGAGCTGAGAGGCAGATCAGAGTTTTAACAAAAGCGGGAGCATAGAGTCAGAGAGGAGATATAAAAATTGCGAGAGCTGAGAGTTAGGGCGGAGATTTAAAATGAGCGGGAGCTGAAAATCATAAGGTAGATTTAAAAAAGAGCGGGAGCTGAGAGTCAGAGCGGAGATTTAAAAAGAGCAGGAGCTGAGAGTCAGAGTGGAGATTTAAAAAGTACGGGAGCTAAGAGTCGAGTGGAGATTTAAAAAGAGCCGGAGCTGAGAGTCAGTGCAAAAATTTAAAAAGAGCGGGAGTTGAGAATCAGAGCAGAGACTTAAAAATAGCTGGAGCTGAGAGTCAGAGAGGAGATTTAATAAGTGCAGGATCTGAGAGGCAGAGCGGAGATTTTAAAATTGCAGGAACTGTAAGTCAGAACGTAGTTTTAAAAAGAGCGGGATCTGAGAGTCAGAGCAGAGATTTAAAAAGAGCGGGAGCTGAAAGTCAAAAGATAGATTTAAAAAAGTAAGGGAACTGTGAGTCAGAGCGGCGATTGAAAAAGAGCGGGATCTGAGAGCGAGATTGGAGATTTAAAAAGTGCAGGAGCTGGGAGTCAGAGCGGAGATTTATAAAGAGTAGTAGGTGGGAGTCTGTGTGGAGTTTTAAAAAGAGAGGGAGCTGAGAGACAGATCAGAGTTGTAATGAAAGCGGGAGCTTAGAGTCAGAGAGGAGATTTAAAAATAGTGAGAACTGAGAGTTAGGGCATAGAATAAAAAGGATTGGGAGCTGAAAGTCAAAGCGTAGATTTAAAAAAGAGTGGGAGCTGAGAGTCAGAGCGCAAATTTAAAAAGAGAAGGAGCTGAGAGTCAGAGAGGAGATTTAAAAAGAGCGGGAGCTGTGAGTCAGAGTGGAGATTTAAAAAGAGCGGGAGCTGAGAGCAAGAGTGGAGATTTAAAAAAGGCGGGAGCTTTGATCAGAGCCGAGATTTATAAAGAGCGGGAGCTGAGAGTCAGAGCAGAGATTTATAAAGAGCGGGTGTTAAGAGTCAGAGCCGATATTTATAAAGAGCAGGAGCTGGGAGTCAGGGTGGAGAATTAAAAAGAGCAGGAGCTGAGAGGCAGATCAGAGATTTAACAAAAGCGGGAGCTTAGAGCCGGAGAGGAGATATAAAATTTGTGAGAGCTGAGAGTTAGGGCGGCGATTTAAAATGAGCGGGAGCTGATGGTCATAGCAGAGATTTAAAATGACCTGTAGCTGAGAGTCACAGTGGAGATCTAATAAGAGCAGGATCTGAGAGGCAGAGTGGAGATTTAAAAAGAGTGGAAGCTGAGAGTCAGAGCAGAGATTTAAAAGGAGCGGGAGCGGAAAATCAAAAGGTAGATTTAAAAAAGAGCGGGAGCTGAGAGTCAGAGCGGAGATTTAAAAAGAGCAGGAGCTAAGAGTCAGCGTGGAGATTTAAAAAGAGCCGGAGCTGAGAGTCAGTGCAGAAATTTAAAAACAGCTGGAGTTGAGAATCAGAGCAGAGATTTATAAAGAGCGTGTGCTGAGAGGCAGATCAGTGTTTTACCAAAAGCGGGAGCTGAGGGTCAGAGCAGAAATTTAAAAAGAGCTGGAGTTGAGAATCAGAGCAGAGATTTATAAAGAGCGTGTGCTGAGAGGCAGATCAGTGTTTTACCAAAAGTGGGAGCTGAGGGTCAGAGCAGAGATTTATAGAGAGCGGGAGCTGAGAGACAGAGCAGAAATTTATAAAGAGCAGGAGCTGGGAGTCTGGGTGCAGACTTAAAAAGAGCGGGAGCTGAGAGGCAGATCAGATTTTTAACAAAAGCGGGAGCTTATAGTCAGAGAGGAGATGTAAAAATAGTGAGAGCTGAGAGTCAGGGTGGAGATTTAAAATGAGCGGGAGCTGAGGGTCAGAGCAGAGATTTAAAAAGAGCGGGAGCTGTGAGTCAGGGCGGAGCTTTAAAAAGAGTGGGTGCTGAGAGTCAGAGCGGAAATTTAAAAAGTGCGGGAGCTGTAAGTCAGAGCGTAGATTTAAAAAGAGCGGGAGCTGAGAGTCAGAGCAGAGATTTAAAATGTGTGGGAGCTGAGAGTCAGGGCAGAGATTTTTAATGATTGGGAGCAAAGAGTCAGAGCGAAGATTTAAAAAGAGCGGGAGCAGAGTCAGAGCGGACATTTAAAAAGAAGAGGAGCTGAGAGTCAGAGTGAAGATATAAAAAGAGCGGGAGCTGAGAGTCAGATCAGATTTTTAACAAAAGCGGGAGCTTATAGTCAGAGAGGAGATGTAAAAATAGTGAGAGCTGAGAGTCAGGGTGGAGATTTAAAATGAGCGGGAGCTGAGGGTCAGAGCAGAGATTTAAAAAGAGCGGGAGCTGTGAGTCAGTGTGGAGATTTAAAATGAGCGGGTGCTGAGAGTCAGAGCAGAGATTTATAAAGAGCGGGTGTAAGAGTCAGAGCCGGGATTTATAAAGAGCAGGAGCTGGGAGTCAGGGTGGAGAATTAAAAACAGTGGGAGCTGAGAGTCAGAGTGGAAATTTAAGAAGAGCGGGAGCTGTAAGTCAGAGCGTAGATTTAAAAAGAGCGGGAGCTGAGAGCCAGAGCAGAGATTTAAAGAGACTGGGAGCTGAGAGTCAGAGCAGAGATTTATAGAGCATGGGAGCTGAGAGTCAGAGCAGAGATTTAAAATGAGTGGGAGCTGAGAGTCAGGGCAGAGATTTTTAATGATTGGGAGCAAAGAGTCAGAGCGAAGATTTAAAAAGAGCGGGAGCAGAGTCAGAGCGGACATTGTCCACATCTTCAGCAGCAGATGCACAAGTTAAGATATAATTAAAAAAAGTGGGAACTGCGAGTCAGGGCGGAGATTTATAAAGAGCGGGAGCTAAGAGTCAGATCGAAGATTTAAAAAGAGCGGGAGCAGAGTCAGGGCAGAGATTTATAAAGACCAGGAACTGAGAGTCAGAGCAGAGATTTATAAAGAGCATGAGCTGGGAGTCTAGGTGGAGACTTAAAAAGAGCGGGAGCTGAGAGGCAGATCAGAGTTTTAACAAAAGCGGTAGCTTAGAGTCAGTGAGGAGATTTAAAAATAGTGAGAGCTGAGAGTCAGGGCGCAGATTTAAAATGATCGGGAACTGATGGTCAGAGCAGAGTTTTAAAAAGAGCTGGAGCTGAGAGTCATGGTGGAGATTTAAAAAGAGCAGGAGATGAGAGTCACAGGAGAGATTTATAAAGAGTGGGAGCTGAGGGTTAGAGCGGAGATTTAAAATGAGCGTGAGTTGAGGGTCAGAGCAGAGATTTAAAAAGAGCTGGAGCTGAGAGTCACAGTGGAGATTTAATAAGAGCAGCATCTGAAAGGCAGAGTAGAGATTTACAAAGTGCGGGAGCTATAATTCAGAGTGTAGATTTAAAAAGAGTGGGAGCTGAGAGTCAGGGCAGAGATTTAAAAGCAGCTGGAGCTGAAAATCAAAAGGTAGATTTAAAAAAGAGCAGGAGCTGAGAGTCAGAGCAGAGATTTAAAAAGAGCAGGAGCTGAGAGTTAGAGTGGAGATTTAAAAACTGCGGGAGGTAAGAGTCAGAGTGGACATTTTAAAAGAGCCGGAACTGAGGGACATTGCAGAAATTTAAAAAGAGCGGGAGTTGAGAATCAGAGCAGAGATTTAAAAATAGCTGGAGCTGAGAGTCAGAGTGGAGATTTAATAAGAGCAGGATCTGAGAGTCAGAGCAGAGATTTAAAAGGAGCAGGAGCTGAAAGTCAGAACATAGGTTTAAAAAATGCGGGAGCTGAGAGTCAGAGTGGAGATTTAAAAAGTGCGGGAGCTTGGAGTCAGAGCGGAGATTTATAAAGATCAGGAGGTGGGAGTCTGTGTGGAGATTTAAAAAGAGCGGTAGCTGAGAGTCAGATCAGATTTTAAACGAAAGCGGGAGCTTAGAGTCAGAGAGGTGATTTAAAAATAGTGAGAACTGACAGTCAGGGCATAGGTTTAAAAGGATTGGGAGCTGAATGTCAGAGCGTAGATTTGAAAAAAAGAGCCGGAGCTGAGAGTCAGAGCGGAGATTTAAAAAGAGTGGGAGTTAAAAGTCAGAGCGCAAATTTAAAAAGAGCAGGAGCTGAGAGTCAGAGAGGAGATCTAAAAAGAGCCTGAGCTGTGACCCAGAGCGAAGAATTATGAAGCGTGCGGGCTGAGAGTCAGAGCGGAGATTTAAAAAGAGCGGGAGCTGAGAGTCAGAGTGGAGATTTGTAAACAGCGTGATCTGTGAGTCAGGGCAGACATTTATAGAGAGCAGAAGTTGAGAGTCAGTGTGGAGATTTACAGAGAGCGGGAGCTGAGAGCCAGACGAGAGATTTATAGAGAGGGAGAGCTGAGAGTCAGAGCGCAGATTTAAAAAAGGTGGGAGCTTTGATCAGAGCCGAGATTTTTAAAGAGCGGTGCTGAGAGTCAGAGCAGAGATTCATAAAGAGCGGGTGTTAAGAGTCAAAGCCGAGATTTATAAAGAGCAGGAACTGGGAGTCAGGGTGGAGAATTAAAAAGAGCAGGGGCTGGGAGTCTGGGTGGAGACTTAAAAAGAGTGGGAGCTGAAAGGCAGATCAGAGTTTTAACAAAAGCGGGAGCTTAGAGCCGGAGAGGAGATATAAAAATTGTGAGAGCTGAGAGTTAGGGCGGCGATTTAAAATGAGCGGGAGCTGAGGGTCAGAGCAGAGATTTAAAAGGAGCGGGAGCTGAAAATCAAAAGGTAGATTTAAAAAAGAGCGGGAGCTGTGATTCAGGACGGAGATTTAAAAAGAGCAGGAGCTGAGAGTCAGAGTGGAGAATTAAAAAGAGCCGGAGCTGAGAGTCAGTGCAGAAATTTTAAAAGAGCGGGAGTTGAGAATCAGAGCAGAGATTTATAAAGAGTGTGTGCTGAGAGGCAGATCAGAGTTTGAACAAAAGCGGGAGCTGAGAGTCAGAGCAGAGATTTATAAAGAGCAGGAGCTGGGAGTCTGGGTGGTGACTTAAAAAGAGCGGGAGCTGAGAGGCAGATCAGAGTTTTAACAAAAGCGGGAGCTTATAGTCAGAGAGGAGATGTAAAAAAAGTGAGAGCTGAGAGTCAGTGTGGAGATTTAAAATGAGCGAGAGCTGAGAGTCAGAGCGGAAATTTAAAAAGTGCGGGAGCTGTAAGTCAGAGCGTAGATTTAAAAAGAGCGGGAGCTGAGAGTCAGAGCAGAGATTTAAAAGGAGCAGGAGCTAAAAGTCAGAACATAGGTTTAAAAAGTGTGGGAGCTGAGAGTCAGAGTGGAGATTTTAAATGTGCGGGAGCTGAGAGTCAGAGCGGAGATTTATAAAGAGCAGGAGGTGGGAGTCTGTCTGGAGATTTAAAAAGAGCAAGAGCTGAGAGGCAGATCAGAGTTTTAACGAAAGTGGGACCTTAGAGTCAGAGAGGTGATTTAAAAATAATGAGAACTGAGAGTCAGGGCAAGATTTAAAAGGATTGGGAGCTGAAAGTCAGAGCGTAGATTTAAAAAAAGAGCGGGAGCTGAGAGTCAGAGCGGAGATTTAAGAAGAGCAGGAGCTGTGACCCAGATCGGAGAATTATGAAGCGCAGGGGCTGAGACTCAGAGTGGAGATTTATAAAGAGCGGGAGCTGAGAGTCAGGGCAGACATTTATAGAGAGTGGAAGTTGAGAGACAGTGCGGAGATTTATAGAGAGCGGGAGCTGAGAGCAGACGAGAGATTTATAGAGAGGGAGAGCTGAGAGTCATAGTGGAGATTTAAAAAAGGTGGGAGCTTTGATCAGAGCAGAGATTTATAAAGAGCGGAGGCTGAGAGTCAGAGCAGAGATTTATAAAGAGCGGGTGTTAAGAGTCAGAGCCGAGATATATAAAGAGCAGGAGATGGGAGTCAGGGTGGAGAATTAAAAAGAGCAGGAGCTGGGAGTCTGGGTGGAGACTTAAAAAGAGCAGGAGCTGAGAGGCAGATCAGAGTTTTAACAAAAGTTGGAGCTGAGAGTCAGAGAGGAGATATAAAAATTGTGAGAGCGGAGAGTTAGGGCGGAGATTTAAAATGAGCGGGAGCTGAGGGTCAGAGCAGAAATTTGAAAAGAGCTGGAGCTGAGAGTCACAGTGGAGATTTAATAAGAGCAGGATCTGAGAGGCAGATCGGAGATTTACAAAGTGTGGGAGCTATAATTCAGAGCGTAGATTTAAAAAGAGTGGGAGCTGAGAGTCAGGGCAGAGATTTAAAAGGAGCTGGAGCTGAAAATCAAAAGGCAGATTTAAAAAAGAGCGGGAGCTGAGAGTCAGAGCGGAGATTTAAAAAGTGCGGGAGCTAAGAATCAGAGTGGACATTTTAAAAGATCCGGAGCTTAAGGTCAGAGCAGAAATTTAAAAAGAGCGGGAGTTGAGAATCAGAGCAGAGATTTAAAAATAGCTGGAGCTGAGAGTCAGAGTGGAGATTTAATAAGAGCAGGATCTGAGAGGCAGAGCAGAGATTTAAAAGGAGCGGGAGCTGAAAGTCAAAAGATAGATTGAAAAAACAGCGGGAGCTGAGAGTCAGAGTGGAGATTTAAAAAGAGTGGGAGCTGAAAGTCAGAGCGCAAATTTAAAAAGAGAAGGAACTGAGAGTCAGAGCGGAGATTTAAAAAGAGCGGGAGCTGAGAGACAGAGTGGAGATTTATTAACATCGTGAGCTGAGAGTCAGGGCAGACATTTACAGAGAGCGGAAGTTGAGAGTCAGTGCGGAGATTTATAGAGAGCGGCAGCTGAGAGCCAGACGAGAGATTTATAGAGAGGGAGAGCTGAGAGACATAACGGAGATTTAAAAAAGGTGCGAGCTTTGATCAGAGCCGAGATTTATAAAGAGCGGGAGCTGGGAGTCATGGTGGATAATTAAAAACAGCGGGAGCTGAGAGTCAGAGCGGAAATTTAAGAAGAGCGGGAGCTGTAATTCAGAGCGTAGATTTAAAAAGAGCGGGAGCTGAGAGCCAGAGCAGAGATTTTAAAGGAGCAGGAACTGAAAGTCAGAACGTAGGTTTAAAAAATGCGGGAGCTGAGAGTCAGAGTGGAATTTAAAAAGGGTGGGAGCTGAGAGTCAGAGCGGAGATTCATAAAGAGCACGAGGTGGGAGTCTGTGTGGAGATTGAAAAAGAGCGGGAGCTGAGAGTCCGAGCGGAGATTTATAAAGAGCAGGAGGTGGGAGTCTGTGTGGAGATTTAAAAAGAGCGGGAGCGGAGAGGCAGATCAGAGTTTTAACGAAAGCGGGAGATTAGAGTCAGAGAGGAGACTTAAAAATAGTGAGAACTGAGAGTCAGGGCATAGATTTAAATGGATTGGGAGCTGAAAGTCAGAGCGTAGATTTAAAAAAGAGCGGGAGCTAAGAGTCAGAGCGGAGATTTAAAAAGAGTGGGAGCTGAAAGTCAGAGCGTAAATTTAAAAAGAGAAGGAGCTGAGAGTCAGAGAGGAGATTTAAAAAGAGCGGGAGCTGTGACCCAGAGCGGAGAATTATGAAGCGCGGGGGCTGAGAGTCAGAGCGGAGATTTAAAAAGAGCGGGAGCTGAGAGTCAGAGTGGAGATTTATAAACAGCGTGAGCTGAGAGTCAGGGCAGACATTTATAGAGAGCAGAAGTTGAGAGTCAGTGCGGAGATTTATAGAGAGCGGGAGCTGAGAGCCAGATGAGAGATTTATAGAGAGGGAGAGCTGAGAGTCATAGTGGAGTTTTAACAAAGGCGGGAGCTTTGATCAGAGCTGAGATTTATAAAGAGCGGGAGCTGATAGAGCAGAGATTTATGAAGAGAGGGTGTAAGAGTCAGAGCCGAGATTTATAAAGAGCAGGAGCTGGGAGTCAGGGTGGAGAATTAAAAACAGCGGGAGCTGAGAGTCAGAGTGAAATTTAAGAAGAGCGGGAGCTGTAAGTCAGAGCGTAGATTTAAAAAGAGTGGGAGCTGAGAGCCAGAGCTGAGATTTTAAAGGAGCAGGAGCTGAAAGTCAGAACATAGGTTTAAAAATTGCGGGAGCTGAGAGTCAGAGTGGAGATTTAAAAAGTGCGGGAGCTGAGAGTCAGAACAGAGATTCACAAAGAGCACGAGGTGGGAGTCTGTGTGGAGACTTAAAAAGAGCAGGAGCTTAGAGGCAGATCAGAGTTTAAACGAAAGCGGGAGCTTAGAGTCAGAGAGGTGATTTAAAAATAGTGAGAACTGAGAGTCAGGGCATAGATTTAAAAGGATTGGGAGCTGAAAGTCAGAGCATAGATTTAAAAAAAGAGCGGGAGCTGAGAGTCAGAGCGGAGAATTAAAAAGAGTGGGAACTGAAAGTCAGAGCGCAAATTTAAAAAGAGCAGGTGCTGAGGGTCAGAGAGGAGATTTAAAAACAGCAGGAGCTGGGAGTCTGGGTCGAGACTTAAAAAGGGCAGGAGCTGGGAGTCTGGGTGGTGACTTAAAAAGAGCGGGAGCTGAGAGGCAGATCAGAGTTTTAACAAAAGCGGGAGCGTAGAGTCAGAGAGGAGATATAAAAATTGTGAGAGCTGAGAGTTAGGGCGGAGATTTAAAATGAGCGGGAGCTGACGGTCAGAGCAGAGATTTAAAAAGAGCTGGAGCTGAGAGTCTTAGTGGAGATTTAATAAGAGCAGGATCTGAGAGGCAGCGCGGAGATTTACAAAGTGCGGGAGCTATAATTCAGAGCGTAGATTTAAAAAGAGTGGGAGCTGAGAGTCAGAGCAGAGATTTAAAAGGAGCTGGAGCTGAAAATCATAAGGTAGATTTAAAAAAGAGCGGGAGCTGAGAGTCAGAGCAGAGATTTAAAAAGAGCAGGAGCTGAGAGTCAGAGTGGAGATTTAAAAAGTACGGGAGCTAAGAGTCGAGTGGAGATTTAAAAAGAGCCGGAGCTGAGAGTCAGTGCAAAAATTTAAAAAGAGCGGGAGTTGAGAATCAGAGCAGAGACTTAAAAATAGCTGGAGCTGAGAGTCAGAGAGGAGATTTAATAAGTGCAGGATCTGAGAGGCAGAGCGGAGATTTTAAAATTGCAGGAACTGTAAGTCAGAACGTAGTTTTAAAAAGAGCGGGATCTGAGAGTCAGAGCAGAGATTTAAAAAGAGCGGGAGCTGAAAGTCAAAAGATAGATTTAAAAAAGTGAGGGAACTGTGAGTCAGAGCGGCGATTGAAAAAGAGCGGGATCTGAGAGCGAGATTGGAGATTTAAAAAGTGCAGGAGCTGGGAGTCAGAGCGGAGATTTATAAAGAGCAGTAGGTGGGAGTCTGTGTGGAGTTTTAAAAAGAGAGGGAGCTGAGAGACAGATCAGAGTTGTAATGAAAGCGGGAGCTTAGAGTCAGAGAGGAGATTTAAAAATAGTGAGAACTGAGAGTTAGGGCATAGAATAAAAAGGATTGGGAGCTGAAAGTCAAAGCGTAGATTTAAAAAAGAGTGGGAGCTGAGAGTCAGAGCGCAAATTTAAAAAGAGAAGGAGCTGAGAGTCAGAGAGGAGATTTAAAAAGAGCGGGAGCTGTGAGTCAGAGCGCAAATTTAAAAAGAGAAGGAGCTGAGAGTCAGAGCGGAGATTTAAAAAAGGCGGGAGCTTTGATCAGAGCCGAGATTTATAAAGAGCGGGAGCTGAGAGTCAGAGCAGAGATTTATAAAGAGCGGGTGTTAAGAGTCAGAGCCGATATTTATAAAGAGCAGGAGCTGGGAGTCAGGGTGGAGAATTAAAAAGAGCAGGAGCTGAGAGGCAGATCAGAGATTTAACAAAAGCAAGAGCTTAGAGTCAGCGAGGAGATTTAAAAATAGTGAGAGCTGAGAGTCAGGGCGCAGATTTAAAATGAGTGGGAACTGAGGGTCAGAGCAGAGTTTTAAAAAGAGCTGGAGCTGAGAGTCATGGTGGAGATTTAAAAAGAGCAGGAGATGAGAGTCAGAGCAGAGATTTATAAAGAGTGGGAGCTGAGGGTTAGAGTGGAGATTTATAAGGAGTGGGAGCTGAGGGTTAGAGCGGAGATTTATAAAGAGTATGAGATCAGAATTAGAGCGGAGATTTATAATGAGCATGAGCAGAGGGTCAGAGTGGAGATTTATAAAGGGTGGGAGCTGAGAGAGCGGATATTTCAGAATAGTGGGAGCTGAGAGTCTGAGTGGAGATTTGAAAAGAGCGGGAGCTCAGGGTCGGTGTGGAGAGTAAAAAAGAGGGAGAGCTACGAGTCAGAGTGGAGATTTAAAAACATCAGGAGATGAGAGTTACAGCGAAGTTTTAAGAAGAGCTGGAGCTGAGAGAACCAAGATTTGAAAAGAGCGGGAGCTGAGAGTCAGATTGAAGATTTAAAAAGACCGGAATCTGAGATAGTGGAGATCTTAAAAAGTGTGGGAGCTGTGAGTCAGGCTGGAGATTCATTAAGAGAAGGATCTGAGAATCAGCGTGAAGTTTTAAAAGGAGCAGGAGTTGAGGGTCAGAGTGGAGACTTAAAAATTTGGGAGCTGTGAGTCAGAGTGGAGACTTAAAAAGGGCAGGAGCTTAGAGTTGTAGCAGTGATTTGTAAATAGCGGAAGCTGAGAGTCTGGACAGAGATTTATAAAAAGTGGAACTGAGAGTCAGAGAGAAGATTTCTAAAGAGCGGGAGCTGAGAGAGCCGAGATGTAAAAAAGCTGGAGCTGAGAGTCAGAGCCGAGATCCATAAGAGAGGGAAGAGAGACAGATCGGATATTTATAGAGAGTGGGAGCTGAGAGTCAGAACGGAGATTTATAGAGATCAGGAGCAGAGCGTCAGAGCGGAGATTTTTGAAGAGTGGGATCTGAGAGTCAGAGCAGAGATTTATAAAGAGCGGAACTCAGAGTCCTAGCAGAGATTTATAAAGATCAGGAGCTGAGAATCAGCACGGAGTTTTAAAAAGAGTGAGAGCTGAGAGTCAGAGCAGAGATTTATAAAGAGCGGGTGTTAAGAGTCAGAGCCGATATTTATAAAGAGCAGGAGCTGGGAGTCAGGGTGGAGAATTAAAAAGAGCAGGAGCTGAGAGGCATATCAGAGATTTAACAAAAGCGGGAGCTTAGAGCCGGAGAGGAGATATAAAATTTGTGAGAGCTGAGAGTTAGGGCGGCGATTTAAAATGAGCAGGAGCTGAGGGTCAGAGCAGAGATTTAAAATGACCTGTAGCTGAGAGTCACAGTGGAGATCTAATAAGAGCAGGATCTGAGAGGCAGAGTGGAGATTTAAAAAGAGTGGGAGCTGAGAGTCAGAGCAGAGATTTAAAAGGAGCGGGAGCGGAAAATCAAAAGGTAGATTTAAAAAAGAGCGGGAGCTGAGAGTCAGAGCGGAGATTTAAAAAGAGCAGGAGCTAAGAGTCAGCGTGGAGATTTAAAAAGAGCCGGAGCTGAGAGTCAGTGCAGAAATTTAAAAACAGCTGGAGTTGAGAATCAGGGCAGAGATTTATAAAGAGCGTGTGCTGAGAGGCAGATCAGTGTTTTACCAAAAGCGGGAGCTGAGAGTCAGTGCAGAAATTTAAAAACAGCTGGAGTTGAGAATCAGAGCAGAGATTTATAAAGAGCGTGTGCTGAGAGGCAGATCAGTGTTTTACCAAAAGCGGGAGCTGAGGGTCAGAGCAGAAATTAAAAAGAGCTGGAGTTGAGAATCAGAGCAGAGATTTATAAAGAGCGTGTGCTGAGAGGCAGATCAGTGTTTTACCAAAAGCGGGAGCTGAGGGTCAGAGCAGAGGTTTATAGAGAGCGGGAGCTGAGAGTCAGAGCAGAAATTTATAAAGAGCAGGAGCTGGGAGTCTGGGTGCAGACTTAAAAAGTGCGGGAGCTGAGAGGCAGATCAGATTTTTAACAAAAGCGGGAGCTTATAGTCAGAGAGGAGATGTAAAAATAGTGAGAGCTGAGAGTCAGGGTGGAGATTTAAAATGAGCGGGAGCTGAGGGTCAGAGCAGAGATTTAAAAAGAGCGGGAGCTGTGAGTCAGTGTGGAGATTTAAAATGAGCGGGTGCTGAGAGTCAGAGCAGAGATTTATAAAGAGCGGGTGTAAGAGTCAGAGCCGGGATTTATAAAGAGCAGGAGCTGGGAGTCAGGGTGGAGAATTAAAAACAGTGGGAGCTGAGAGTCAGAGTGGAAATTTAAGAAGAGCGGGAGCTGTAAGTCAGAGCGTAGATTTAAAAAGAGCGGGAGCTGAGAGCCAGAGCAGAGATTTAAAGAGACTGGGAGCTGAGAGTCAGAGCAGAGATTTATAGAGCATGGGAGCTGAGAGTCAGAGCAGAGATTTAAAATGAGTGGGAGCTGAGAGTCAGGGCAGAGATTTTTAATGATTGGGAGCAAAGAGTCAGAGCGAAGATTTAAAAAGAGCGGGAGCAGAGTCAGAGCGGACATTTAAAAAGAAGAGGAGCTGAGAGTCAGAGTGAAGATATAAAAAGAGCGGGAGCTGAGAGTCAGAGCAGAGATTTATAAAGAGTTGGAGCTGAGAGACAGTGCAATGATGTATAAAGAGAGAGGAGTGGGAGTCAGGGCAGAGAGTTATAGAGAGGATGAGCTGAGAGTCAGAGCAGAGATTTATAGAGAGCGGGAGCTGATTGCCAGACCAGAGATTTCTAGAGAGCGGGAGCTGTGTGTCAGAGCCGAGATTTATAGAGAGCAAGAGCTGAGAGTCATAGCGGAGATTTAAAAATGTGGGGAGCTGTGAATCAGAGCCGAGATTTATAAAGAGCGGGAGCTGAGAGTTAGAGCAGAGATTTCTAGAGCGTGGGAGCTGAGAGACAGAGCAGAGATTTAAAGTGACCAGGAGCTGAGAATCGGAATGGAGATTTTAAAAGATCGGGAGCTGAGAGTCAGAGCAGAGATTTATAGAGCGTGGGAGCTGAGAGTCAGAGCGGAGATTTAAAAGAGCGTGAGCTGAAATTCAGAGCAGAGATTTATAAAGAGCAGGGTGTGAGACTCAGACTGGAGATTTATAAAGAGCGGGCGCTGTGAGTCAGAGACGAGATTTATAAAGAGCGGGAGCTGAGAGTTAGAGCAGAGATTTAAAGAGACCGGGAGCTGACAGTCAGAGTGGAGATTTAAAAGTAGGGGAGCAGAGAGTCAGAGCAGAGATTTATGGAGCATGTGAGCTGAGAGTCAGAGCAGAGATTTAAAATGAGTGGGAGCTGATGGTCAGGGCAGAGATTTTTAAGCAACGGGAGTTAAGAGTCAGAGCGAAGATTTAAAAGGAGCGGGAGCAGAGTCAGTGTGGAGATTTAAAAAGAAGAGGAGCTGAGAGTCAGAGTGAAGATATAAAAAGAGCCGGAGCTGAGAGTCAGAGCAGAGATTTCTGAAGAATGGGAGCTGAGAGGCATGGCAGAGATTTAAAATGAGCGGGAGCTGAGAGTCAGAGCCGAGATTTATAAGAGCGGGAGTTGAGAGACAGATCGGATATTTATAGGGAGTGGGAGCTGAGAGTCAGAACGGAGATTTATAGAGATCAGGAGCAGAGCGTCAGAGCGGAGATTTATGAAGAGTGGGATCTGAGAGTCAGAGCAGAGATTTATAAAGAGCGGAACTCAGAGTCCTAGCAGAGATTTATAAAGATTGGGAGGTGAGAATCAGCACGGAGTTTTAAAAAGAGTGAGAGCTGAGAGTCAGGGCGGAGATTTAAAATGAGCGGGTGCTGAGAGTCAGAGCAGAGATTTATAAAGACTGGAACTAAGAGTCCGAGCCGAGATTTTTAAAGAGCGGGAGCTGAGAGTCAGGGTGGAGATTTAAAAAGAGCGGGAGTTGAGAATCAGCATGGAGATTTAAAAAGGGTGAGAGCTGAGAGTCAGGGCGGAGACTTAAAATGAGCGGGAGCTGAGGGTCAGAGCAGAGATTTAAAAAGAGCTGGACCTGAGAGTCAGGGCGGAGATTTATAAAGAGCGGGAGCTGAGAGTCAGAGCAGAGATTTATAAAGAGTGGAACTGAGACTCAGAGCAGAGATTTATAAAGAGCGGGAGCTGAGCGAGCGGTGATTTAAAAAATTGGGAGCAGAGAGTCAGAGTGGAGATTTAATAAAAGCAGGATCTGAGAGGCAGAGCGGAGATTTAAAAAGAGCGGGAGCTGTAAGTCAGAATGTATATTTAAGAATAGCGCGAGCTGAGAGTCAGAGCAGAGATTTAAAAGGAGTGGGAGCTGAACGTCAGACTGGAGATTTATAAAGAGCGGGAGCTGTGAGTCAGAGCCGAGATTTATAAAGAGCGGGAGCTGAAAGTTAGAGCTGAGATTTCTAGAGAGCAGGAGCTGAGAGTCAGAGCTGAGATTAATAAAGTGCAGGGTATGAGAGTAAGACTGGAGACTTATAATGAGCGGTAGTTGAGAGTCAGAGCGGAGATATAAAAAGAGCGGGAGCTGAGAGTGAGAGCAGAGATTTAATAAGAGCAGGGGATGAGAGACAGACTGCAGATTTATAAAAAGCGGGAGCTGTGAGTCAGAGCCGAGATTTATTAAGAGCGGGAGCTGAGAGTTAGAGCAGAGATTTCTAGAGAGCAGGAGCTGAGAGTCAGAGCAGAGATTTAAAGAGACTGGGAGCTGAGAATCAGAGCAGGGATTTATAGTGCGTGGGAGCTGAGAGTCAGAGCAGAGATTTACAGAGCGTGGGAGCTGAGAATCAGAGCAGAGATTTAAAATGAATGGGAGCTGACAGTCGTGGCAGAGATTTTTAATGATTGGGAGCAAAGAGTCAGAGCGAAGATTTAAAATGAGCGGGAGAAGAGTCAGAGCGGAGATTTAAACTGAAGAGCAGCTGAGAGTCAGAGTGAAGATATAAAAAGTGCAGGAGCTGCGACTCAGAGCATAGATTTATTAAGAGTGTGAGCTGAGAGACTGCGCACAGATTTTTGAAGAGCGAGAGCTGGGAGACAGGGCAGAGATTCATAGAGAGCAGGAGCCAAGTGTCAGAGCAGAGATTTAAAATGAGCAGGAGCTGAGAGTCAAAGCCGAGATTTATAAGAGCGGGATGGAGAGACAGATCGGCGATTTATAGAGGTCAGGAGCAGAGCGGCAGAGTGGAGATTTATAAAGAGCGGGATCTGAGAGTCAGAGCAGCGATTAACAATAGATGCAAATTAAATCTCCAAACTCTTTTCAAATTCTGCTGTTGGAACTTCTTTTACATAATTTTCTAGGAATAACCGAGTAAGATTTGTTTTCATACTGCAGCGAAAATCAAGTTCCCTTTCTATAAAAATGAAACAAATAGTCGTTGGAGCCCATTTACCTCTGAAGATACAGAAGCTGTGAAAAGGAATGAAACACTCAAATGCAAACAATAGGATAGCTGACAATAATCAAACAGGCGACAGGTTTGTGAATGACACGCTTTCTGAAATTATGAATTGAGCTATTATGTGATGTGCTACTTGCTTTCAATTCTAATAGCCATTTATAGAGCCTTAGAACCAAAGAAAATCTATGGCACAGAAAGAGGCCATTCATCCCATTGTGCCTGCATGGACCGTTTAAAGGGATAAAAGAAATTAGCTGTTCACTTTTAATCTCGCTTTCCACCACCTGATTACAACACTCCAGGTGCAGATCCAGGTAACTTTTAAATGAATAGAATTTTTCAACCTCAACAACTAATTTAGGCAGTGAATTCCAGATGCCTTTTTACATAATGGTACAATGCTCGCAGACCTCCAATCTTCTGGTACCTCACGTGTATCTAGTGTGGGTTGGATCCTCAGAGCATCGACTATTACCTCCCTGGCTTCCTTTAACAAACTGGGATACAATCCATCTGGCCCTGGCGGTTTATCCACCTTCATGGATGCTAGTCCCTCCAGTACTTGCTCTCTCATTATGCTAATCTATCTAATATTTTGCACTCTTTTTTTTTAACTAGGATGCCTGCATTAACTTTCGCCTTAGTGAAGACAGAGGCAAAGTACTCATTGAGAACCCTGTCCACATCTTCAGCATCAATGCACAAGTTACCGTACAGATTTAAAAAGAGTGGGAACTGCGAGTCAGGACGGAGATTTATAAAGAGCGGGAGCTAAGAGTCAGATCGAAGATTTAAAAAGAGCGGGAGCAGAGTCAGGGCAGAGATTTATAAAGACCAGGAACTGAGAGTCAGAGCAGAGATTTATAAAGAGCATGAGCTGGGAGTCTAGGTGGAGACTTAAAAAGAGCGGGAGCTGAGAGGCAGATCAGAGTTTTAACAAAAGCGGTAGCTTAGAGTCAGTGAGGAGATTTAAAAATAGTGAGAGCTGAGAGTCAGGGCGCAGATTTAAAATGATCGGGAACTGATGGTCAGAGCAGAGTTTTAAAAAGAGCTGGAGCTGAGAGTCATGGTGGAGATTTAAAAAGAGCAGGAGATGAGAGTCACAGGAGAGATTTATAAAGAGTGGGAGCTGAGGGTTAGAGCGGAGATTTAAAATGAGCGTGAGTTGAGGGTCAGAGCAGAGATTTAAAAAGAGCTGGAGCTGAGAGTCACAGTGGAGATTTAATAAGAGCAGCATCTGAAAGGCAGAGCAGAGATTTACAAAGTGCGGGAGCTATAATTCAGAGTGTAGATTTAAAAAGAGTGGGAGCTGAGAGTCAGGGCAGAGATTTAAAAGCAGCTGGAGCTGAAAATCAAAAGGTAGATTTAAAAAAGAGCGGGAGCTGAGAGTCAGAGCAGAGATTTAAAAAGAGCAGGAGCTGAGAGTTAGAGTGGAGATTTAAAAACTGCGGGAGGTAAGAGTCAGAGTGGACATTTTAAAAGAGCCGGAACTGAGGGACATTGCAGAAATTTAAAAAGAGCGGGAGTTGAGAATCAGAGCAGAGATTTAAAAATAGCTGGAGCTGAGAGTCAGAGTGGAGATTTAATAAGAGCAGGATCTGAGAGTCAGAGCAGAGATTTAAAAGGAGCAGGAGCTGAAAGTCAGAACATAGGTTTAAAAAATGCGGGAGCTGAGAGTCAGAGTGGAGATTTAAAAAGTGCGGGAGCTTGGAGTCAGAGCGGAGATTTATAAAGATCAGGAGGTGGGAGTCTGTGTGGAGATTTAAAAAGAGCGGTAGCTGAGAGTCAGATCAGATTTTAAACGAAAGCGGGAGCTTAGAGTCAGAGAGGTGATTTAAAAATAGTGAGAACTGACAGTCAGGGCATAGGTTTAAAAGGATTGGGAGCTGAAAGTCAGAGCGTAGATTTGAAAAAAAGAGCCGGAGCTGAGAGTCAGAGCGGAGATTTAAAAAGAGTGGGAGTTAAAAGTCAGAGCGCAAATTTAAAAAGAGCAGGAGCTGAGAGTCAGAGAGGAGATCTAAAAAGAGCCTGAGCTCTGACCCAGAGCGAAGAATTATGAAGTGTGCGGGCTGAGAGTCAGAGCGGAGATTTAAAAAGAGCGGGAGCTGAGAGTCAGAGTGGAGATTTGTAAACAGCGTGATCTGAGAGTCAGGGCAGACATTTATAGAGAGCAGAAGTTGAGAGTCAGTGTGGAGATTTACAGAGAGCGGGAGCTGAGAGCCAGACGAGAGATTTATAGAGAGGGAGAGCTGAGAGTCAGAGCGCAGATTTAAAAAAGGTGGGAGCTTTGATCAGAGCCGAGATTTTTAAAGAGCGGTGCTGAGAGTCAGAGCAGAGATTCATAAAGAGCGGGTGTTAAGAGTCAAAGCCGAGATTTATAAAGAGCAGGAGCTGGGAGTCAGGGTGGAGAATTAAAAAGAGCAGGGGCTGGGAGTCTGGGTGGAGACTTAAAAAGAGCGGGAGCTGAAAGGCAGATCAGAGTTTTAACAAAAGCGGGAGCTTAGAGCCGGAGAGGAGATATAAAAATTGTGAGAGCTGAGAGTTAGGGCGGCGATTTAAAATGAGCGGGAGCTGAGAGTCAGAGCAGAGATTTAAAAGGAGCGGGAGCTGAAAATCAAAAGGTAGATTTAAAAAAGAGCGGGAGCTGTGATTCAGGACGGAGATTTAAAAAGAGCAGGAGCTGAGAGTCAGAGTGGAGAATTAAAAAGAGCCGGAGCTGAGAGTCAGTGCAGAAATTTTAAAAGAGCGGGAGTTGAGAATCAGAGCATAGATTTATAAAGAGCGTGTGCTGAGAGGCAGATCAGAGTTTGAACAAAAGCGGGAGCTGAGAGTCAGAGCAGAGATTTATAAAGAGCAGGAGCTGGGAGTCTGGGTGCAGACTTAAAAAGAGCGGGAGCTGAGAGGCAGATCAGAGTTTTAACAAAAGCGGGAGCTTATAGTCAGAGAGGAGATGTAAAAATAGTGAGAGCTGAGAGTCAGTGTGGAGATTTAAAATGAGCGGGAGCTGAGAGTCAGAGCGGAAATTTAAAAAGTGCGGGAGCTGTAAGTCAGAGCGTAGATTTAAAAAGAGCGGGAGCTGAGAGCCAGAGCAGAGATTTAAAAGGAGCAGGAGCTAAAAGTCAGAACATAGGTTTAAAAAGTGCGGGAGCTGAGAGTCAGAGTGGAGATTTTAAATGTGTGGGAGCTGAGAGTCAGAGCGGAGATTTATAAAGAGCAGGAGGTGGGAGTCTGTCTGGAGATTTAAAAAGAGCAGAAGCTGAGAGGCAGATCAGAGTTTTAATGAAAGTGGGACCTTAGTGTCAGAGAGGTGATTTAAAAATAGTGAGAACTGAGAGTCAGGGCAAGATTTAAAAGGATTGGGAGCTGAAAGTCAGAGCGTAGATTTAAAAAAAGAGCGGGAGCTGAGAGTCAGAGCGGAGATTTAAGAAGAGCAGGAGCTGTGACCCAGATCGGAGAATTATGAAGCACAGGGGCTGAGACTCAGAGAAGAGATTTATAAAGAGCGGGAGCTGAGAGTCAGGGCAGACATTTATAGAGAGCGGAAGTTGAGAGACAGTGCGGAGATTTATAGAGAGCGGGAGCTGAGAGTCATAGTGGAGATTTAAAAAAGGTGGGAGCTTTGATCAGAGCTGAGATTTATAAAGAGCGGAGGCTGAGAGTCAGAGCAGAGATTTATAAAGAGCGGGTGTTAAGAGTCAGAGCCGAGGTATATAAAGAGCAGGAGATGGGAGTCAGGGTGGAGAATTAAAAAGAGCGGGAGCTGGGATTCTGGGTGGAGACTTAAAAAGAGCAGGAGCTGAGAGGCAGATCAGAGTTTTAACAAAAGCGGGAGCTTAGAGTCAGAGAGGAGATATAAAAATTGTGAGAGCGGAGAGTTAGGGCGGAGATTTAAAATGAGCGGGAGCTGAGGGTCAGAGCAGAGATTTAAAAAGAGCGGGAGCTGTGAGTCAGGGCGGAGATTTAAAATGAGCGGGAGCTGAGGGTCAGAGCAGAGATTTAAAAAGAGCTGGAGCTGAGAGTCACAGTGGAGATTTAATAAGAGCAGGATCTGAGAGGCAGATCGGAGATTTACAAAGTGCGGGAGCTGAGAGGCAGATCAGAGTTTTAACAAAAGCGGGAGCGTAGAGTCAGAGAGGAGATATAAAATTTGTGAGAGCTGAGAGTTAGGGCGGAGATTTAAAATGAGCGGGAGCTGAGGGTCAGAGCAGAGATTTAAAAAGAGCTGGAGCTGGGAGTCACAGTGGAGATTTAATAAGAGCAGGATCTGAGAGGCAGATCGGAGATTTACAAAGTGCGGGAGCTGTAATTCAGAGCGTAGATTTAAAAAGAGTGGGAGCTGAGAGTCAGAGCGGAGATTTAAAAAGAGCGGGAGCTGAGAGTCAGAGCGGAGATTTAAAAAGAGCGGGAGCTGAGAGTCAGAGCGGAGATTTAAAAAGTGCGTGAGCTAAGAATCAGAGTGGACATTTTAAAAGATCCGGAGCTTAAGGTCAGAGCAGAAATTTAAAAAGAGCGGGAGTTGAGAATCAGAGCAGAGATTTAAAAATAGCTGGAGCTGAGAGTCAGAGTGGAGATTTAATAAGAGCAGGATCTGAGAGGCAGAGCAGAGATTTAAAAGGAGCGGGAGCTGAAAGTCAAAAGATAGATTGAAAAAACAGCGGGAGCTGAGAGTCAGAGTGGAGATTTAAAAAGAGTGGGAGCTGAAAGTCAGAGCGCAAATTTAAAAAGAGAAGGAACTGAGAGTCAGAGCGGAGATTTAAAAAGAGCGGGAGCTGAGAGACAGAGTGGAGATTTATTAACATAAAGCTGAGAGTCAGGGCAGACATTTACAGAGAGCGGAAGTTGAGAGTCAGTGCGGAGATTTATAGAGAGCGGCAGCTGAGAGCCAGACGAGAGATTTATAGACAGGGAGAGCTGAGAGACATAGCGGAGATTTAAAAAAGTTGCGAGCTTTGATCAGAGCCGAGATTTATAAAGAGCGGGAGCTGGGAGTCATGGTGGATAATTAAAAACAGCGGGAGCTGAGAGTCAGAGCGGAAATTTAAGAAGAGCGGGAGCTGTAATTCAGAGCGTAGATTTAAATAGAGCGGGAGCTGAGAGCCAGAGCAGAGATTTTAAAGGAGCAGGAACTGAAAGTCAGAACATAGGTTTAAAAAATGCGGGAGCTGAGAGTCAGAGTGGAATTTAAAAAGGGTGGGAGCTGAGAGTCAGAGCGGAGATTCATAAAGAGCACGAGGTGGGAGTCTGTGTGGAGATTTAAAAAGAGCGGGAGCTGAGAGGCAGATCAGAGTTCAAACGAAAGCGGGAGCTTAGAGTCAGAGAGGAGATTTAAAAATAGTGAGAACTGACAGTCAGGGCATAGGTTTAAAAGGATTGGGGGCTGAAAGTCAGAGCGTAGATTTAAAAAAAGAGTGGGAGCTGAGAGTCAGAGCGGAGATTTAAAAAGAGTGGGAGCTGAAAGTCAGAGCGCAAATTTAAAAAAAGCAGGAGCTGAGAGTCAGAGAGGAGATTTAAAAAGAGCGGGAGCTGTGACCCAGAGCGGAGAATTATGAAGCGCGCGGGCTGAGAGTCAGAGTGGATATTTAAAAAGAGCGGGAGCTGAGAGTCAGAGTGGAGATTTATAAACAGCGTGAGCTGAGAGTCAGGGCAGACATTTATAGAGAGCGGAAGTTGAGAGTCAGTGCGGAGATTTATAGAGAGCGGGAGCTGAGAGCCAGACGAGAGATTTGTAGAGAGGGAGAGCTGAGAGTCATAGTGGATATTTTAAAAAGGCGGGAAACTTGATCAGAGCCGAGATTTATCAAGAGCGGGAGCTGAGAGTCAGAGCAGAGATTTATAAAGAGCGGGTGTTAAGAGTAAGGACCGAGATTTATAAAGAGCAGGAGCTGGGAGTCAAAGTGGAGAATTAAAAGGAGCAGGAGCTGGAGTCTTTGTGGAGACTTAAAAAGAGCGGGAGCTGAGAGGGAGATCAGAGTTTTAACAAAAGCGGGAGCTTAGAGTCAGAGAGGAGATATAAAAATTGTGAGAGCTGAGAATTAGGGCTGAAATTTAAAATGAGCGGGAGCTGAGGGTCAGAGCAGAGATTTAACAAGAGCTGGAGCTGAGAGTCACAAAGGAGAATTAATAAGAGCAGGGTCTGACAGGCAGAGCGTTGATTTACAAAGTGCAGGAGCTATAATTCAGTGCGTAGATTTAAAAAGAGTGGGAGCTGAGAGTCAGGGCAGAGATTTAAAAGGAGCGGGAGCTGAAAATCAAAAGGCAGATTTAAAAAAGAGCGGGAGCTGAGAGTCAGAGCGGAGATTTCAAAAGAGCTGGAGCTGAGAGTTAGAGTGGAGATTTAAAAAGTGCGGGAGCTAAGAGTCTGCAGAAATTTAAAAAGAGCAGGAGTTGAGAATCAGAGCAGAGATTTAAAAATAGCTGGAGCTGAGAGTCAGAGTGGAGATTTAATAAGAGCAGGATCTGAGAGGAAGAGCAGAGATTTAAAAGGCTCGGGAGCTGAAAGTCAAAGGATAGATTTAAAAAAGAGCGGGAGCTGAGAGTCAGAGCGGAGATTTATAAAGAGCAGGAGGTGGGAGTCTGTGTGGAGATTTAAAAAGAGCGGGAGCTGAGAGGCAGATCAGAGTTTTAACGAAAGCGGGAGCTTAGAGTCAGAGAGGAGACTTAAAAATAGTGAGAACTGAGAGTCAGGGCATAGATTTAAATGGATTGGGAGCTGAAAGTCAGAGCGTAGATTTAAAAAAGAGCGGGAGCTAAGAGTCAGAGCGGAGATTTAAAAAGAGTGGGAGCTGAAAGTCAGAGCGCAAATTTAAAAAGAGAAGGAGCTGAGAGTCAGAGAGGAGATTTAAAAAGAGCGGGAGCTGTGACCCAGAGCGGAGAATTATGAAGCGCGGGGGCTGAGAGTCAGAGCGGAGATTTAAAAAGAGCGGGAGCTGAGAGTCAGAGTGGAGATTTATAAACAGCGTGAGCTGAGAGTCAGGGCAGACATTTATAGAGAGCGGAAGTTGAGAGTCAGTGCGGAGATTTATAGAGAGCGGGAGCTGAGAGCCAGATGAGAGATTTATAGAGAGGGAGAGCTGAGAGTCATAGTGGAGTTTTAACAAAGGCCGGAGCTTTGATCAGAGCTGAGATTTATAAAGAGCGGGAGCTGATAGAGCAGAGATTTATGAAGATAGGGTGTAAGAGTCAGAGCTGAGATTTATAAAGAGCAGGAGCTGGGAGTCAGGGTGGAGAATTAAAAACAGCGGGAGCTGAGAGTCAGAGTGAAATTTAAGAAGAGCGGGAGCTGTAAGTCAGAGCGTAGATTTAAAAAGAGTGGGAGCTGAGAGCCAGAGCTGAGATTTTAAAGGAGCAGGAGCTGAAAGTCAGAACATAGGTTTAAAAAATGCGGGAGCTGAGAGTCAGAGTGGAGATTTAAAAAGTGCGGGAGCTGAGAGTCAGAACAGAGATTCACAAAGAGCACGAGGTGGGAGTCTGTGTGGAGACTTAAAAAGAGCAGGAGCTTAGAGGCAGATCAGAGTTTAAACGAAAGCGGGAGCTTAGAGTCAGAGAGGTGATTTAAAAATAGTGAGAACTGAGAGTCAGGGCATAGGTTTAAAAGGATTGGGAGCTGAAAGTCAGAGCATAGATTTAAAAAAAGAGCGGGAGCTGAGAGTCAGAGCGGAGAATTAAAAAGAGTGGGAACTGAAAGTCAGAGCGCAAATTTAAAAAGAGCAGGTGCTGAGGGTCAGAGAGGAGATTTAAAAACAGCAGGAGCTGGGAGTCTGGGTCGAGACTTAAAAAGGGCAGGAGCTGGGTGTCTGGGTGGTGACTTAAAAAGAGCGGGAGCTGAGAGGCAGATCAGAGTTTTAACAAAAGCGGGAGCATAGAGTCAGAGAGGAGATATAAAAATTGCGAGAGCTGAGAGTTAGGGCGGAGATTTAAAATGAGCGGGAGCTGAAAATCATAAGGTAGATTTAAAAAAGAGCGGGAGCTGAGAGTCAGAGCGGAGATTTAAAAAGAGCAGGAGCTGAGAGTCAGAGTGGAGATTTAAAAAGTACGGGAGCTAAGAGTCGAGTGGAGATTTAAAAAGAGCCGGAGCTGAGAGTCAGTGCAAAAATTTAAAAAGAGCGGGAGTTGAGAATCAGAGCAGAGACTTAAAAATAGCTGGAGCTGAGAGTCAGAGAGGAGATTTAATAAGTGCAGGATCTGAGAGGCAGAGCGGAGATTTTAAAATTGCAGGAACTGTAAGTCAGAACGTAGTTTTAAAAAGAGCGGGATCTGAGAGTCAGAGCAGAGATTTAAAAAGAGCGGGAGCTGAAAGTCAAAAGATAGATTTAAAAAAGTAAGGGAACTGTGAGTCAGAGCGGCGATTGAAAAAGAGCGGGATCTGAGAGCGAGATTGGAGATTTAAAAAGTGCAGGAGCTGGGAGTCAGAGCGGAGATTTATAAAGAGTAGTAGGTGGGAGTCTGTGTGGAGTTTTAAAAAGAGAGGGAGCTGAGAGACAGATCAGAGTTGTAATGAAAGCGGGAGCTTAGAGTCAGAGAGGAGATTTAAAAATAGTGAGAACTGAGAGTTAGGGCATAGAATAAAAAGGATTGGGAGCTGAAAGTCAAAGCGTAGATTTAAAAAAGAGTGGGAGCTGAGAGTCAGAGCGCAAATTTAAAAAGAGAAGGAGCTGAGAGTCAGAGAGGAGATTTAAAAAGAGCGGGAGCTGTGAGTCAGAGTGGAGATTTAAAAAGAGCGGGAGCTGAGAGCAAGAGTGGAGATTTAAAAAAGGCGGGAGCTTTGATCAGAGCCGAGATTTATAAAGAGCGGGAGCTGAGAGTCAGAGCAGAGATTTATAAAGAGCGGGTGTTAAGAGTCAGAGCCGATATTTATAAAGAGCAGGAGCTGGGAGTCAGGGTGGAGAATTAAAAAGAGCAGGAGCTGAGAGGCAGATCAGAGATTTAACAAAAGCGGGAGCTTAGAGCCGGAGAGGAGATATAAAATTTGTGAGAGCTGAGAGTTAGGGCGGCGATTTAAAATGAGCGGGAGCTGATGGTCATAGCAGAGATTTAAAATGACCTGTAGCTGAGAGTCACAGTGGAGATCTAATAAGAGCAGGATCTGAGAGGCAGAGTGGAGATTTAAAAAGAGTGGAAGCTGAGAGTCAGAGCAGAGATTTAAAAGGAGCGGGAGCGGAAAATCAAAAGGTAGATTTAAAAAAGAGCGGGAGCTGAGAGTCAGAGCGGAGATTTAAAAAGAGCAGGAGCTAAGAGTCAGCGTGGAGATTTAAAAAGAGCCGGAGCTGAGAGTCAGTGCAGAAATTTAAAAACAGCTGGAGTTGAGAATCAGAGCAGAGATTTATAAAGAGCGTGTGCTGAGAGGCAGATCAGTGTTTTACCAAAAGCGGGAGCTGAGGGTCAGAGCAGAAATTTAAAAAGAGCTGGAGTTGAGAATCAGAGCAGAGATTTATAAAGAGCGTGTGCTGAGAGGCAGATCAGTGTTTTACCAAAAGTGGGAGCTGAGGGTCAGAGCAGAGATTTATAGAGAGCGGGAGCTGAGAGACAGAGCAGAAATTTATAAAGAGCAGGAGCTGGGAGTCTGGGTGCAGACTTAAAAAGAGCGGGAGCTGAGAGGCAGATCAGATTTTTAACAAAAGCGGGAGCTTATAGTCAGAGAGGAGATGTAAAAATAGTGAGAGCTGAGAGTCAGGGTGGAGATTTAAAATGAGCGGGAGCTGAGGGTCAGAGCAGAGATTTAAAAAGAGCGGGAGCTGTGAGTCAGGGCGGAGCTTTAAAAAGAGTGGGTGCTGAGAGTCAGAGCGGAAATTTAAAAAGTGCGGGAGCTGTAAGTCAGAGCGTAGATTTAAAAAGAGCGGGAGCTGAGAGTCAGAGCAGAGATTTAAAATGTGTGGGAGCTGAGAGTCAGGGCAGAGATTTTTAATGATTGGGAGCAAAGAGTCAGAGCGAAGATTTAAAAAGAGCGGGAGCAGAGTCAGAGCGGACATTTAAAAAGAAGAGGAGCTGAGAGTCAGAGTGAAGATATAAAAAGAGCGGGAGCTGAGAGTCAGATCAGATTTTTAACAAAAGCGGGAGCTTATAGTCAGAGAGGAGATGTAAAAATAGTGAGAGCTGAGAGTCAGGGTGGAGATTTAAAATGAGCGGGAGCTGAGGGTCAGAGCAGAGATTTAAAAAGAGCGGGAGCTGTGAGTCAGTGTGGAGATTTAAAATGAGCGGGTGCTGAGAGTCAGAGCAGAGATTTATAAAGAGCGGGTGTAAGAGTCAGAGCCGGGATTTATAAAGAGCAGGAGCTGGGAGTCAGGGTGGAGAATTAAAAACAGTGGGAGCTGAGAGTCAGAGTGGAAATTTAAGAAGAGCGGGAGCTGTAAGTCAGAGCGTAGATTTAAAAAGAGCGGGAGCTGAGAGCCAGAGCAGAGATTTAAAGAGACTGGGAGCTGAGAGTCAGAGCAGAGATTTATAGAGCATGGGAGCTGAGAGTCAGAGCAGAGATTTAAAATGAGTGGGAGCTGAGAGTCAGGGCAGAGATTTTTAATGATTGGGAGCAAAGAGTCAGAGCGAAGATTTAAAAAGAGCGGGAGCAGAGTCAGAGCGGACATTTAAAAAGAAGAGGAGCTGAGAGTCAGAGTGAAGATATAAAAAGAGCGGGAGCTGAGAGAGCAGAGATTTATAAAGAGTTGGAGCTGAGAGACAGTGCAATGATGTATAAAGAGAGAGGAGTGGGAGTCAGGGCAGAGAGTTATAGAGAGGATGAGCTGAGAGTCAGAGCAGAGATTTATAGAGAGCGGGAGCTGATTGCCAGACCAGAGATTTCTAGAGAGCGGGAGCTGTGTGTCAGAGCCGAGATTTATAGAGAGCAAGAGCTGAGAGTCATAGCGGAGATTTAAAAATGTGGGGAGCTGTGAATCAGAGCCGAGATTTATAAAGAGCGGGAGCTGAGAGTTAGAGCAGAGATTTCTAGAGCGTGGGAGCTGAGAGACAGAGCAGAGATTTAAAGTGACCAGGAGCTGAGAATCGGAATGGAGATTTTAAAAGATCGGGAGCTGAGAGTCAGAGCAGAGATTTATAGAGCGTGGGAGCTGAGAGTCAGAGCGGAGATTTATAAAGAGCGGGTGTAAGAGTCAGAGCCGAGATTTATAAAGAGCAGGAGCTGGGAGTCAGGGTGGAGAATTAAAAACAGTGGGAGCTGAGAGTCAGAGCGGAAATTTAAGAAGAGTGGGAGCTGTAAGTCAGAGCGTAGATTTAAAAAGAGCGGGAGCTGAGAGACAGTGCAGGGATTTATAAAGAGTGGGGGCTGAGATTCAGGTCAGTGATTTATAAAGAGGGGGAGCTGAGAATCAGAGCGTGGATTTCAAAAGAGTGGGAGCTGAGAGTCAGAGCATTAATTTATAAAGACCGGTACCTGAGAGTCAGAGCAGAGACTTTATAAGGGGTGGAGCTGAGAATCAGCGCGGAAATTTAAGAAGAGTGAGAGCTGAGAGTCAGGGCAGAGATTTAAAATGAGTGGGAGCTGAGGGTCAGAGCAGAGATTTAAAAAGAGCTTGAGCTGAGAGTCAAAGCAGAGATTTTTTAAGAGCAGGGGATGAGAGTCAGACTGGAGATTTATAAAGAGCGGGAGCTGTGAGTCAGAGCCGAGATTTATTAAGAGCGGGAGCTGAGAGTTAGAGCAGTGATTTCAAGAGAGCGGGAGCTGAGAGTCAGAGCCGAGATTTAAAGAGACTGGGAGCTGAGAGCCAGAGCAGAGATTTAAAGAGACTGGGAGCTGAGAGTCAGAGCAGAGATTTATAGAGCATGGGAGCTGAGAGTCAGAGCAGAGATTTAAAATGAGTGGGAGCTGAGAGTCAGGGCAGAGATTTTTAATGATTGGGAGCAAAGAGTCAGAGCGAAGATTTAAAAAGAGCGGGAGCAGAGTCAGAGCGGACATTTAAAAAGAAGAGGAGCTGAGAGTCAGAGTGAAGATATAAAAAGAGCGGGAGCTGAGAGTCAGAGCAGAGATTTATAAAGAGTTGGAGCTGAGAGACAGTGCAATGATGTATAAAGAGAGAGGAGTGGGAGTCAGGGCAGAGAGTTATAGAGAGGATGAGCTGAGAGTCAGAGCAGAGATTTATAGAGAGCGGGAGCTGATTGCCAGACCAGAGATTTCTAGAGAGCGGGAGCTGTGTGTCAGAGCCGAGATTTATAGAGAGCAAGAGCTGAGAGTCATAGCGGAGATTTAAAAATGTGGGGAGCTGTGAATCAGAGCCGAGATTTATAAAGAGCGGGAGCTGAGAGTTAGAGCAGAGATTTCTAGAGCGTGGGAGCTGAGAGACAGAGCAGAGATTTAAAGTGACCAGGAGCTGAGAATCGGAATGGAGATTTTAAAAGATCGGGAGCTGAGAGTCAGAGCAGAGATTTATAGAGCGTGGGAGCTGAGAGTCAGAGCGGAGATTTAAAAGAGCGTGAGCTGAGGAGTCAGAGCAGAAATTTATAAAGAGCAGGGTGTGAGACTCAGACTGGAGATTTATAAAGAGCGGGCGCTGTGAGTCAGAGACGAGATTTATAAAGAGCGGGAGCTGAGAGTTAGAGCAGAGATTTAAAGAGAAAGGGAGCTGACAGTCAGAGTGGAGATTTAAAAATAGGGGAGCAGAGAGTCAGAGCAGAGATTTATGGAGCATGTGAGCTGAGAGTCAGAGCAGAGATTTAAAATGAGTGGGAGCTGATGGTCAGGGCAGAGATTTTTAAGGAACGGGAGTTAAGAGTCAGAGCGAAGATTTAAAAAGAGCGGGAGCAGAGTCAGAGTGGAGATTTAAAAAGAAGAGGAGCTGAGAGTCAGAGTGAAGATATAAAAAGAGCGGGAGCTGAGAGTCAGAGCAGAGATTTCTGAAGAATGGGAGCTGAGAGGCATGGCAGAGATTTAAAATGAGCGGGAGCTGAGAGTCAGAGCCGAGATTTATAAGAGCGGGAGTTGAGAGACAGATCGGATATTTATAGAGAGTGGGAGCTGAGAGTCAGAACGGAGATTTATAGAGATCAGGAGCAGAGCGTCAGAGCGGAGATTTATGAAGAGTGGGAGCTGAGAGTCAGAGCAGAGATTTATAGAGATCAGGAGCAGAGCGTCAGAGTGGAGATTTATGAAGAGTGGGATCTGAGAGTCAGAGCAGAGATTTATAAAGAGCGGAACTCAGAGTCCTAGCAGAGATTTATAAAGATTGGGAGGTGAGAATCAGCACGGAGTTTTAAAAAGAGTGAGAGCTGAGAGTCAGGGCGGAGATTTAAAATGAGCGGGTGCTGAGAGTCAGAGCAGAGATTTATAAAGACTGGAACTAAGAGTCCGAGCCGAGATTTATAAAGACTGGAACTGAGAGTCAGAGCCGAGATTTATAAAGAGTGGGAGCTGAGAGTCAGAGTGGAGATTTAAAAAGAGCGGGAGCTGAGAATCAACATGGAGATTTAAAAAGGGTGAGAGCTGAGAGTCAGGGCGGAGATTTAAAATGAGCGGGAGCTGAGGGTCAGAGCAGAGATTTAAAAAGAGCTGGACCTGAGAGTCAGGGCGGAGATTTATAAAGAGCGGGAGCTGAGAGTCAGGGCCGAGATTTATAAAGAGTGGAACTGAGACTCAGAGCAGAGATTTATAAAGAGCGGGAGCTGAGCGAGCGGTGATTTAAAAAATTGGGAGCAGAGAGTCAGAGTGGAGATTTAATAAAAGCAGGATCTGAGAGGCAGAGCGGACATTTAAAAAGAGCGGGAGCTGTAAGTCAGAATGTATATTTAAGAATAGCGCGAGCTGAGAGTCAGAGCAGAGATTTAAAAGGAGTGGGAGCTGAACGTCAGACTGGAGATTTATAAAGAGCGGGAGCTGTGAGTCAGAGCCGAGATTTATAAAGAGCGGGAGCTGAAAGTTAGAGCTGAGATTTCTAGAGAGCAGGAGCTGAGAGTCAGAGCTGAGATTAATAAAGTGCAGGGTATGAGAGTAAGACTGGAGACTTATAATGAGCGGTAGTTGAGAGTCAGAGCGGAGATATAAAAAGAGCGGGAGCTGAGAGTGAGAGCAGAGATTTAATAAGAGCAGGGGATGAGAGACAGACTGCAGATTTATAAAAAGCGGGAGCTGTGAGTCAGAGCCGAGATTTATTAAGAGCGGGAGCTGAGAGTTAGAGCAGAGATTTCTAGAGAGCAGGAGCTGAGAGTCAGAGCAGAGATTTAAAGAGACTGGGAGCTGAGAATCAGAGCAGGGATTTATAGTGCGTGGGAGCTGAGAGTCAGAGCAGAGATTTACAGAGCGTGGGAGCTGAGAATCAGAGCAGAGATTTAAAATGAATGGGAGCTGACAGTCGTGGCAGAGATTTTTAATGATTGGGAGCAAAGAGTCAGAGCGAAGATTTAAAATGAGCGGGAGAAGAGTCAGAGCGGAGATTTAAAATGAAGAGCAGCTGAGAGTCAGAGTGAAGATATAAAAAGTGCAGGAGCTGCGACTCAGAGCATAGATTTATTAAGAGTGTGAGCTGAGAGACTGCGCACAGATTTTTGAAGAGCGAGAGCTGGGAGACAGGGCAGAGATTCATAGAGAGCAGGAGCCAAGTGTCAGAGCAGAGATTTAAAATGAGCAGGAGCTGAGAGTCAAAGCCGAGATTTATAAGAGCGGGATGGAGAGACAGATCGGCGATTTATAGAGGTCAGGAGCAGAGCGTCAGTGTGGAGATTTATAAAGAGCGGGATCTGAGAGTCAGAGCAGAGATTATCAATAGATGCAAATTAAATCTCCAAACTCTTTTCAAATTCTGCTGTTGGAACTTCTTTTACATAATTTTCTAGGAATAACCGAGTAAGATTTGTTTTCATACTGCAGCGAAAATCAAAATCTATAAAAATGAAACAAATAGTCATTGGAGCCCATTTACCTCTGAAGATACAGAAGCTGTGAAAAGGAATGAAACACTCAAATGCAAACAATAGGATAGCTGACAATAAACAAACAGGCGACAGGTTTGTGAATGACACGCTTTCTGAAATTATGAATTGAGCTATTATGTGATGTGCTACTTGCTTTCAATTCTAAAAGCCATTTATAGAGCCTTAGAACCAAAGAAAATCTATGGCACAGAAAGAGGCCATTCATCCCATTGTGTCTGCATGGACCATTTAAAGGGATAAAAGAAATTAGCTGTTCACTTTTAATCTCGCTTTCCACCACCTGATTACAACACTTCAGGTGCAGATCCAGGTAACTTTTAAATGAATAGAATTTTTCAACCTCAACAACTAATTTAGGCAGTGAATTCCAAATGCCTTTTTACATAATGGTACAATGCTCGCAGACCTCCAATCTTCTGGTACCTCACGTGTATCTAGTGTGGGTTGGATCCTCAGAGCATCGACTATTACCTCCCTGGCTTCCTTTAACAAACTGGGATACAATCCATCTGGCCCTGGCGGTTTATCCACCTTCATGGATGCTAGTCCCTCCAGTACTTGCTCTCTCATTATGCTAATCTATCTAATATTTTGCACTCTTTTTTTTTAACTAGGATGCCTGCATTAACTTTCGCCTTAGTGAAGACAGAGGCAAAGTACTCATTGAGAACCCTGTCCACATCTTCAGCATCAATGCACAAGTTACCGTACAGATTTAAAAAAAGTGGGAACTGCGAGTCAGGGCGGAGATTTATAAAGAGCGGGAGCTAAGAGTCAGATCGAAGATTTAAAAAGAGCGGGAGCAGAGTCAGGGCAGAGATTTATAAAGACCAGGAACTGAGAGTCAGAGCAGAGATTTATAAAGAGCATGAGCTGGGAGTCTAGGTGGAGACTTAAAAAGAGCGGGAGCTGAGAGGCAGATCAGAGTTTTAACAAAAGCGGTAGCTTAGAGTCAGTGAGGAGATTTAAAAATAGTGAGAGCTGAGAGTCAGGGCGCAGATTTAAAATGATCGGGAACTGATGGTCAGAGCAGAGTTTTAAAAAGAGCTGGAGCTGAGAGTCATGGTGGAGATTTAAAAAGAGCAGGAGATGAGAGTCACAGGAGAGATTTATAAAGAGTGGGAGCTGAGGGTTAGAGCGGAGATTTAAAATGAGCGTGAGTTGAGGGTCAGAGCAGAGATTTAAAAAGAGCTGGAGCTGAGAGTCACAGTGGAGATTTAATAAGAGCAGCATCTGAAAGGCAGAGTAGAGATTTACAAAGTGCGGGAGCTATAATTCAGAGTGTAGATTTAAAAAGAGTGGGAGCTGAGAGTCAGGGCAGAGATTTAAAAGCAGCTGGAGCTGAAAATCAAAAGGTAGATTTAAAAAAGAGCAGGAGCTGAGAGTCAGAGCAGAGATTTAAAAAGAGCAGGAGCTGAGAGTTAGAGTGGAGATTTAAAAACTGCGGGAGGTAAGAGTCAGAGTGGACATTTTAAAAGAGCCGGAACTGAGGGACATTGCAGAAATTTAAAAAGAGCGGGAGTTGAGAATCAGAGCAGAGATTTAAAAATAGCTGGAGCTGAGAGTCAGAGTGGAGATTTAATAAGAGCAGGATCTGAGAGTCAGAGCAGAGATTTAAAAGGAGCAGGAGCTGAAAGTCAGAACATAGGTTTAAAAAATGCGGGAGCTGAGAGTCAGAGTGGAGATTTAAAAAGTGCGGGAGCTTGGAGTCAGAGCGGAGATTTATAAAGATCAGGAGGTGGGAGTCTGTGTGGAGATTTAAAAAGAGCGGTAGCTGAGAGTCAGATCAGATTTTAAACGAAAGCGGGAGCTTAGAGTCAGAGAGGTGATTTAAAAATAGTGAGAACTGACAGTCAGGGCATAGGTTTAAAAGGATTGGGAGCTGAATGTCAGAGCGTAGATTTGAAAAAAAGAGCCGGAGCTGAGAGTCAGAGCGGAGATTTAAAAAGAGTGGGAGTTAAAAGTCAGAGCGCAAATTTAAAAAGAGCAGGAGCTGAGAGTCAGAGAGGAGATCTAAAAAGAGCCTGAGCTGTGACCCAGAGCGAAGAATTATGAAGCGTGCGGGCTGAGAGTCAGAGCGGAGATTTAAAAAGAGCGGGAGCTGAGAGTCAGAGTGGAGATTTGTAAACAGCGTGATCTGTGAGTCAGGGCAGACATTTATAGAGAGCAGAAGTTGAGAGTCAGTGTGGAGATTTACAGAGAGCGGGAGCTGAGAGCCAGACGAGAGATTTATAGAGAGGGAGAGCTGAGAGTCAGAGCGCAGATTTAAAAAAGGTGGGAGCTTTGATCAGAGCCGAGATTTTTAAAGAGCGGTGCTGAGAGTCAGAGCAGAGATTCATAAAGAGCGGGTGTTAAGAGTCAAAGCCGAGATTTATAAAGAGCAGGAACTGGGAGTCAGGGTGGAGAATTAAAAAGAGCAGGGGCTGGGAGTCTGGGTGGAGACTTAAAAAGAGTGGGAGCTGAAAGGCAGATCAGAGTTTTAACAAAAGCGGGAGCTTAGAGCCGGAGAGGAGATATAAAAATTGTGAGAGCTGAGAGTTAGGGCGGCGATTTAAAATGAGCGGGAGCTGAGGGTCAGAGCAGAGATTTAAAAGGAGCGGGAGCTGAAAATCAAAAGGTAGATTTAAAAAAGAGCGGGAGCTGTGATTCAGGACGGAGATTTAAAAAGAGCAGGAGCTGAGAGTCAGAGTGGAGAATTAAAAAGAGCCGGAGCTGAGAGTCAGTGCAGAAATTTTAAAAGAGCGGGAGTTGAGAATCAGAGCAGAGATTTATAAAGAGTGTGTGCTGAGAGGCAGATCAGAGTTTGAACAAAAGCGGGAGCTGAGAGTCAGAGCAGAGATTTATAAAGAGCAGGAGCTGGGAGTCTGGGTGGTGACTTAAAAAGAGCGGGAGCTGAGAGGCAGATCAGAGTTTTAACAAAAGCGGGAGCTTATAGTCAGAGAGGAGATGTAAAAAAAGTGAGAGCTGAGAGTCAGTGTGGAGATTTAAAATGAGCGAGAGCTGAGAGTCAGAGCGGAAATTTAAAAAGTGCGGGAGCTGTAAGTCAGAGCGTAGATTTAAAAAGAGCGGGAGCTGAGAGTCAGAGCAGAGATTTAAAAGGAGCAGGAGCTAAAAGTCAGAACATAGGTTTAAAAAGTGTGGGAGCTGAGAGTCAGAGTGGAGATTTTAAATGTGCGGGAGCTGAGAGTCAGAGCGGAGATTTATAAAGAGCAGGAGGTGGGAGTCTGTCTGGAGATTTAAAAAGAGCAAGAGCTGAGAGGCAGATCAGAGTTTTAACGAAAGTGGGACCTTAGAGTCAGAGAGGTGATTTAAAAATAATGAGAACTGAGAGTCAGGGCAAGATTTAAAAGGATTGGGAGCTGAAAGTCAGAGCGTAGATTTAAAAAAAGAGCGGGAGCTGAGAGTCAGAGCGGAGATTTAAGAAGAGCAGGAGCTGTGACCCAGATCGGAGAATTATGAAGCGCAGGGGCTGAGACTCAGAGTGGAGATTTATAAAGAGCGGGAGCTGAGAGTCAGGGCAGACATTTATAGAGAGTGGAAGTTGAGAGACAGTGCGGAGATTTATAGAGAGCGGGAGCTGAGAGCAGACGAGAGATTTATAGAGAGGGAGAGCTGAGAGTCATAGTGGAGATTTAAAAAAGGTGGGAGCTTTGATCAGAGCAGAGATTTATAAAGAGCGGAGGCTGAGAGTCAGAGCAGAGATTTATAAAGAGCGGGTGTTAAGAGTCAGAGCCGAGATATATAAAGAGCAGGAGATGGGAGTCAGGGTGGAGAATTAAAAAGAGCAGGAGCTGGGAGTCTGGGTGGAGACTTAAAAAGAGCAGGAGCTGAGAGGCAGATCAGAGTTTTAACAAAAGTTGGAGCTGAGAGTCAGAGAGGAGATATAAAAATTGTGAGAGCGGAGAGTTAGGGCGGAGATTTAAAATGAGCGGGAGCTGAGGGTCAGAGCAGAAATTTGAAAAGAGCTGGAGCTGAGAGTCACAGTGGAGATTTAATAAGAGCAGGATCTGAGAGGCAGATCGGAGATTTACAAAGTGTGGGAGCTATAATTCAGAGCGTAGATTTAAAAAGAGTGGGAGCTGAGAGTCAGGGCAGAGATTTAAAAGGAGCTGGAGCTGAAAATCAAAAGGCAGATTTAAAAAAGAGCGGGAGCTGAGAGTCAGAGCGGAGATTTAAAAAGTGCGGGAGCTAAGAATCAGAGTGGACATTTTAAAAGATCCGGAGCTTAAGGTCAGAGCAGAAATTTAAAAAGAGCGGGAGTTGAGAATCAGAGCAGAGATTTAAAAATAGCTGGAGCTGAGAGTCAGAGTGGAGATTTAATAAGAGCAGGATCTGAGAGGCAGAGCAGAGATTTAAAAGGAGCGGGAGCTGAAAGTCAAAAGATAGATTGAAAAAACAGCGGGAGCTGAGAGTCAGAGTGGAGATTTAAAAAGAGTGGGAGCTGAAAGTCAGAGCGCAAATTTAAAAAGAGAAGGAACTGAGAGTCAGAGCGGAGATTTAAAAAGAGCGGGAGCTGAGAGACAGAGTGGAGATTTATTAACATCGTGAGCTGAGAGTCAGGGCAGACATTTACAGAGAGCGGAAGTTGAGAGTCAGTGCGGAGATTTATAGAGAGCGGCAGCTGAGAGCCAGACGAGAGATTTATAGAGAGGGAGAGCTGAGAGACATAACGGAGATTTAAAAAAGGTGCGAGCTTTGATCAGAGCCGAGATTTATAAAGAGCGGGAGCTGGGAGTCATGGTGGATAATTAAAAACAGCGGGAGCTGAGAGTCAGAGCGGAAATTTAAGAAGAGCGGGAGCTGTAATTCAGAGCGTAGATTTAAAAAGAGCGGGAGCTGAGAGCCAGAGCAGAGATTTTAAAGGAGCAGGAACTGAAAGTCAGAACGTAGGTTTAAAAAATGCGGGAGCTGAGAGTCAGAGTGGAATTTAAAAAGGGTGGGAGCTGAGAGTCAGAGCGGAGATTCATAAAGAGCACGAGGTGGGAGTCTGTGTGGAGATTGAAAAAGAGCGGGAGCTGAGAGTCCGAGCGGAGATTTATAAAGAGCAGGAGGTGGGAGTCTGTGTGGAGATTTAAAAAGAGCGGGAGCGGAGAGGCAGATCAGAGTTTTAACGAAAGCGGGAGATTAGAGTCAGAGAGGAGACTTAAAAATAGTGAGAACTGAGAGTCAGGGCATAGATTTAAATGGATTGGGAGCTGAAAGTCAGAGCGTAGATTTAAAAAAGAGCGGGAGCTAAGAGTCAGAGCGGAGATTTAAAAAGAGTGGGAGCTGAAAGTCAGAGCGTAAATTTAAAAAGAGAAGGAGCTGAGAGTCAGAGAGGAGATTTAAAAAGAGCGGGAGCTGTGACCCAGAGCGGAGAATTATGAAGCGCGGGGGCTGAGAGTCAGAGCGGAGATTTAAAAAGAGCGGGAGCTGAGAGTCAGAGTGGAGATTTATAAACAGCGTGAGCTGAGAGTCAGGGCAGACATTTATAGAGAGCAGAAGTTGAGAGTCAGTGCGGAGATTTATAGAGAGCGGGAGCTGAGAGCCAGATGAGAGATTTATAGAGAGGGAGAGCTGAGAGTCATAGTGGAGTTTTAACAAAGGCGGGAGCTTTGATCAGAGCTGAGATTTATAAAGAGCGGGAGCTGATAGAGCAGAGATTTATGAAGAGAGGGTGTAAGAGTCAGAGCCGAGATTTATAAAGAGCAGGAGCTGGGAGTCAGGGTGGAGAATTAAAAACAGCGGGAGCTGAGAGTCAGAGTGAAATTTAAGAAGAGCGGGAGCTGTAAGTCAGAGCGTAGATTTAAAAAGAGTGGGAGCTGAGAGCCAGAGCTGAGATTTTAAAGGAGCAGGAGCTGAAAGTCAGAACATAGGTTTAAAAATTGCGGGAGCTGAGAGTCAGAGTGGAGATTTAAAAAGTGCGGGAGCTGAGAGTCAGAACAGAGATTCACAAAGAGCACGAGGTGGGAGTCTGTGTGGAGACTTAAAAAGAGCAGGAGCTTAGAGGCAGATCAGAGTTTAAACGAAAGCGGGAGCTTAGAGTCAGAGAGGTGATTTAAAAATAGTGAGAACTGAGAGTCAGGGCATAGATTTAAAAGGATTGGGAGCTGAAAGTCAGAGCATAGATTTAAAAAAAGAGCGGGAGCTGAGAGTCAGAGCGGAGAATTAAAAAGAGTGGGAACTGAAAGTCAGAGCGCAAATTTAAAAAGAGCAGGTGCTGAGGGTCAGAGAGGAGATTTAAAAACAGCAGGAGCTGGGAGTCTGGGTCGAGACTTAAAAAGGGCAGGAGCTGGGAGTCTGGGTGGTGACTTAAAAAGAGCGGGAGCTGAGAGGCAGATCAGAGTTTTAACAAAAGCGGGAGCGTAGAGTCAGAGAGGAGATATAAAAATTGTGAGAGCTGAGAGTTAGGGCGGAGATTTAAAATGAGCGGGAGCTGACGGTCAGAGCAGAGATTTAAAAAGAGCTGGAGCTGAGAGTCTTAGTGGAGATTTAATAAGAGCAGGATCTGAGAGGCAGCGCGGAGATTTACAAAGTGCGGGAGCTATAATTCAGAGCGTAGATTTAAAAAGAGTGGGAGCTGAGAGTCAGAGCAGAGATTTAAAAGGAGCTGGAGCTGAAAATCATAAGGTAGATTTAAAAAAGAGCGGGAGCTGAGAGTCAGAGCAGAGATTTAAAAAGAGCAGGAGCTGAGAGTCAGAGTGGAGATTTAAAAAGTACGGGAGCTAAGAGTCGAGTGGAGATTTAAAAAGAGCCGGAGCTGAGAGTCAGTGCAAAAATTTAAAAAGAGCGGGAGTTGAGAATCAGAGCAGAGACTTAAAAATAGCTGGAGCTGAGAGTCAGAGAGGAGATTTAATAAGTGCAGGATCTGAGAGGCAGAGCGGAGATTTTAAAATTGCAGGAACTGTAAGTCAGAACGTAGTTTTAAAAAGAGCGGGATCTGAGAGTCAGAGCAGAGATTTAAAAAGAGCGGGAGCTGAAAGTCAAAAGATAGATTTAAAAAAGTGAGGGAACTGTGAGTCAGAGCGGCGATTGAAAAAGAGCGGGATCTGAGAGCGAGATTGGAGATTTAAAAAGTGCAGGAGCTGGGAGTCAGAGCGGAGATTTATAAAGAGCAGTAGGTGGGAGTCTGTGTGGAGTTTTAAAAAGAGAGGGAGCTGAGAGACAGATCAGAGTTGTAATGAAAGCGGGAGCTTAGAGTCAGAGAGGAGATTTAAAAATAGTGAGAACTGAGAGTTAGGGCATAGAATAAAAAGGATTGGGAGCTGAAAGTCAAAGCGTAGATTTAAAAAAGAGTGGGAGCTGAGAGTCAGAGCGCAAATTTAAAAAGAGAAGGAGCTGAGAGTCAGAGAGGAGATTTAAAAAGAGCGGGAGCTGTGAGTCAGAGCGCAAATTTAAAAAGAGAAGGAGCTGAGAGTCAGAGCGGAGATTTAAAAAAGGCGGGAGCTTTGATCAGAGCCGAGATTTATAAAGAGCGGGAGCTGAGAGTCAGAGCAGAGATTTATAAAGAGCGGGTGTTAAGAGTCAGAGCCGATATTTATAAAGAGCAGGAGCTGGGAGTCAGGGTGGAGAATTAAAAAGAGCAGGAGCTGAGAGGCAGATCAGAGATTTAACAAAAGCAAGAGCTTAGAGTCAGCGAGGAGATTTAAAAATAGTGAGAGCTGAGAGTCAGGGCGCAGATTTAAAATGAGTGGGAACTGAGGGTCAGAGCAGAGTTTTAAAAAGAGCTGGAGCTGAGAGTCATGGTGGAGATTTAAAAAGAGCAGGAGATGAGAGTCAGAGCAGAGATTTATAAAGAGTGGGAGCTGAGGGTTAGAGTGGAGATTTATAAGGAGTGGGAGCTGAGGGTTAGAGCGGAGATTTATAAAGAGTATGAGATCAGAATTAGAGCGGAGATTTATAATGAGCATGAGCAGAGGGTCAGAGTGGAGATTTATAAAGGGTGGGAGCTGAGAGAGCGGATATTTCAGAATAGTGGGAGCTGAGAGTCTGAGTGGAGATTTGAAAAGAGCGGGAGCTCAGGGTCGGTGTGGAGAGTAAAAAAGAGGGAGAGCTACGAGTCAGAGTGGAGATTTAAAAACATCAGGAGATGAGAGTTACAGCGAAGTTTTAAGAAGAGCTGGAGCTGAGAGAACCAAGATTTGAAAAGAGCGGGAGCTGAGAGTCAGATTGAAGATTTAAAAAGACCGGAATCTGAGATAGTGGAGATCTTAAAAAGTGTGGGAGCTGTGAGTCAGGCTGGAGATTCATTAAGAGAAGGATCTGAGAATCAGCGTGAAGTTTTAAAAGGAGCAGGAGTTGAGGGTCAGAGTGGAGACTTAAAAATTTGGGAGCTGTGAGTCAGAGTGGAGACTTAAAAAGGGCAGGAGCTTAGAGTTGTAGCAGTGATTTGTAAATAGCGGAAGCTGAGAGTCTGGACAGAGATTTATAAAAAGTGGAACTGAGAGTCAGAGAGGAGATTTCTAAAGAGCGGGAGCTGAGAGAGCTGAGATGTAAAAAAGCTGGAGCTGAGAGTCAGAGCCGAGATCCATAAGAGAGGGAAGAGAGACAGATCGGATATTTATAGAGAGTGGGAGCTGAGAGTCAGAACGGAGATTTATAGAGATCAGGAGCAGAGCGTCAGAGAGGAGATTTTGAAGAGTGGGATCTGAGAGTCAGAGCAGAGATTTATAAAGAGCGGGTGTTAAGAGTCAGAGCCGATATTTATAAAGAGCAGGAGCTGGGAGTCAGGGTGGAGAATTAAAAAGAGCGGGAGCTGAGAGGCAGATCAGAGTTTTAACAAAAGCGGGAGCTTAGAGCCGGAGAGGAGATATAAAATTTGTGAGAGCTGAGAGTTAGGGCGGCGATTTAAAATGAGCGGGAGCTGATGGTCAGAGCAGAGATTTAAAATGACCTGTAGCTGAGAGTCACAGTGGAGATCTAATAAGAGCAGGATCTGAGAGGCAGAGTGGAGATTTAAAAAGAGTGGGAGCTGAGAGTCAGAGCAGAGATTTAAAAGGAGCGGGAGCGGAAAATCAAAAGGTAGATTTAAAAAAGAGCGGGAGCTGAGAGTCAGAGCGGAGATTTAAAAAGAGCAGGAGCTAAGAGTCAGCGTGGAGATTTAAAAAGTGCGGGAGCTAAGAGTCAGTGCAGAAATTTAAAAACAGCTGGAGTTGAGAATCAGAGCAGAGATTTATAAAGAGCGTGTGCTGAGAGGCAGATCAGTGTTTTACCAAAAGCGGGAGCTGAGGGTCAGAGCAGAAATTTAAAAAGAGCTGGAGTTGAGAATCAGAGCAGAGATTTATAAAGAACGTGTGCTGAGAGGCAGATCAGTGTTTTACCAAAAGCGGGAGCTGAGGATCAGAGCAGAGATTTATAGAGAGCGGGAGCTGAGAGTCAGAGCAGAAATTTATAAAGAGCAGGAGCTGGGAGTCTGGGTGCAGACTTAAAAAGAGCGGGAGCTGAGAGGCAGATCAGATTTTTAACAAAAGCGGGAGCTTATAGCCAGAGAGGAGATGTAAAAATAGTGAGAGCTGAGAGTCAGTGTGGAGATTTAAAATGAGCGGGAGCTGAGGGTCAGAGCAGAGATTTAAAAAGAGCGGGAGCTGTGAGTCAGGGCGGAGCTTTAAAAAGAGTGGGTGCTGAGAGTCAGAGCGGAAATTTAAAAAGTGCGGGAGCTGAGAGTCAGAGCGTAGATTTAAAAAGAGCGGGAGCTGTAAGTCAGAGCGTAGATTTAAAAAGAGCGGGAGCTGAGAGTCAGAGCAGAGATTTATAAAGAGCGGGTGTAAGAGTCAGAGCCGAGATTTATAAAGAGCAGGAGCTGGGAGTCAGGGTGGAGAATTAAAAACAGTGGGAGCTGAGAGTCAGAGCGGAAATTTAAGAAGAGCGGGAGCTGTAAGTCAGAGCGTAGATTTAAAAAGAGCGGGAGCTGAGAGCCAGAGCAGAGATTTAAAATGAGTGGGAGCTGAGAGTCAGGGCAGAGATTTTTAATGATTGGGAGCAAAGAGTCAGAGCGAAGATTTAAAAAGAGCGGGAGCAGAGTCAGAGCGGACATTTAAAAAGAAGAGGAGCTGAGAGTCAGAGTGAAGATATAAAAAGAGCGGGAGCTGAGAGTCAGAGCAGAGATTTATAAAGAGTTGGAGCTGAGAGACAGTGCAATGATGTATAAAGAGAGAGGAGTGGGAGTCAGGGCAGAGAGTTATAGAGAGGATGAGCTGAGAGTCAGAGCAGAGATTTATAGAGAGCGGGAGCTGATTGCCAGACCAGAGATTTCTAGAGAGCGGGAGCTGTGTGTCAGAGCCGAGATTTATAGAGAGCAAGAGCTGAGAGTCATAGCGGAGATTTAAAAATGTGGGGAGCTGTGAATCAGAGCCGAGATTTATAAAGAGCGGGAGCTGAGAGTTAGAGCAGAGATTTCTAGAGCGTGGGAGCTGAGAGACAGAGCAGAGATTTAAAGTGACCAGGAGCTGAGAATCGGAATGGAGATTTTAAAAGATCGGGAGCTGAGAGTCAGAGCAGAGATTTATAGAGCGTGGGAGCTGAGAGTCAGAGCGGAGATTTAAAAGAGCGTGAGCTGAGGAGTCAGAGCAGAGATTTATAAAGAGCAGGGTGTGAGACTCAGACTGGAGATTTATAAAGAGCGGGCGCTGTGAGTCAGAGACGAGATTTATAAAGAGCGGGAGCTGAGAGTTAGAGCAGAGATTTAAAGAGACCGGGAGCTGACAGTCAGAGTGGAGATTTAAAAATAGGGGAGCAGAGAGTCAGAGCAGAGATTTATAGAGCATGTGAGCTGAGAGTCAGAGCAGAGATTTAAAATGAGCGGGAGCTGAGAGTCAGAGCCGAGATTCATAAGAGCGGGAGTTGAGAGACAGATCGGATATTTATAGGGAGTGGGAGCTGAGAGTCAGAACGGAGATTTATAGAGATCAGGAGCAGAGCGTCAGAGTGGAGATTTATGAAGAGTGGGAGCTGAGAGTCAGGGCGGAGATTTAAAATGAGCGGGTGCTGAGAGTCAGAGCAGAGATTTATAAAGACTGGAACTAAGAGTCCGAGCCGAGATTTATAAAGACCGGAACTGAGAGTCAGAGCCGAGATTTATAAAGAGTGGGAGCTGAGAGTCAGAGTGGAGATTTAAAAAGAGCGGGAGCTGAGAATCAACATGGAGATTTAAAAAGGGTGAGAGCTGAGAGTCAGGGCGGAGATTTAAAATGAGCGGGAGCTGAGGGTCAGAGCAGAGATTTAAAAAGAGCTGGACCTGAGAGTCAGGGCGGAGATTTATAAAGAGCGGGTTCTGAGAGTCAGAGCAGAGATTTATAAAGAGTGGAACTGAGACTCAGAGCTGCGATTTATAAAGAGCGGGAGCTGAGCGAGCGGTGATTTAAAAAATTGGGAGCAGAGAGTCAGAGTGGAGATTTAATAAAAGCAGGATCTGAGAGGCAGAGCGGACATTTAAAAAGAGCGGGAGCTGTAAGTCAGAATGTATATTTAAGAATAGCGCGAGCTGAGAGTCAGAGCAGAGATTTAAAAGGAGTGGGAGCTGAACGTCAGACTGGAGATTTATAAAGAGCGGGAGCTGTGAGTCAGAGCCGAGATTTATAAAGAGCGGGAGCTGAAAGTTAGAGCTGAGATTTCTAGAGAGCAGGAGCTGAGAGTCAGAGCTGAGATTAATAAAGTGCAGGGTATGAGAGTAAGACTGGAGACTTATAATGAGCGGTAGTTGAGAGTCAGAGCGGAGATATAAAAAGAGCGGGAGCTGAAAGTGAGAGCAGAGATTTAATAAGAGCAGGGGATGAGAGACAGACTGCAGATTTATAAAAAGCGGGAGCTGTGAGTCAGAGCCGAGATTTATTAAGAGCGGGAGCTGAGAGTTAGAGCAGAGATTTCTAGAGAGCAGGAGCTGAGAGTCAGAGCAGAGATTTAAAGAGACTGGGAGCTGAGAATCAGAGCAGGGATTTATAGTGCGTGGGAGCTGAGAGTCAGAGCAGAGATTTACAGAGCGTGGGAGCTGAGAATCAGAGCAGAGATTTAAAATGAGTGGGAGCTGACAGTCGTGGCAGAGATTTTTAATGATTGGGAGCAAAGAGTCAGAGCGAAGATTTAAAATGAGCGGGAGAAGAGTCAGAGCGGAGATTTAAAATGAAGAGCAGCTGAGAGTCAGAGTGAAGATATAAAAAGTGCAGGAGCTGCGACTCAGAGCATAGATTTATTAAGAGTGTGAGCTGAGAGACTGCGCACAGATTTATGAAGAGCGAGAGCTGGGAGACAGGGCAGAGATTCATAGAGAGCAGGAGCCAAGTGTCAGAGCAGAGATTTAAAATGAGCAGGAGCTGAGAGTCAAAGCTGAGATTTATAAGAGCGGGATGGAGAGACAGATCGGCGATTTATAGAGGTCAGGAGCAGAGTGTCAGTGTGGAGATTTATAAAGAGCGGGATCTGAGAGTCAGAGCAGAGATTATCAATAGATGCAAATTAAATCTCCAAACTCTTTTCAAATTCTGCTGTTGGAACTTCTTTTACATAATTTTCTAGGAATAACCGAGTAAGATTTGTTTTCATACTGCAGCGAAAATCAAGTTCCCTTTCTATAAAAATGAAACAAATAGTCGTTGGAGCCCATTTACCTCTGAAGATACAGAAGCTGTGAAAAGGAATGAAACACTCAAATGCAAACAATAGGATAGCTGACAATAATCAAACAGGCGACAGGTTTGTGAATGACACGCTTTCTGAAATTATGAATTGAGCTATTATGTGATGTGCTACTTGCTTTCAATTCAAATAGCCATTTATAGAGCCATAGAACCAAAGAAAAGCTATGGCACAGAAAGAGGCCATTCATCCCATTGTGTCTGCATGGACCGTTTAAAGGGATAAAAGAAATTAGCTGTTCACTTTTAATCTCGCTTTCCACCACCTGATTACAAAACTTCAGGTGCAGATCCAGGTAACTTTTAAATGAATAGAATTTTTCAACCTCAACAATTAATTTAGGCAGTGAATTCCAGATGCCTTTTTACATAATGGTACAATGCTCGCAGACCTCCAATCTTCTGGTTTCTCACGTGTATCTAGTGTGGGTTGAATCCTCAGAGCATCGACTATTACCTCCCTGGCTTCCTTTAACAAACTGGGATACAATCCATCTGGCCCCGGCGGTTTATCCACCTTCATGGATGCCAGTCCCTCCAGTACTTGCTCTCTCATTATGCTAATCTATCTAATATTTTGCACTCTTTTTTTTTTAACTAGGATGCTTGCATTAACTTTTGCCTTAGTGAAGACAGAGGCAAAGTACTCATTGAGAACTCTGTCCACATCTTCAGCATCAATGCACAAGTTACCGTACAGATTTAAAAAGAGTGGGAACTGCGAGTCAGGGCGGAGATTTATAAAGAGCGGGAGCTAAGAGTCAGATCGAAGATTTAAAAAGAGCGGGAGCAGAGTCAGGGCAGAGATTTATAAAGACCAGGAACTGAGAGTCAGAGCAGAGATTTATAAAGAGCATGAGCTGGGAGTCTAGGTGGAGACTTAAAAAGAGCGGGAGCTGAGAGGCAGATCAGAGTTTTAACAAAAGCGGTAGCTTAGAGTCAGTGAGGAGATTTAAAAATAGTGAGAGCTGAGAGTCAGGGCGCAGATTTAAAATGATCGGGAACTGATGGTCAGAGCAGAGTTTTAAAAAGAGCTGTAGCTGAGAGTCATGGTGGAGATTTAAAAAGAGCAGGAGATGAGAGTCAGAGCAGAGATTTATAAAGAGTGGGAGCTGAGGGTTAGAGCGGAGATTTATAAGGAGTGGGAGCTGAGGGTTAGAGCGGAGATTTAATAAGAGCATGAGCTCAGAATAAGAGCGGAGATTTATAAAGAGCATGAGCAGATGGTCAGAGCGGAGATTTATGAAGGGTGGGAGCTGAGAGAACGGAGATTTCAGAATAGTGGAAGCTGAGAGTCAGAGCGGAGATTTCAAAAGAGCCGGAGCTCAGAGTCAGTGTGGAGAGTTAAAAAGAGGGAGAGCTACGAGTCAGAGTGGAGATTTAAAAACATCAGGAGATGAGGGTTACAGCGAAGTTTTAAGAAGAGCAGGAGCTGAGAGAACAGAGATTTGAAAAGAGCAGGAGCTGAGAGACAGATTGAAGATTTAAAAAGACTGGAATCTGAGATAGTGGAGATCTTAAAAAGTGTGGGAGCTGTGAGTCAGGCTGGAGATTCATTAAGAGCGGGATCTGAGAATCAGCGTGAAGTTTTAAAAGGAGCAGGAGTTGAGGGTCATAGTGGAGATTTAAAAATATGGGAGCTGTGAGTCAGAGTGGAGACTTAAAAAGGGCAGGAACTTAGAGTCGTAGGAGTGATTTGTAAATAGCAGGAGTTGAGAATCTGTGCAGAGATTTATAAAGAGCGGAACTGAGAGTCAGAGAGGAGATTTCTTAAGAGCGTGAGCTGAGAGAGCCGAGATGTAAAAAAGCTGGAGCTGAGATTCAGAGCAGAGATTCATAAAGAGCGTAACTGATTGTCAGAGCAGGGATATATAAAGAGCATGAGCTGAGATTCCAAGCAGAGATTTAAAAAGAGTGGGAGCTGAGAGAGCAGAGATTTAAGGAGAGTGGGAGCTGAGTCAGAGTGGAGATTTAAAAACAGCTGGAGCTGAGACTCAGAGCGGAGAATTATGAAGCGCGGGAACTGAGAATCAGAGCGGAGATTTAAAAAGAGCTGGAGCTGAGAGTCAGAGTGGAGATTTATAAAGAGCGGCAGCTGAGAGTCAGGGCAGTCATTTTTAGAATCGGGAGCTGAGAGTCAGAGAGGAGATTTATAGAGAGTGGGAGCTGAGTGCCAGACCGGAGATTTCTAGAGAGCGGGAGCTGTGAGTCAGAGCCGAGATTTATAGAGAGCGAGAGCTGAGAGTCATAGCGCAGATTTAAAAAAGTGGGGAGCTGTGAGTTAGAGCTGAGATTTATAAAGAGTGGGAGCTGAGAGTTAGAGCAGAGATTTCTAGAGAATGGGAGCTGAGAGACAGAGCAGAGATTTAAAGAGACCGGGAGTTGAGAGTCGGAATGGAGATTTAAAAAGTGGGGAGCTGAGAGTCAGAGCAGAGATTTATAGAGCATGGGAGCATAGAGTCAGAGCGGAGATTTAAAAGAGCGTGAGCTGGGAGTCAGAGGGGTGAGTTATAAAGAGCAGGGTGTGAGACTCAGACTGGAGATTTATAAAGAGTGGGAGCTGAGAGTTAGAGCAGAGATTTCGAGAGAGCGGGGCCTGAGAGACAAAGCAGAGATTTAAAAATAGGGGAGCTGACAGTCAGAGCAGAGATTTATAGAGCATGTGAGCTGAGAGTCAGAGTGGAGATTTAAAAGAGCGGGAGCTGAGAGTCAGAGCAGAGATTTAAAATGAGTTTGAGCTGAGAGTCAGGGCAGAGAGTTTTAATGAGCGGGAGCTAAGAGTCAGTGCGAAGATTTAAAAAGAGTGGGAGAAGAATCAGAGCGGAGATTTAAAAAGAGGAGCTGAGAGTCAGAGTGAAGATATAAAAAGAGCGGGAGCTGAGAGTCAGAGCAGAGAGTTAAAATGAGCGGGAGCTGAGAGTTAGAGCCGAGATTTATAAGAGCGGGAGTTGAGAGACAGATCAGATATTTATAGAGAGTGGGAGCTGAGAGTCAGAATGGAGATTTATAGAGATCAGGAGCAGAGCGTCAGAGCGGAGATTTATAAAGAGCGGGATCTGAGAGTCAGAGCAGAGATTATCAATATATGCAAATTAAATCTGCCAACTCTTTTCAAATTCTGCAGTTGGAACTTCTTTTACATAATTTTCTAGCAATAACTGAGTAAGATTTGTTTTCATACTGCAGGGAAAATCAAGTTCCCTTCCTATAAAAATGAAACAAATAGTTGTTGGAGTGCATTGACATCTGAAGATACAGAAGCTGTGATAAGGTATGAAACACTGAATTGCAAACACTAGGATAGCTGAAAATAATCAAGCAGGTTTGTGAATGACAACTTTCTGAAATTATGAAATGAGCTATTATTTGATGTGCTACTTGCTTTCAATTCAAATAGCTATTTATAGAGCTATAGAACCAAAGAAAAGCTATGGCACAGGAAGAGGCCATTCATCCCATTGTGTCTGCGTGGGCCGTTAAAAGGGGATAAAAGAAATTAGCTGTTCACTTTTAATCTTGCTTTCCAGCACCTGATTACAACACTTCAGATGCAGATACAGGTAACTTGTAATTGAATATACTGTTTCAACCTCAACAACTAATTTAGGCAGCGAGTTCCGGATGCCTTTTTACATAATGGTACAGTGTTCACTGACCTCCAATCTTCAGGTACCTCAACTGTATCTAGTGTGGGTTGGATCCTCAGAGCATCGACTGTTACCTCCCTGGCTTCCTTTAACAATGTGGGATACAGCCCATCTGGCCCTGGTGATTTATCCACCTTCCTCGATGCCAGACCCTCCAGTACTTGCTCTCTCATTTTGCTAATCTATCTAATATTTTGCACTCTTGTTTTTTAACTAGGATGCCTACTTCATCCCTCTCCTTAGTGAAGACAGAGGCAAAGTACTCATGTGAACCCTGTCCACATTTTCAGCATCAATGCACAAGTTATCGTACATATTTAAAATGTGCAGGAACTGAGAGTCAGGCCGGAGGTTTATGAAGAGAGGGAGCTAAGAGTCAGAGCGAAGATTTAAAAAGAGCGCGAGCAGAGTCAGAGTGGAGATGTAAAAAGAAGAGGAGCTGAGAGTCAGAGCAGAGATTAAAAATGAGTGGGAGCTGAAAGTCAGACTGGAGATTTAAAAAGAGCGGGAGCTAGAGCCAGAGTGGAGATGTAAAAACAGCGAGAGCTGTGAGTCAGAGCGGAGGTTTAAAACGAGCAGGAGCTGAGTGTCAGGGCAGATATTTATAAAGAAAGGGATCTGAGAATCAGCAGCGGGATTGAAAATGAGCGGGAGCTGAAGGTCAGAACGGAGATATAAAATGAGCGGCAGCTGAGGGTCATAGATGAGATTTAAAAAGAGCGGGAGCTGAGAGGAAGGAGATTTTAAAAGTGGGAGCTGAGAGTCAGAGCGGAGATTTAAAAATGGGCGGGAGCTGACGGTCATAGTGCAGATTTAAAATAGCGGGAGCTGAGAGTCAGAGCAGAGATTTAAAAAGAGTAGGAGCTCAGAGTCAGAGCGGAGATTCATAAAGAGCGGGATTGGAGAATCAGCATGGAAATTTAAAAAGACCCGGAGCTGTAGGTCAGAGCGGAGATTTAAAAACAGCGGGAGCTGAGATTCAGTGCAAAGATTAATAAAGAGCGGAAATGAGAGTCAGAGCAGAGATTTATAAGGAGCCGGAGCTGAGAGTTAGTGTGGAGATTTAAAAAAGCGGGAGCTGAGAGTCAGAGCAGAGATTTAAAAAGAGCTGGAGCTGAGAGTCAAGGCGTACATTTATAAAGAGTGGGATTGGAGAATCAGCATGGAATTTAAAAAACCCAGAGCTGTAGGTCAGAGCGGAGATTTATAAGGAGCGGGAGCTGAGAGAGAGGAGATTTAAACAAGCAGGAGCTGAGATTCAGAGCAGAGATTTAAAAAGGGCGGGAGCTGAGAATCAGCACGGAGATTTAAAATGATCGGGAGCTGAGGGTTATAGTGGAGTTTTTAAAAGAGTGGGAGCTGAGAGTCAGAGCAGAGATTTATAAAGAGCAGAAAAGAGAGTCAGAGCCGAGATTTATAAAGAGCAGGAGCTGAGATTCCGAGCGGAGAATTAAAAAGAGTGGGAACAGAGAGAGCGGAGATTTTAAAAAACTCTGAGGGAAGTGTCAGAGTGGAGATTTAACAATTGCAGGAGCTGAGAGTTAATGTGGAGATTTAAAAAGAGCGGGAGCTGAGAGTCAGAGAAATGATTTATAAAGAGTGGGAGCTGCGGGTTAGACCGGAGATTTAAAAAGAGCGGGAGCTGAGAGTCAGAGCGGAGATTTATAAAGAGCAGGAGCTGAGATTCCGAGCGGAGATTTAAAAAGAGTGGGAACTGAGAGAGCGGAGATGTAAAAAGAGTGTGAGCTAAGAGTCAGAGCAGTGATTTATAAAGTGTGGGAGCGGAGCTTTAGAGCGGAAATTTAAAAACAGCGGCAGCTGAGAATTAGAGCATGAGAGTTATAAAGAGCGGGATCTGAGAGAGTGGAGATTTAAAAAGAGCATGATCAGAGAGTCAGAGCGGAGATTTAAAAAGAGCGGGAGCTTAGAATCAGAGGGGAGATTTAAAACAGCGAGAGCTGAGAGTCAGAGCGGAGATTTAAAAAGAGCAGGAGCTGAGCATTAGAGAGGAGTTTTAAAATCAGTGGGAGCTGAATTTCAGAGCGGAGATCTATAAAGGGCAGCAGCTAAGAGAGCGGAGATTTTAAAAGAGTGGGAGCTGAGAGAGCGGAGATTTAAAAAGAGCGGGAGCTGAGATGCAATGCGGAGATTTAACAAGAGCGGGAGCTAGAGCCAGAGTGGAGATGTAAATACAGCGAGAGCTGTGAGTCAGAGCGGAGATTTAAAACGAGCTGGAGCCGAGTGTCAGGGCAGATATTTATAAAGAAAGGGATCTGAGAATCAGCAGCGGGATTGAAAATGAGCGGGAGCTGAAGGTCAGAACGGAGATATAAAATGAGCGGAAGCTGAGGGTCATAGATGAGATTTAAAAAGAGCGGGAGCTGAGAGGACGGAGATTTTAAAAGTGGGAGCTGAGAGTCAGAACATAGATGTAAAAAGGGCAGGAGCTGAGAGTCAGAGCAGTGATTTGTAAATAGCGGGAGATGAAAGTCAGAGCAGAGATTTATAAAGAGCAGGAGCTAAGATTCAGAGCAGAGATTTGAAAGGAGTGGGAGCTGAGAGAGCGAAGATTTAAAAAGAGCAGGAGCTCAGAGGCAGAGGAGAGATTAAAAAAGAGCAGGAGCTGAGAGTCAGAGTGGAGATGTAAAAAAAAAAGGGGGAGCTAAGAGAGCCAAAGTTTAAAAAGATCGGGTGCTGAGAGAGTGGGGATTTGAAAAGAGCATGAGCTGAGAGTCAGAGCAAAGATTTAATAACAGAGGGAGCTGAGAGTCAGAGCAGAGATTTAAAAAAAGCAGGAGCCGTGAGTCACTGTGGAGATTTAAAAAGAGCGGGAGCTGAGCATTAGAGCGGAGATTTAGGAAGAGCAGGAGCTGAGAGTCAGAGCAGAGATTTTAAAATAGCAGGTGCTGAGAGTCAGTGCGGAGATTTCAAAAGAGCGAGAGCTGAAAGTCAGGGCGGAGATTTACAAAGAGAGGGAGCTGAGAATCAGTGGAGATTGAAAAAGAGCGGTTGATGAGTGTTAGAGCGAAGATTTGAAAGGAGCAGGAATGAGAGTCAGAGCACAATTTTAAAAAGAGCGGGAGCTGAGAGTTAGAGGAGAGATTTAAAAAGAGTGGGAGCTAAGAGGGCGGAGATTTAAAAACAGCGGGAGCTGACGGTCATAGTGGAGATTTAAAATAGCGGGAGCTGAGAGTCAGAGCAGAGATTTGAAAAGAGTGGGAGCTGAGAGTCAGAGGGGAGATTTGAAAAGTGCAGGAGCAGAGCATTTGAGCGGAGATATAAAACGAGCGGGAGCTGAGAGTCAGAGCGGAGATGTATAAAGGGCAGGAGCTAAGAGAGCGCAGAGTTAAAAAGAGCAGGAGCTGAGATGCAGAATGGAGATTTAACAAGAGCGGGAGCTAGAGTCAGAGCGGAGATTTAAAGACGCGAGAGCTAAGAGTTAGGGCGAAGATTTAAAAAGAGCAGAAGCAGAGTGTCAGAGCGGAGATTTAAGAACAGCAGGAGCTGAGAGTCAGTGCAGAGATTTATAAAGAGCGGAAATTAGAGTCAGAGTGGAGATTATTATGGAGAGGGAGCTGAGAGAGAGGAGATTTAAACAAGCAGGAGCTGAGATTCAGAGCAGAGATTTAAAAAGGGCGGGTGCTGAGAATCAGCACAGAGATTTAAAAAGATCAGGAGCTGAAAATCATAGCGGAGATTTAAAAAGTGCGGGAGCTGAGAGTCAGAGCAGAGATTTTTAAAGAGAAGAAATGAGAGTCAGAGCAAAGGTTTATAAAGAGCAGGAGCTGACATTCTGAGCAGAGATTTAAAAAGAGTGGGAGCAGAGAGAGCGGAGAATTAAAAAAGCGCATGAGGGAAGATTCAGAGTGGAGATTTAAAAATCGCAGGAGCTCAGAGTTAGTGTGGAGATTTAAAAAGAGCGGGAGCTGAGAGTCAGAGCAATGATTTATAAAGAGTGGGAGCTGTGGGTTAGAGCGGAGATTTTAAAAAGAGCGGGAGCTGAGAGTCAGAGCAGAGATTTAAAAAGAGCAGGAGCTGAGAGTCAGGGTGGAGATTTATAAAGAGCGGGATTGGAGAATCAGCATGGAAATTTAAAAAGACCCGGAGCTGTAGGTCAGAGCGGAGAATTAAAAACAGCCGGAGCTGAGATTCAGTGCTGAGCTTTATAAAGAGCGGAAATGAGAGTCAGAGCGGAGATTTATAAGGAGCGGGAGCTGAGAGAGAGGAGATTCAAACAAGCAGGAGCTGATATTCAACAGCAGAGATTTAAAAAGGGCAGGAGCTGAGAATCAGCATGGAGATTTAAAATGATCGGGAGCTGAGGGTTATAGAGGAGATTTAAAAAGAGCGGGAGCTGAGAGTCAGAGCAGAGATTTATAAAGAGAAAAATGAGAGTCATAGCCGAGATTTATGAAGAGCAGGAGCTGAGATTCCGAGCGGAGATTTAAAAAGAGTGGGAACTGAGAGAGCGGAGATTAAAAAAAAGTATGAGGGAAGTGTCAGAGTGGAGATTTAACAATCGCAGGAGCTGAGAGTTAGTGTGGAGATTTAAAAAGAGCGGGAGCTGAGAGTCAGAGCAATGATTTATAAAGAGTGGGAGCTGCGGGTTAGACCGCAGATTTAAAATGAGCGGGAGCTGAGAGTTAGAGCAGGAGATTTATGAAGAGCGAGACCTGAGAGAGTGGAGATTTAAAAAGAGCATGAGCAGAGAGTCAGAGCGGAGATGTAAAAAGTGCGGGAGCTGAGAGTAAGTGTGGAGATTTAAAAAAGCGGGAGCTGAGAGTCAGAGCGGAGAATTAAAACGAGCAGGAGCTGAGAGTCAGTGCGGTGGTTTATAAAGAGCGGGATTGGAGAATCAGCATGGAAATTTAAAAAGACCCAGAGCTTTAGGTCAGAGCGGAGATTTAAAAACAGCGGGAGCAGAGATTCAGTGCAGATATTTATAAAGAGCCGAAATGAGAGTCAGAGCGGAGATTTATGAGGAGCGGGAGCTGAGTGAGAGGAGATTTAAACAAGCAGGAGCTGAGATTCAGAGCAGAGATCTAAAAAGGTTGGGAGCTCAGAATCAGCACGGAGATTTAAAATGATCGGGAGCTGAGGGTTACAGTGGAGATTTAAATAGAGCCGGAGCTGAGAGTCAGAGCAGAGATTTATAAAGTGCAGAAATGTGAGGCAGAGCCGAGATTTATAAAGAGCAGGAGCTGAGATTCCGAGCGGAAATTTAAAAAGAGTGGTACTGAGAGAGCGGAGATTTAAAAAAAGTGTGAGGGAAGTGTCAGAGTGAAGATTTAACAATCGTAGGAGCTGAGAGTTAATGTGGAGATTTAAAAAGAGCGGGAGCTGAGAGTCAGAGCAATGATTTATAAAGAGTGGGAGCTGCGGGTTAGACCGGAGATTTATAAGGAGCAGGAGCTGAGAGTTAGAGCAGGAGATTTATAAAGAGTGGGATCTGAGAGAGTGGAGATTTAAGAAGAGTGGGAGCTGAGAGTCAGAGCAGAGAGTTATAAAGAGCAGAATTGAGATTCCGAGCAGAGATTTATAACGAGCAGGAGCTGAGATTCCGAGCGGAGATTTAAAAAGAGTGGGAACTGAGAGAGTGGAGAAGTAAAAAGAGCAAAAGCTAAGAGTCAGAGCATTGATATATAAAGAGTGGGAGCTGAGCTTTTGAGCGGAAATTTAAAAAGAGCGGGAGCTGAGAGTTAGAGAAGGAGATTTATAAAGAGCGAGATCTGAGAAATTGGAGATTTAAAAAGAGCATGAGCAGAGAGTCAGAGTGGAGATTTAAAAAGAGCAGGAGCTAAGAGACGGAGGGGAGATTTTAAAAAGTGGGAGCTGAGAGACATAGCGGAGAATTAAAATGGGCAGGAGCTGAGAATCACCACGTAGATGTAAAAAGAGTGGGAGCTGAGAGTCAGAGCGGAGAGTTAAATAGAGTTGGAGCTGAGAGTCAGAGCAGAGATTTGAAAAGAGCAGGAGCTGAGTGTCAGAGCAGAGTAGTAAAAAGAGCAGGAGCTGAGAATTAGAGTGGCGATTTAAAAAGTGCGGGAGCTGAGAGTCAGAGCGGAGATGTATAAAGAGCAGGAGCTTAGAGAGCGGAGATTTAAAAAAATGGGATCTGAGGGAGGGCAGATTTACAAAGAGCGTGAGCAGAGAGTCAGAGTGGTGATTTATAAAGACAGGGAGCTGCGGTTAGAGCGGAGATATATAAAGAGCCCGATCTGAGAGAGTGGAGATTTAAAAAGAGCATGAGCAGAGAGTCAGAGCGGAGATTTATAAAGATCGGGAGCTAAGAGTCAGAGGGGAGATTTTTAACAGTGGGAGCTATGAGTCAGAGCGGAGATCTAGAAAGGGCGGGAGCTAAGAGAGCGGAAATTTAAAAAGAGCAGGAGCTGACGGTAATAGTGGAGTTTTAAAATAGCAGGAGCTGAGAGTCAGAGCAGAGATTCGAAAAGAACGGGAGCTGAGTGTCAGAGCGGAGATTTGAAAAGTGCAGGAGCTGAGCGTTAGAGCGGAGATTTAAAATGAGCGGGAGCTGAGTGTCAGAGCGGAGATGTATAAAGGGCAGGAACTAAGAGTGCGGAGATTTAAAAAGAGCAGGAGCTGAGATGCAGAGTGGAGATTTAACAAGAGCGGGAGCTAGAGTCAGAGCAGAGATTTAAAAAAGCGAGAGCTGAGAGTTAGGGTGGAGATTTAAAAAGAGGAGAAGCAGAGTGTCAGAGTGGAGATTTAAAAACAGCGGGGGCTGAGAGTCAGTGCAGAGATTTATAAGAGTGGAAATGAGAGTCAGAGTGGAGATTATTAAGGAGAGGGAGCTGAGATAGCGGAGATTTAAACAAGCAGGAGCTGAGATTCAGAGCGGAGTCTTAAAAAGGGCGGGAGCTCAGAATCAGCACAGAGATTTATGAAGATCGGGAGCTGAGGGTCATAGCGGAGATTTAAAAAGTTCGGGAGCTGAGAGTCAGAGCAGAGATTTTTAAAGAGCAGACGTGAGAGTTAGAGCAGAGGTTTATGAAGAGCAGGAGCTGAGATTCCGAGCAGAGATTTAAAAAGAGTGGGAGCTGAGAGAGTGGAGATTTAAAAAGAGCATGAGGGAAGAGTCAGAGTGGAGATTTAAAAATCGTAGGAGCTGAGAGTTAGTTTAGAGATATAAAAAGAGCGGGAGCTGAGAGTCAGAGCATTGATTTATAAAGAGTGGGAGCTGCGGGTGAGAGCGGAGATTTAAAAAGAGCGGGAGCTGAGAGTTAGAGCAGGAGATTTATAAAGAGCAGGATCTGAGAGAGTGGAGATTTAAAAAGAGCATGAGCAGAGAGTCAGAGGGGAGATTTAAAAAAGTGGGAGCTGAGAGTCAGAACGGAGATTTAAAAATGGGCGGGAGCTGACGGTCATAGTGCAGATTTAAAATAGCGGGAGCTGAGAGTCAGAGCAGAGATTAAAAATGAGTGGGAGCTGAAAGTCAGACTGGAGATTTAAAAAGAGCGGGAGCTAGAGCCAGAGTTGGGATGTAAAAACAGCGAGAGCTGTGAGTCAGAGCGGAGGTTTAAAACGAGCAGGAGCTGAGTGTCAGGGCAGATATTTATAAAGAAAGGGATCTGAGAATCAGCAGCGGGATTGAAAATGAGCGGGAGCTGAAGGTCAGAACGGAGATATAAAATGAGCGGAAGCTGAGGGTCATAGATGAGATTTATAAAGAGCAGGAGCTGAGAGGAAGGAGATTTTAAAAGTGGGAGCTGAGAGTCAGAGCGGAGATTTAAAAATGGGCGGGAGCTGACGGTCATAGTGCAGATTTAAAATAGCGGGAGCTGAGAGTCAGAGCAGAGATTTAAAAAGAGTAGGAGCTCAGAGTCAGAGCGGAGATTCATAAAGAGCGGGATTGGAGAATCAGCATGGAAATTTAAAAAGACCCGGAGCTGTAGGTCAGAGCGGAGATTTAAAAACAGCGGGAGCTGAGATTCAGTGCAGAGATTAATAAAGAGCGGAAATGAGAGTCAGAGCAGAGATTTATAAGGAGCGGGAGCTGAGAGTTAGTGTGGAGATTTAAAAAAGCGGGAGCTGAGAGTTAGAGCAGAGATTTAAAAAGAGCTGGAGCTGAGAGTCAGGGCGGACATTTATAAAGAGTGGGATTGGAGAATCAGCATGGAATTTAAAAAGACCCAGAGCTGTAGGTCAGAGCGGAGATTTAAAAACAGTCGGAGCTGAGATACAGTGCAGAGATTTATAAAGAGCGGAAATGAAAGTCAGAGCGGAGATTTATAAGGAGCGGGAGCTGAGAGAGAGGAGATTTAAACAAGCAGGAGCTGAGATTCAGAGCAGAGATTTAAAAAGGGCGGGAGCTGAGAATCAGCACGGAGATTTAAAATGATCGGGAGCTGAGGGTTATAGTGGAGTTTTAAAAAGAGCGGGAGCTGAGAGTCAGAGCAGAGATTTACAAAGAGCAGAAAAGAGAGTCAGAACCGAGATTTATAAAGAGCGGGAGCTGAGATTCCGAGCGGAGAATTAAGAAGAGTGGGAACAGAGAGAGCGGAGATTTTAAAAAACTCTGAGGGAAGTGTCAGAATGGAGATTTAACAATTGCAGGAGCTGAGAGTTAGTGTGGAGATTTAAAAAGAGCGGGAGCTGAGAGTCAGAGCAATGATTTATAAAGAGTGGGAGCTGCGGGTTAGACCGGAGATTTAAAAAGAATGGGAGCTGAGAGTTAGAGCAGGAGATTTATAAAGAGCGGGACCTGAGAGAGTGGAGATTTAAAAAGAGCGGGAGCTGAGAGTCAGAGTGGAGATTTATAAAGAGCAGAACTGAGAGTCAGAGCAGAGATTTATAAAGAGCAGGAGCTGAGATTCCGAGTGGAGATTTAAAAAGAGTGGGAACTGAGAGAGCGGAGATGTAAAAAGAGTGTGAGCTAAGAGTCAGAGCAGTGATTTATAAAGAGTGGGAGCGGAGCTTTAGAGCGGAAATTTAAAAACAGCGGCAGCTGAGAATTAGAGCAGGTGAGTTATAAAGAGCGGGATCTGAGAGAGTGGAGATTTAAAAAGAGCATGATCAGAGAGTCAGAGCGGAGATTTAAAAAGAGCGGGAGCTTAGAATCAGAGGGAAGATTTAAAAAAACGACAGCTTAGAGTCAGAGCGGAGAATTAAAAAGGCAGGAGCTGAGAATCACCACGTAGATGTAAAAAGAGTGGGAGCTGAGAGTCAGAGTGGAGAGTTAAATATAGTTGGAGCTGAGAGTCAGAGCAGAGATTTGAAAAGAGCAGGAGCTGAGAGTCAGAGCGTAGTATTAAAAAGAGCAGGTTCTGAGCGTTAGAGTGGCCATTTAAAAAGTGCGGGAGCTGAGAGTCAGAGCAGATATGTATAAAGAGCAGGAGCTTAGAGAGCGGAGATTTAAAAACTGTGGGATCTGAGAGTTAGAGCAGGAGATTTATAAAGAGCGGGATCTGAGAGAGGGGTGATTCAAAAAGTGCATGAGCAGAAAGTCAGAGTGGAGATTTAAAAAGAGCGGGAGCTTAGAGTCAGAGGGGTGATTTAAAAAAGCAGGAGCTGAGAGTCAGAGCGGAGATTTATAAGGAGCGGGAGCTGAGAGGGAGGAGATTTAAACAAACAGGAGCTGAGATTCAGAGCGGAGATTTAAAAAGGGTGGGAGCTGAGAATCAGCACGGAGATTTAAAATGATCGGGATCTGAGTGTTATTGCGGAGAATTAAAAAGAGTTGGAGCTGACAGTCAGAGCAATGATTTATAAAGAGCAGAACTGAAAGTCAGAGCAGAGATTTATAAAGAGCAGTAGCTGAGATTCCGAGCGGAGATTTAATAAGAGCAGGAACCGAGAGAACGGTGATTTAAAAGAGCGTGAGCTAAGAGTCAGAGCAGTGATTTATAAAGAGTGGGAGCTGAGCTTTAGAGTTGAAATTTAAATGAGCGGCAGCTGAGAGTTAGAGCAGGAGATTTATAAAGAGCGGGATCTGAGAGAGTGGAGATTTAAAAAGAGCATGAGCAGAGAGTCAGAGCGGAGATTTAAAAAGAGCGGGAGCTTAGAATCAGAGGGGAGAATTAAAAAAAGCGAGAGCTGAGAGTCAGGGCGGAGAATTGAAAAGGGCAGAAGCTGAGAGTCAGAGCGGAGTATTAAAAAGAGCAGGAGATGAGCGTTAGAGTGGCGATTTAAAAAGTGCGGGAGCTGAGAGTCAGATCGGAGATGTATAAAGAGCAGGAGCTTAGAGAGCGGAGATTTTAAAAAATGGGATCTGACGGAGTGGAGATTTAAAAAGAGTGTGAGCAGAGAGTCAGAGTGGTGATTTATAAAGACTGGGAGCTGCGGTTAGAGCGGAGATTTATAAAGAGCGCAATCTGAGAGAGTGGAGATTTAAAAAGAGCATGAGCAGAGAGTCAGAGCGGAGATTTAAAAAGAGCAGGAGCTAAGAGTCAGAGGGGAGATTTTAAAAAGTGGGAGCTGAGAGTCAGAGCGGAGATTTAAAAAGGGCGGGAGCTGTGAATGAGCACGGAGATTTAAAAACAGGCAGAGCTGAGGGTCATAGCGGAGATTTGAACAGAGAGGGAGCTGAGGGTCAGAGCAGAGATTTATAAAGAGCAGGAGCTGAGATTCCGAGCGGAGATTTAAAAAGAGTGGGAACTGAGAGAGCGGAGATTTAAAAGAAGCGTGAGGGAAGAGTCAGAGGAGAGATGTAAAAATCGCAGTAGCTGAGAGTTATTGTGGAGATTTAAAGAGAGCGGGAGCTGAGAGTAAGAGCAATGATTTATAAAGAGTGAGAGCTGCGGGTTAGACCGGAGATTTAAAAAGCGTGGCAGCTGAGAGTTAGTTCTTGGAGATTTATAAAGAGCGGGATCTGAGAGCGTGGAGATGTAAAAAGAGCATGAGCAGAGGGTCAGAGTGGAGATTTAAAAAGAGCGGGACCGAAGAGTCAGAGGGGAGATTTAAAAAAGTGGGAGCTGAGAGTCAGTGCTGAGATTTAAAAAGGGCGGGAGCTGAAAAAGAGCACAGAGATGTAAAAACAGCTGGAGATGAGGGTCATAGCGGAGATTTAAAGAGAGAGGGAGCTGAGAGTCAGAGCAGAGATTTAAACAGGGCAGGAGCTGTGAATCAGCACGGAGATTTAAAAAGACCGGGAACTGAGAGTCAGAGCGGAGCGTTAAATAGAGTGGGAGCTGAGAGTCAGAGCAGAGATATGAAAAGAGCAGGAGCTGACTGTCAGAGCCGAGAATTAAAAAGAGCAGGAGCTGAGTGCTAGACCGGAGATTTACAAAGAGCGGGAGTTGTGAGTCAGACCGGAGATCTACAAAGGGTACGAGCTAAGAGAGCGGAGTTTTAAAAAGTGCGGTAGCTGACGGTCATAGTGGAGATTTAAAATCGCGGGAGCTGAGAGTCAGAGCAGAGATTTGAAAAGAGCATGAGCTGAGAGTCAGAGCGGAGATTTGAGAAGTGCAGGAGCTGAGTGTTAGAGCAGAGATTTTAAATGAGCTGGAGCTGAGAGTCAGAGCGGAGATGTATAATGGGCAGGAGCTAAGAGAGCGGAGATTTAAAAAGAGCAGGAACTGAGACGCAGCGTGGAGATTTAACAAGAGCGGGAGCTAGAGTCAGAGTGGAGATTTTAAAAAGCGGGAGCTGAGAGTCAGTGCGGAGATTTAAAAAGGGCGGGAGCTGAGATGAGCACCGAGATGTGAAAACAACCGGAGATGAGGGTCATAGCGGAGATTTAAAGAGAGAGAGAGCTGAGAGTCAGAGCAGAGATTTAAAAAGGGCAGGAGCTGAGAATCAGAGCGGAGAGTTAAATAGAGTGGGAGCTGAGAGTCAGAGCAGAGATATGAAAAGAGCAGGAGCTGAGTGTCAGAGCGGAGAATTAAAAAGAGCAGGAGCTGAGTTTTAGAGTGGAGATTTAAAAAGAGCGGGAGCTGTGAGTCAGAGCGGAGATCTACAAAGGGTAGGAGCTAAGAGAGCGGAGTTTTAAAAAGAACGGTAGCTGACGGTCATTGAGGAGATTTAAAATAGCGGGAGCTGAGAGTCAGAGCAGAGATTTGAAAAGACCGTGAGCTGAGAGTCAAAGGGGAGATTTGAAATGTGCAGGAGCTGAGCGTTAGAGCGGAGATTTAAAATGAGCGGGAGCTGAGAGTCAGAGCGGAGATGTATAAAGGGCAGGAACTAAGAGTGCGGAGATTTAAAAAGAGCAGGAGCTGAGATGCAGAGTGGAGATTTAACAAGAGCGGGAGCTAGAGTCAGAGCAGAGATTTAAAAAAGCGAGAGCTGAGAGTTAGGGTGGGGATTTAAAAAGAGGAGAAGCAGAGTGTCAGAGTGGAGATTTAAAAACAGCGGGGGCTGAGAGTCAGTGCAGAGATTTATAAGAGTGGAAATGAGAGTCAGAGTGGAGATTATTAAGGAGAGGGAGCTGAGATAGCGGAGATTTAAACAAGCAGGAGCTGAGATTCAGAGCGGAGTCTTAAAAAGGGCGGGAGCTCAGAATCAGCACAGAGATTTATGAAGATCGGGAGCTGAGGGTCATAGCGGAGATTTAAAAAGTGCGGGAGCTGAGAGTCAGAGCAGAGATTTTTAAAGAGCAGAAGTGAGAGTTAGAGCAGAGGTTTATGAAGAGCAGGAGCTGAGATTCTGAGCAGAGATTTAAAAAGAGTGGGAGCTGAGAGAGTGGAGATTTAAAAAGAGCATGAGGGAAGAGTCAGAGTGGAGATTTAAAAATCGTAGGAGCTGAGAGTTAGTTTGGAGATATAAAAAGAGCGGGAGCTGAGAGTCAGAGCATTGATTTATAAAGAGTGGGAGCTGCGGGTGAGAGCGGAGATTTAAAAAGAGCGGGAGCTGAGAGTTAGAGCAGGAGATTTATAAAGAGCAGGATCTGAGAGAGTGGAGATTTAAAAAGAGCATGAGCAGAGAGTCAGAGGGGAGATTTAAAAAAGTGGGAGCTGAGAGTCAGAACGGAGATTTAAAAATGGGCGGGAGCTGACGGTCATAGTGCAGATTTAAAATAGCGGGAGCTGAGAGTCAGAGCAGAGATTTAAAAAGAGTAGGAGCTCAGAGTCAGAGCGGAGATTCATAAAGAGCGGGATTGGAGAATCAGCATGGAAATTTAAAAAGACCCGGAGCTGTAGGTCAGAGCGGAGATTTAAAAACAGCGGGAGCTGAGATTCAGTGCAGAGATTAATAAAGAGCGGAAATGAGAGTCAGAGCAGAGATTTATAAGGAGCGGGAGCTGAGAGTTAGTGTGGAGATTTAAAAAAGCGGGAGCTGAGAGTTAGAGCAGAGATTTAAAAAGAGCTGGAGCTGAGAGTCAGGGCGGACATTTATAAAGAGTGGGATTGGAGAATCAGCATGGAATTTAAAAAGACCCAGAGCTGTAGGTCAGAGCGAAGATTTAAAAACAGTGGGAGCTGAGATTCAGTGCAGAGATTTATAAAGAGCGGAAATGAAAGTCAGAGCGGAGATTTATAAGGAGCGGGAGCTGAGAGAGAGGAGATTTAAACAAGCAGGAGCTGAGATTCAGAGCAGAGATTTAAAAAGGGAGGGAGCTGAGAATCAGCACGGAGATTTAAAATGATTGGGAGCTGAGGGTTATAGTGGAGTTTTAAAAAGAGCGGGAGCTGAGAGTCAGAGCAGAGATTTACAAAGAGCAGAAAAGAGAGTCAGAGCCGAGATTTATAAAGAGCGGGAGCTGAGATTCCGAGCGGAGAATTAAAAAGAGTGGGAACAGAGAGAGCGGAGATTTTAAAAAACTCTGAGGGAAGTGTCAGAATGGAGATTTAACAATTGCAGGAGCTGAGAGTTAGTGTGGAGATTTAAAAAGAGCGGGAGCTGAGAGTCAGAGCAATGATTTATAAAGAGTGGGAGCTGCGGGTTAGACCGGAGATTTAAAAAGAACGGGAGCTGAGAATTAGAGCAGGAGATTTATAAAGAGCGGGACCTGAGAGAGTGGAGATTTAAAAAGAGCGGGAGCTGAGAGTCAGAGCGGAGATTTATAAAGAGCAGAACTGAGAGTCAGAGCAGAGATTTATAAAGAGCAGGAGCTGAGATTCCGAGTGGAGATTTAAAAAGAGTGGGAACTGAGAGAGCGGAGATGTAAAAAGAGTGTGAGCTAAGAGTCAGAGCAGTGATTTATAAAGTGTGGGAGCGGAGCTTTAGAGCGGAAATTTAAAAACAGCGGCAGCTGAGAATTAGAGCAGGTGAGTTATAAAGCGCGGGATCTGAGAGAGTGGAGATTTAAAAAGAGCATGATCAGAGAGTCAGAGCGGAGATTTAAAAAGAGCGGGAGCTTAGAATCAGAGGGGAGATTTAAAAAAACGACAGCTTAGAGTCAGAGCGGAGAATTAAAAAGGCAGGAGCTGAGAATCACCACGTAGATGTAAAAAGAGTGGGAGCTGAGAGTCAGAGCGGAGAGTTAAATATAGTTGGAGCTGAGAGTCAGAGCAGAGATTTGAAAAGAGCAGGAGCTGAGAGTCAGAGCGTAGTATTAAAAAGAGCAGGTTCTGAGCGTTAGAGTGGCCATTTAAAAAGTGCGGGAGCTGAGAGTCAGAGCAGAGATGTATAAAGAGCAGGAGCTTAGAGAGCGGAGATTTAAAAACTGTGGGATCTGAGAGTTAGAGCAGGAGATTTATAAAGAGCGGGATCTGAGAGAGGGGTGATTTAAAAAGTGCATGAGCAGAAAGTCAGAGTGGAGATTTAAAAAGAGCGGGAGCTTAGAGTCAGAGGGGTGATTTAAAAAAGCAGGAGCTGAGAGTCAGAGCGGAGAGTTAAAAATGGCAGGAGCTGAGAATCACCACGGAGATGTAAAAAGAGCGGGAGCTGAGATTCTGAGTGGAGAGTTAAATAGAGTTGGAGCTGAGAGTCAGAGCGGAGAATTGAAAAGAGCAGGAGCTGAGTCAGAGCGGAGAATTAAAAAGAGCAGGAGCTGAGCGTTAGAGTGGCGATTTAAAAAGTGCGGGCGTTGAGAGTCAGAGCGGAGATCTATAAAGAGCATGAGGTTAGATAGTAGAGATTTTAAAAAATGGGATCTGAGAGTGTGGAGATTTAAAAAGAGCATGAGCAGAGAGAAAGAGTGGAGATTTAAAAAAAGCGGGAGCTGAGATTCGGAGCAGTGATTTTTAAAGAGTGGGAGCCGCTGGTTAGAGCGGAGATTTAAAAAGAGCGGGAGCTGTAAGTTAGAGCAGGAAATTCATAAAGAGCGCGATCTGAGAGAGTGGAGTTTTAAAAAGAGCTTGAGCAGAGAGTCAGAGCAGAGATTTAAAAAGTGCGGGAGCTAAGAGTCAGAGGGGAGATTTAAAAAAGTGGGAGCTGTGAATGAGCACGGAGATTTAAAAACAGCCGGAGCTCATGGTCATGGCGGAGATTTAAAAAGAGAGGGAGCTGAGAGTCAGAGCAGAGATTTATAAAGAGCAGGACCTAAGAATCAGCATGGACATTTAAATAGAGTGGGAGATGAAAGTCAGAGTGGAGAGATAAATAGAGTGGGAGCTGAGAGTCAGAGCAGAGATTTGAAAAGAGCAGGAGCTGAGTGTCAGAGCGGAAAATTACAAAGAGCAGGAGCTGAGTGTTAGAGCGGAGATTTAAAAAGAGCGTGAGCTAAGAGACAGAGCAGTGATTTATAAAGAGTGGGAGCTGAGCTTTAGAGTGGAAATTTAAAAAGACCTGCAGCTGAGAGTTAGAGCAGGAAATTTATAAAGACCGGGATCTGAGAGAGTGGAGATTTAAAAAGAGCATGAGCAGAGAGTCAGAGCGGAGATTTAAAAAGAGCGGGAGCTTAGAATCAGAGGGGAGATTTAAAAAAGCGAGAGCTGAGAGTCAGAGCGGAGAATTAAAAAAGGACAGGAGCTGAGAATCACCACGTAGATGTAAAAAGAGTGGGAACTGAGAGTCAGAGCGGAGATGTATAAAGAACAGGAGCTTAGAGAGCGGAGATTTTTAAAAATGGGATCTGAGGGAGTGGAGATTTAAAAAGAGTGTGAGCAGAGAGTCAGAGAGGTGATTTATAAAGACTGGGAGCTGCGGTTAGAGCGGAGATTTATATAGAGCGTGATCTGAGAGAGTGGAGATTTAAAAAGAGCATGAGCAGAGAGTCAGAGCAGAGATTTAAAACAGCGGGAGCTAAGAGTCAGAGGGGAGATTTTAAAAAGTGGGAGCTGAGAGTCAGAGCAGAGATTTAAAAAGGGCGGGAGCTGTGAATGAGCATGGAGATTTAAATACAGCCGGAGCTGAGGGACATATCAGAGTTTTGAACAGAGAGGGAGCTGAGAGTCAGAGCAGAGATTTATAAAGAGCAGGAGCTGAGATTCCGAGCGGAGATTTAAAAAGAGTGGGAACTGAGAGAGTGGAGATTTAAAAGAAGCGTGAGGGAAGAGTCAGAGTGGAGAAGTAAAATTCACAGGAGCTGAGAGTTATTGTGGAGATTTAAAAAGAGCGGGAGCTGAGAGTCAAAGCAATGATTTTTAAAGCTTGGAAGTTGCGGGTTAGACCAGAGATTTAAAAAGAGCAGAAGCTGAGAGTCAGAGCGGAGAGTTAAATAGAGTGGGAGCTGAGAGTCAGAGCAGAGATATGAAAAGAGCAGGAGCTGAGTGTCAGTGCGGAGAATTAAAAAGAGCAGGAGCTGAGTGTTAGATCGGAGATGTACAAAGAGTGGGAGCTGTGAGTCAGAGCGGAGATCTACAAAGGGCAGGAGCTAAGAGAGCGGAGTTTTAAAAAGAGCGGTAGCTGACGGTCATAGTGGAGATTTAAAATAGCGGGTGCTGAGAGTCAGAGCAGAGATTTGAAAAGAGCGTGAGCTGAGAGTCAGAGAGGAGATTTGAAAAGTGCAGGAGCTGAGCGTTAGAGTGGAGATTTAAGAAGATCGGGAGCTGAGGGTCATAGCGGAGATTTAAAAAGTGCGGGAGCTGAGAGTCAGAGCAGAGATTTTTAAGGAGCAGAAATGAGTTTCAGAGCAGAGGTTTATAAACAGCAGGAGCTGAGATTCCGAGCAGAGATTTAAAAAGAGTGGGAGCTGAGAGAGTGGAGATTTAAAAGGGCATGAGGGAAGATTCAGAGTGGAGATTTAAAAATCGCAGGAGCTGAGAGTTAGTGTGGAGATTTAGAAAGAGTGGGAGCTGAGAGTCAGAGCAATGCTTTATACAGAGTGGGAGCTGCGGATTAGAGCGGAGATTTATAAAGAGCGGGATCTGAGAGAGTGGAGATTTAAAAAGAGCATCAAAGAGAGTCAGAGGGGAAATTTTAAAAAGCGGGAGCTGAGAGTCAGAGCGGAGATTTAAAAATGGACGGGAGCTGACGATGATAGTGGATATTTAAAATAGCGGGAGCTGAGAGTCAGAGCAGAGATTTAAAAAGAGTAGGAGCTCAGAGTCAGGGCGGAGATTTATCAAGAGCGGGATTGGAGAATCAGCATGGAAATCTAAAAAGACCCGGAGCTGTAGGTCAGAGCGGAGATTTAAAAACAGTGGGAGCTGAGATTCAGTGCAGAGATTAATAAAGAGCGGAAATGAGAGTCAGAGCGGAGATTTATAAGGAGCGGGAGCTGAGAGAGAGGAGATTTAAACAAGCTGGAGCTGAGATTCAGAGCGCAGATTTAAAAAGGGTGGGAGCTGAGAATCAGCACGGAGATTTAAAATGATCAGGAGCTGAGGGTTATAGTGGAGATTTTAAAAAGTTGGAGCTGAGAGTCAGAGCAATGATTTATAAAGAGCAGAAGTGAAAGTCAGAGCAGAGATTTATAAAGAGCAGTAGCTGAGATTCCGAGCGGCGATTTAAAAAGAGTGGGAACTGAGAGAACGGTGATTTAAAAGAGCGTGAGCTAAGAGTCAGAGCAGTGATTTATAAAGAGTGGGAGCTGAGCTTTAGAGTTGAAATTTAAATGAGCGGCAGCTGAGAGTTAGAGCAGGAGATTTATGAAGAGCGTGATCTGAGAGAGTGGAGACTTAAAAAGAGCATGAGCAGAGAGTCAGAGCGGAGAATTAAAAAGGGCAGGAGCTGAGAATCACCACATAGATGTAAAAAGATTGGGAACTGAGAGTCAGAGCGAGAGTAAAATAGAGTTGGAGCTGTGAGTCAGAGCAGAGATTTGAAAAGAGCAGGAGCTGAGAGTCAGAGCGGTGTATTGAAAAGAGCAGGAGATGAGTGTTAGAGTGGTGATTTAAAAAGTGCGGGAGCTGAGAGTCAGAACGGAGATGTATAAAGAGCAGGAGCTTAGAGAGCGGAGATTTAAAAAAATGGGATCTGAGGGAGTGGAGATTTAAAAAGAGCGTGAGCAGAGAGTCAGAGTGGTGATTTATAAAGACTGGGAGCTGCAGTTAGAGCGGAGATTTATAAAGAGCTCGATCTGAGAGAGTGGAGATTTAAAAAGAGCATGAGCAGAGAGTCAGAGCGGAGATTTAAAAAGTGCGGGAGCTGAGAGTCAGAGCAGAGATTTTTAAGGAGCAGAAATGAGTTTCAGAGCAGAGGTTTATAAACAGCAGGAGCTGAGATTCCGAGCAGAGATTTAAAAAGAGTGGGAGCTGAGAGAGTGGAGATTTAAAAGGGCATGAGGGAAGATTCAGAGTGGAGATTTAAAAATCGCAGGAGCTGAGAGTTAGTGTGGAGATTTAGAAAGAGTGGGAGCTGAGAGTCAGAGCAATGCTTTATACAGAGTGGGAGCTGCGGATTAGAGCGGAGATTTATAAAGAGCGGGATCTGAGAGAGTGGAGATTTAAAAAGAGCATCAAAGAGAGTCAGAGTGGAAATTTTAAAAAGCGGGAGCTGAGAGTCAGAGCGGAGATTTAAAAATGGACGGGAGCTGACGATGATAGTGGATATTTAAAATAGCGGGAGCTGAGAGTCAGAGCAGAGATTTAAAAAGAGTAGGAGCTCAGAGTCAGGGCGGAGATTTATCAAGAGCGGGATTGGAGAATCAGCATGGAAATCTAAAAAGACCCGGAGCTGTAGGTCAGAGCGGAGATTTAAAAACAGTGGGAGCTGAGATTCAGTGCAGAGATTAATAAAGAGCGGAAATGAGAGTCAGAGCGGAGATTTATAAGGAGCGGGAGCTGAGAGAGAGGAGATTTAAACAAGCTGGAGCTGAGATTCAGAGCGCAGATTTAAAAAGGGTGGGAGCTGAGAATCAGCACGGAGATTTAAAATGATCAGGAGCTGAGGGTTATAGTGGAGATTTTAAAAAGTTGGAGCTGAGAGTCAGAGCAATGATTTATAAAGAGCAGAAGTGAAAGTCAGAGCAGAGATTTATAAAGAGCAGTAGCTGAGATTCCGAGCGGCGATTTAAAAAGAGTGGGAACTGAGAGAACGGTGATTTAAAAGAGCGTGAGCTAAGAGTCAGAGCAGTGATTTATAAAGAGTGGGAGCTGAGCTTTAGAGTTGAAATTTAAATGAGCGGCAGCTGAGAGTTAGAGCAGGAGATTTATGAAGAGCGTGATCTGAGAGAGTGGAGACTTAAAAAGAGCATGAGCAGAGAGTCAGAGCGGAGAATTAAAAAGGGCAGGAGCTGAGAATCACCACATAGATGTAAAAAGATTGGGAACTGAGAGTCAGAGCGAGAGTAAAATAGAGTTGGAGCTGTGAGTCAGAGCAGAGATTTGAAAAGAGCAGGAGCTGAGAGTCAGAGCGGTGTATTGAAAAGAGCAGGAGATGAGTGTTAGAGTGGTGATTTAAAAAGTGCGGGAGCTGAGAGTCAGAACGGAGATGTATAAAGAGCAGGAGCTTAGAGAGCGGAGATTTAAAAAAATGGGATCTGAGGGAGTGGAGATTTAAAAAGAGCGTGAGCAGAGAGTCAGAGTGGTGATTTATAAAGACTGGGAGCTGCAGTTAGAGCGGAGATTTATAAAGAGCTCGATCTGAGAGAGTGGAGATTTAAAAAGAGCATGAGCAGAGAGTCAGAGCGGAGATTTAAAAAGTGCGGGAGCTGAGAGTCAGAGCAGAGATTTTTAAGGAGCAGAAATGAGTTTCAGAGCAGAGGTTTATAAACAGCAGGAGCTGAGATTCCGAGCAGAGATTTAAAAAGAGTGGGAGCTGAGAGAGTGGAGATTTAAAAGGGCATGAGGGAAGATTCAGAGTGGAGATTTAAAAATCGCAGGAGCTGAGAGTTAGTGTGGAGATTTAGAAAGAGTGGGAGCTGAGAGTCAGAGCAATGCTTTATACAGAGTGGGAGCTGCGGATTAGAGCGGAGATTTATAAAGAGCGGGATCTGAGAGAGTGGAGATTTAAAAAGAGCATCAAAGAGAGTCAGAGGGGAAATTTTAAAAAGCGGGAGCTGAGAGTCAGAGCGGAGATTTAAAAATGGACGGGAGCTGACGATGATAGTGGATATTTAAAATAGCGGGAGCTGAGAGTCAGAGCAGAGATTTAAAAAGAGTAGGAGCTCAGAGTCAGGGCGGAGATTTATCAAGAGCGGGATTGGAGAATCAGCATGGAAATCTAAAAAGACCCGGAGCTGTAGGTCAGAGCGGAGATTTAAAAACAGTGGGAGCTGAGATTCAGTGCAGAGATTAATAAAGAGCGGAAATGAGAGTCAGAGCGGAGATTTATAAGGAGCGGGAGCTGAGAGAGAGGAGATTTAAACAAGCTGGAGCTGAGATTCAGAGCGCAGATTTAAAAAGGGTGGGAGCTGAGAATCAGCACGGAGATTTAAAATGATCAGGAGCTGAGGGTTATAGTGGAGATTTTAAAAAGTTGGAGCTGAGAGTCAGAGCAATGATTTATAAAGAGCAGAAGTGAAAGTCAGAGCAGAGATTTATAAAGAGCAGTAGCTGAGATTCCGAGCGGCGATTTAAAAAGAGTGGGAACTGAGAGAACGGTGATTTAAAAGAGCGTGAGCTAAGAGTCAGAGCAGTGATTTATAAAGAGTGGGAGCTGAGCTTTAGAGTTGAAATTTAAATGAGCGGCAGCTGAGAGTTAGAGCAGGAGATTTATGAAGAGCGTGATCTGAGAGAGTGGAGACTTAAAAAGAGCATGAGCAGAGAGTCAGAGCGGAGAATTAAAAAGGGCAGGAGCTGAGAATCACCACATAGATGTAAAAAGATTGGGAACTGAGAGTCAGAGCGAGAGTAAAATAGAGTTGGAGCTGTGAGTCAGAGCAGAGATTTGAAAAGAGCAGGAGCTGAGAGTCAGAGCGGTGTATTGAAAAGAGCAGGAGATGAGTGTTAGAGTGGTGATTTAAAAAGTGCGGGAGCTGAGAGTCAGAACGGAGATGTATAAAGAGCAGGAGCTTAGAGAGCGGAGATTTAAAAAAATGGGATCTGAGGGAGTGGAGATTTAAAAAGAGCGTGAGCAGAGAGTCAGAGTGGTGATTTATAAAGACTGGGAGCTGCAGTTAGAGCGGAGATTTATAAAGAGCTCGATCTGAGAGAGTGGAGATTTAAAAAGAGCATGAGCAGAGAGTCAGAGCGGAGATATAAAAAGTGCGGGAGCTGAGAGTCAGAGCAGAGATTTTTAAGGAGCAGAAATGAGTTTCAGAGCAGAGGTTTATAAACAGCAGGAGCTGAGATTCCGAGCAGAGATTTAAAAAGAGTGGGAGCTGAGAGAGTGGAGATTTAAAAGGGCATGAGGGAAGATTCAGAGTGGAGATTTAAAAATCGCAGGAGCTGAGAGTTAGTGTGGAGATTTAGAAAGAGTGGGAGCTGAGAGTCAGAGCAATGCTTTATACAGAGTGGGAGCTGCGGATTAGAGCGGAGATTTATAAAGAGCGGGATCTGAGAGAGTGGAGATTTAAAAAGAGCATCAAAGAGAGTCAGAGGGGAAATTTTAAAAAGCGGGAGCTGAGAGTCAGAGCGGAGATTTAAAAATGGACGGGAGCTGACGATGATAGTGGATATTTAAAATAGCGGGAGCTGAGAGTCAGAGCAGAGATTTAAAAAGAGTAGGAGCTCAGAGTCAGGGCGGAGATTTATCAAGAGCGGGATTGGAGAATCAGCATGGAAATCTAAAAAGACCCGGAGCTGTAGGTCAGAGCGGAGATTTAAAAACAGTGGGAGCTGAGATTCAGTGCAGAGATTAATAAAGAGCGGAAATGAGAGTCAGAGCGGAGATTTATAAGGAGCGGGAGCTGAGAGAGAGGAGATTTAAACAAGCTGGAGCTGAGATTCAGAGCGCAGATTTAAAAAGGGTGGGAGCTGAGAATCAGCACGGAGATTTAAAATGATCAGGAGCTGAGGGTTATAGTGGAGATTTTAAAAAGTTGGAGCTGAGAGTCAGAGCAATGATTTATAAAGAGCAGAAGTGAAAGTCAGAGCAGAGATTTATAAAGAGCAGTAGCTGAGATTCCGAGCGGCGATTTAAAAAGAGTGGGAACTGAGAGAACGGTGATTTAAAAGAGCGTGAGCTAAGAGTCAGAGCAGTGATTTATAAAGAGTGGGAGCTGAGCTTTAGAGTTGAAATTTAAATGAGCGGCAGCTGAGAGTTAGAGCAGGAGATTTATGAAGAGCGTGATCTGAGAGAGTGGAGACTTAAAAAGAGCATGAGCAGAGAGTCAGAGCGGAGAATTAAAAAGGGCAGGAGCTGAGAATCACCACATAGATGTAAAAAGATTGGGAACTGAGAGTCAGAGCGAGAGTAAAATAGAGTTGGAGCTGTGAGTCAGAGCAGAGATTTGAAAAGAGCAGGAGCTGAGAGTCAGAGCGGTGTATTGAAAAGAGCAGGAGATGAGTGTTAGAGTGGTGATTTAAAAAGTGCGGGAGCTGAGAGTCAGAACGGAGATGTATAAAGAGCAGGAGCTTAGAGAGCGGAGATTTAAAAAAATGGGATCTGAGGGAGTGGAGATTTAAAAAGAGCGTGAGCAGAGAGTCAGAGTGGTGATTTATAAAGACTGGGAGCTGCAGTTAGAGCGGAGATTTATAAAGAGCTCGATCTGAGAGAGTGGAGATTTAAAAAGAGCATGAGCAGAGAGTCAGAGCGGAGATTTAAAAAGATCGGGAGCTAAGAGTCAGAGGGGAGATTTTTAAAAGTGGGAGCTATGAGTCAGAGCGGAGATCTAGAAAGGGCAGGAGCTAAGAGAGTGGAAATTTAAAAAGAGCGGGAGCTGACGGTCATAGTGGAGTTTTAAGATAGCAGGAGCTGAGAGTCAGAGCAGAGATTTGAAAAGTGCAGGAGCTGAGCGTTAGAGCGGAGATTTAAAAAGAGCGGGAGCTGAGAGCCAGAGCGGAGATGTATGAAGGGCAGGAGCTAAGAGAGCGGAGATTTAAAAAGAGCAGGAGCTGAGATGCAGAGTGGAGATTTAAAAAGAGTGGGAGCAACAGTCAGAGTGGAGATTTTAAAAAGCGAGAGCTGAGAGTCAGGGCGGAGATTCAAAAAGAGCAGAAGCTGAGTGTCAGAGCACAGATTAAAAAAGAGCAGGAGCTGAGAGTCAGGGCAGAGATTTATAAAGAGTGGGATTGGAGAATCAGCATGGAAATTTAAAAAGACTGTGGGCTGTAGGTCAGAGCTGAGATTTAAAAACAGTGGGAGCTGAGATTCAGTGCAGAGATTTATAAAGAGAGGAAATGAGAATCAGAGCGCAGATTTACAAGGAGCGGGAGCTGAGAGAGAGGAGATTTAAACAAACAGGAGCTGAGATTCAGACCGGAGATTTAAAAAGGGTGGGAGCTGAGAATCAGCACGGAGATTTAAAATGATCGGGATCTGAGGGTTATTGCGGAGATTTAAAAAGAGTTGGAGCTGAGAGTCAGAGCAATGATTTATAAAGAGCAGAACTGAAAGTCAGAGCAGAGATTTATAAAGAGCAGTAGCTGAGATTCCGAGCGGAGATTTAAAAAGAGTGGGAACTAAGAGAACGGTGATTTAAAAGAGCGTGAGCTAAGAGTCAGAGCAGTGATTTATAAAGAGTGGGAGCTGAGCTTTAGAGTGGAAATTTAAAAAGTCCTGCAGCTGAGAGTTAGAGCAGGAGATTTATAAAGAGCGGGATCTGAGAGAGTGGAGATTTAAAAAGAGCATGAGCAGAGAGTCAGAGCGGAGATTTAAAAAGAGCGGGAGCTCAGAATCAGAGGGGAGAATTAAAAAAGCGAGAGCTGAGAGTCAGAGCGGAGAATTAAAAAGGGCAGGAGCTGAGAGTCAGAGCGGAGTATTAAAAAGAGCAGGAGATGAGCGTTAGAGTGGCGATTTAAAAAGTGCAGGAGCTGAGAGTCATATCGGAGATGTGTAAAGAGCAGGAGCTTAGAGAGCGGAGATTTTAAAAAAATGGGATCTGAGGGAGTGGAGATTTAAGAAGAGTGTGAGCAGAGAGTCAGAGTTGTGATTTATAAAGACTGGGAGCTGTGGTTAGAGCGGAGATTTATAAAGAGCGCGATCTGAGAGGGTGGAGATTTAAAAAGAGCATGAGCAGAGAGTCAGAGCAGAGATTTAAAAAGAGCGGGAGCTAAGAGTCAGAGGGGAGATTTTAAAAAGTGGGAGCTGAGAGTCAGAGCGGAGATTTATAAAGAGCAGGAGCTGAGATTCTGAGCGGACATTTAAAAAGAGTGGGAACTGAGAGAGCAGAGATTTAAAAGAAGCGTGAGGGAAGAGTCAGACTGGAGATGTAAAAATCGCAGGAGCTGAGAGGTATTGTGGAGATTTAAAAAGAGCGGGAGCTGAGAGTCAGAGCAATGATTTATAAAGAGTGGGAGCTGCGGGTTAGACCGGAGATTTAAAAAGAGCGGGAGCCGAGAGTTAGATCTTGGAGATTTAGAAAGAGCGGGATCTGAGAGAGTGGAGATGTAAAAAGCGCATGAGCAGAGGGTCAGAGTGGAGATTTAAAAAGAGCGGGACGAAGAGTCAGAGGGGAGATTTTAAAAAGCGGGAGCTTAGAGTCAGTGCGGAGATTTAAAAAGGGCGGGAGCTGAGAATGAGCACGGAGATGTAAAAACAACCGGAGATGAGGGTCATAGCGGAGATTTAAAGAGAGAGGGAGCTGAGAGTCAGAGCAGAGATTTAAAAAGGGTAGGAGCTGAGAATCAGCACGGATATTTAAAAAGAGCGGGAGCTGAGAGTCAGAGCGGAGAGTTAAATAGAGTGGGAGCTGAGAGTTAGAGCAGAGATATGAAAAGAGCAGGAGCTGACTGTCAGAGCGGAGAATTAAAAAGAGCAGGAGCTGAGTGTTAGAGTGGAGATTTACAAAGAGCTGGAGCTGTGAGTCAGACCGGAGATCTACAAAGGGTACGAGCTAGAAGAGCAGAGTTGTAAAAACAATGGTAGCTGGCGGTCATAGTGGAGATTTAAAATCGCGGGAGCTGAGAGTCAGAGCAGAGATTTGAAAAGTGCAGGAGCTGAGTGTTAGAGCAGAGATTTTAAATGAGCGGGAGCTGAGAGTCGGAGCGGAGATGTATAATGGGCAGGAGCTAAGAGAGCGGAGATTTAAAAAGAGCAGGAGCTGAGATGCAGAGTGGAGATTTAACAAGAGCGGGAGCTAGAGTCAGAGTGGAGATTTTAAGAAGCGGGAGCTGAAAGTCATTGCGGAGACTTAAAAAGGGCGGGAGCTGAGAATGAGCACGGAGATGTGAAAACAGCCAGAGATGAGGGTCATAGCAGAGATTTAAAGAGAGAGAGAGCTGAGAGTCAGAGCAGAGATTAAAAAGGGCAGGAGCTGAGAATCAGCACGGAGATTTAAAACGAGCAGGAGCTGAATGTCAGAACAGAGATTTAACACGAGTGGGAGCTGCGAGTCAGAGCAGAGATTTATAAAGAGTGGAAATGAGCGTCAGCGCGGAGATTTATAAAGAGCCAGAGTTGAGATTCGGAGCGGATATATAAAAAGAGTGGGAGCTGAGAGAGTGGAAATTTAAAAAAAAAACGGGAGCTGAGACTTAGAGCGGAGATTTATAAAGAGAGGCATCTGAGAGAGCAGGGACTTAAAAAGAGCGGGAGTAGAGAGTCAGAGCGGTGATTTAAAAAGAGCGGGAGTTAAGAGACCGAGGGAGAGTTTAAAATGGGCGGGAGCTGAGAATGAGCATGTAGATTTAAAAATAACGCGAGCTGAGGGTCATAGCGCAGATTTAAAAAGAGAGGGAGCTGAGAGTCAGAGCAGAGATTTAAAAAGAGCAGGAGTAGAGAGTCAGAGCGGATATTTAAAATAGCAGCATCCAAGCGTTAGAGTCGAGCTTCATAAAGAGCAGGAGCTGAGATGTGGACCGGAGATTTATAACGAGCAGCAGTGGAGATTCAGAGCAGAGTTTTAAAAAGAACAGGAGCTGAGAATCAGCAAAGAGATTTAAAAAAGAGTGGGAGCTTAGAGTGAGAGCAGAGATTTGAAAAGAGCCGGAGCTGAGAGAGCGGAGATTCAAAAAAATGGGATCTGATAGATTGAAGATTTAAAAAGAGCGTGAGCGGAGATTTAAAAAGAGCAGGAGCTGAGAGTCAGAGCAAAGATTTATAAAGAGCATGAGCTGAGATTCTGAGTGGAGATTTAAAAAGAGTGGGAGCTGAGAGAGCGGAGCTTTAAAAAGAGCGTGAGCAATGAGTCAGAGCGGTGATTTCAAAATCACGGGAGCTGAGAGTTAGTGTGGGGATTTTAAAAAAGAGGAAGCAGAGAATGAAAGTGCTGATGTATAAAAAGTGGGTGTTGAATGTTAGAGCGGAGATTTAAAAAGAACGGGAGCTGAGAGTCAGTGCGGAGATTTATAAAAGTGGGATCTGAGAGAGCAGTGATTTAAAAAGAGCATGAGCAGAGAGTCAGAGCGTAGATATAAAAAGGGCAGGATCTAAGCGAGCAGAGATTTTAAAAGAGTGGGAGCTGAGAGAGTTGAGATTTTAAATGAGCTGATGCTGAGGTGCAGAGTGGAGATTTAACTAGAGCGGGAGCGAGAGACAGAGGTGAGATTTAAAATCAGCGAGAGTTGAGAGTCAGAGAGGGGATTTAAAAAGTGCGGGAGCTGAGTGTCAGAGCAGAGATTTACAAAGAGCAGGAGCTGACAGTCAGGATGGTTATTTATAAAGAGCGGGATCTGAAAATCAGCACGGAGATTTAAAACGTGCAGGAGCTGATTGTCAGAATGGAGATTTAACAGGAGCGGGAGCTGAGAGTCAGAGCAGAGATTTATAAAGAGTGGAAATGAGAGTCAGAGCAGAGATTTATAAAGAGCAGGAGCTGAAATTCAGAGCGGATATATAAAAATAGTGGGAGCTGAGAGAGCAGAGTTTCAAAAAAAGTGGGAGCTCAGAGTCAGAGGGGAAATTTAAAAATGGCGGGAGCTGAGATTGAGCACGGAGATTTAAAAATAACGGGAGCTGAGGGTCATAGCAGAGATTTAAAAGGAGAGGGATCTGAGTGTCAGAGCGGTTATTTATAAAGAACTGGATCTGAGAATCAGCACGAGATTTAAAACGAGCAGGAGCTGAATGTCAGAACAGAGATATAACACGAGTGGGAGCTGAGAGTCAGAGCAGAGATTTATAAAGAGCCAGAGTTGAGATTCAGAGCGGATATATAAAAAGAGTGGGAGCTGATAGAGTGGAAATTTAAAAAGAGCGGGAGCTGAGAGATAGAGCGGAGATTTGTAAAGAGAGGAATCCGAGAGAGCAAGGACTTAAACAGAGTGGGAGTAGAGAGTCAGAGCGGTGATTTAAAAAGAGCGGGAGTTAAGAGACAGAGGGGGAGTTTAAAATGGGCGGGAGCTGAGAATGAGCATGGAGATTTAAAAATAACACGAGCTGAGGGTCATAGCGGAGATTTAAAAAGAGAGGGAGCTGAGCGTCAGAGCAGAGATTTAAAAAGAGCAGCAGCTGAGAATCAGCAAAGACATTTTAAAAAGAATGGGAGCTTAGAATGAGAGCAGAGATTTGAAAAGAGCTGGAGCTGAGAAAGCTGAGATTTAAAAAGAGTGGGAGCTGAGAGAGCGGAGCTTTAAAAGGAGCGTGAGCAATGAGTCAGAGCGGTGATTTCAAAATCATGGGAGCTGAGAGTTAGTGTGGGGATTTTAAAAAAGAGGGAGCAAAGAATGAAAGCGCTGACTTATAAAAAGTGGGTGCTCAATGTTAGAGCGGAGATTCAAAAAGATCAGGAGCTGAGAGTGCAGAGATTTATAAAAGCGGGATCTGTGAGTGCAGTGATTTAAAAAGCGCATGAGCAGAGAGTCAGAGCATAGATATATAAAGGGCAGGAGCTAAGAGAGCGGAGATTTTAAAAGAGTGGGAGCTGGGAGAGTTGAGATTTAAAATGAGCGGAAGCTGAGGTGCAGAGTGGAGATTTAACTAGAGCGGGAGCTAGAGACAGAGGGGAGATTTAAAATCAGCGAGAGTTGAGAGTCAGAGAGGAGATTTAAGAAGTGCGGGAGCTGAGTGTCAGAGCAGAGTTTTACAAAGAGCAGGAGTTGAGATGTGGACCGGAGATTTATAAAGAGCAGCAGCGGAGATTCAGAGCAGAGTTTTAAAAAGAGCAGCAGCTGAGAATCAGCAAAGACATTTAAAAAAGAGTGGGAGCTCAGAGTGAGAGCAGAGATTTGAAAAGAGCCGGTGCTGAGACAGCGGAGATTCAAAAAAATGGGATCTGATAGAGTGGAGATTTAAAAAGAGCGTGAGCGGAGAGTCAGAGCGGAGGTTTAAAAAGAGCAGGAGCTGAGAGTCAGAGCAGAGATTTATAAAGAGCAGGAGCTGAGATTCTGAGTGGAGATTTAAAAAGAGCAGGAGCTGATAGTCAGAGCAGAGATTTATAAAGAGCTGGAGCTGGGATTCTGAGTGGAGATTTAAAAAGAGTGGGAGCTGATAGAGCGGAGCTTTAAAATGAGTGTGAGCAAAGAGTCAGCGGTAATTTAAAAATCACGGGAGCTAAGAGTTAGTGTGGGGATTTTAAAAGAGGGAGCAGAGAATGAAAGCGCTGATTTATAAAAAGTGGGTGCTGAATGTTAGAGCAGAGATTAAAAAAGATCGGGAGCTGAGAGTTAGTGCGGAGATTTATAAAAGCGGGATCTGAGAGAGCAGTGAATTAAAAAGAGCATGAGCAGAGAGTCAGAGCGTAGATATATAAAGGGCAGGAACTAAGAGAGCGGAGATTTTAAAAGAGTGGGAGCTGAGAGAGTGGAGATTTAAAAAGAGCGGGAGCTGAGTTGCAGAGTGGAGATTTAACTAGAGCGGGAGCTAGAGACAGAGGGTAGATTTAAAAACAGTGAGAGTTGTGAGACAGAGAGGAGATTTAAAAAGTGCGGGATCTGAGTGTCGGAGCAGAGATTTACAAAGAGCAGGAGCTGAGAGTCAGCATGGTTATTTATAAAGTGCGGGATCTGAAAATCAGCACGGAGATTTAAAACGACCAGTAGCTGAATGTCAGAACAGAGATATAACACGAGTGGGAGCTGAGAGTCAGAGCAGAGATTTATAAAGAGTGGAAATGAGCATCAGCGCGGAGATTTATAAAGAGCCAGAGTTGAGATTCATAGCGGATAAATAAAAAGAGTGGGAGCTGAGAGAGAGGAAATTTAAAAAGAGTGGGAGCTGAGACTTAGAGCGGAGATTTATAAAGAGAGGCATCTGAGAGAGCAGAGACTTAAAAAGAGCGGGAGTAGAGAGTCAGAGTGCTGATTAAAAAAGAGCAGGAGTTAAGAGACCGAGGGGGAGTTTAAAATGGGCAGGAGCTGAGAATGAGCATGGAAATTTAAAAATAATGGGAGCTGAGGGTCATAGCGGAGATTTTAAAAAAGGGAGCTGAGAGTCAGAGCAGACGTTTAAAAAGAGCGGGAGCTGAGAGTCAGAGCGGAGATTTAAAATAGCAGGATCCGAGCGCTAGAGTCGAGCTTCATAAAGAGCAGGAGCTGAGATGTGGACCGGAGATTTATAAATAGCAGCAGCGGAGATTCAGAGCAGAGATTTAATAAGAGCAGTAGCTGAGAATCAGCAAAGAGATTTAAAAAAGAGTGGGAGCTTAGAGTGAGAGCAGAGATTTGAAAAGAGCTGGAGCTGAGAATCAGCATGGATATTTAAAAATAATGGGAGCTGAGGGTCATAGCAGAGATCTAAAAAGAGAGGGCTCTGAGAATCAGAGCAGAGATATATAAAGAGCAGAACTGAGAATCAGAGCAGAGATTTATAAAGCAGGAGCTAAGATACCGGGTGGAGATTTAAAAAGAGTGGAAGCTGAGAGAGCGCAGATTTAAAAGAGTGGGAGATGAGAGAATGGAGATTTAAAAAGAGCGGGAGCTGAGGTGCAGAGTGGAGATTTAACTAGAGCGGGAGCTAGAGACAGGGGGGAGATTTAAAAAAAGCGAGAGTTGAGAATCAGAGATGGGATTTAAAAAGAGCGGGAGCTGAGTGTCAGTGCAGAGATTTACAAAGAGCAGGAGCTGAGAGTCAGGGTGGTTATTTATAAAGAGCGGGATCTGAGAATCAGCACGGAGATTTAAAACGAGCAGGAGCCGAATGTCAGAACGGAGATTTAAAATGAGCGGGGGCTGAGAGTCAGAGCAGAGATTTATAAAAAGTGGAAATGAGAGTCAGAGCAGGGATTTATAAAGAGCAGGAGCTGAAATTCTGAGTGGGTATATAAAAAGAGTGGGAGCTGAGAGAGCAGAGATTTAAAATGAGCGGGAGCTGAGATTGAGCGCGGAGATTTAAAAACAACGGGAGCTGAGGGTCATAGCAGAGATGTAAAAAGAGAGGGAGTTGAGAGTCAGAGCAGAGATTTAAAAAGCGTGGGAGCTGGGAGTCAGAGCAGAGATTTAAAATAGCAGGATTTGAGCTTTGCAGTCGAGCTTTATAAAGAGCAGGAGCTGAGATTCTGAAAAGAGATTTATAAAGAGCAGGAGCTGAGATTCAGAGCGGAGATTTAGAAAATACAGGAGCTGAGAATCAGCCCGGAGATTTAAAAAGAGTGGGAGCTGAGAGTCAGAGCAGAGATTTAAAAGGAGCAGAAATGAGAGCCAGAGCGGAGATATATGAAGAGTGGGAGCTGAGAGAGTGGGGATTTAAACAAGCAGGAGCTGAGATTTAAAGCAGAGATTTGAAAAGGGCGGGAGCTGAGAATCAGCATGGAGATTTCAAAAGATCGGGAGGTAAGGGTCATAGCAGAGATTTGAAAAGTGCGGGAGCTGAGAGTCAGAGCAGAGATATGTAAAGCAGGAGCTGAGATACCAAGCGGAGATTTTAAAAGAGTGGGAGCTGAGAGAGCGGAGATTTAAAAAGAGTTTGAGCTAAGAGTCAGAGCGGAGATTTGAACATCGCGGGAGCTGAGAGTTAGTGTGGAGATTTTAAAAGAGGGAGCGGAGAGTTAAAGCAGTGATTTATTAAGAATGGGAGCTGAAGGTTATAGTGGAGACTTAAAAAGAGTGGGAGCTGAGAGTTAGAGCGGAGATTTAAAAAGAGAGGAAGCTGAGAGTCACAGCAGCAATTTAAAAAGAGCGGGAGCTGAGAGTCAGAGCGGAGATTTAAAATAGCATGATCTGAGCGTTAGAGTCGAGCTTTATAAAGAGCAGAAGCTGAGATTCAGAACGGAGATTTATAAAGAGCAGGAGCTGAGATTCAGTGCAGAGATTTAAAAAGGGCAGGAGCTGAGAATCAGCACGGAAATTTTAAAAGAATCAGAAGTGCGATATAAAAAGATCAGGAGCTGAGTGTCAGAGCAGACAATTAAATAGAGTGGGAGCTGAGAGTCAGAGCAGAGATTTGAAAAGAGCAGGAGCTGAGAGTCAGAGCAGAGATTTATAGAGAGCAGGAGAAGAGAGAGCGGAGATTTAAAAAAATGGGATCTGAGAGAGTGGTGATTTAAAAAGAGCATGAGCGGAGAGTCAGAGCGGAGATTTTAAAAGAGCGGGAGCTAAGAATCAGAAGGGGGATAGAAAAAGATCGGGAGCTGAGAGTCAGAGCGAAGATTTAAAAAGAGCGGCAGCTGAGAGTCAGAGCGGAGATCTAAAATGAGCAGGAGCTGAGAGTTAGTGAGGAGATTTAAATCTCCTCACTGACGGTCATAGTGGCGATTTAAAAATAGCGGGAGTTGAGAGTCAGAGCAGACATTTGAAAAGAGAAGGAGCTGAGAGTCAGAGCGGAGATTTAAAAAGAGCGGGAGCTGAGAGTCAGAGCGGAGATCTAAAATGAGCAGGAGCTGAGAGTCAGAGCGGAGATTTAAAAACATCATGAGTTGAGCGCTAGAGAGGAGATTTAAAAAGTCTGGGAGCTCAGTGTCAGAGCGGAGATATATAAGGAGCAGGAGCTAAGAGAGCGGAGAGTTTAAAAGAGTGGCAACCTAGAGAGTGGAGATTTAAAAAGAGCGGGAGCTGAGGTGCTGAGTGGAGATTTAACAAGAGCGGGAGCTAGAGCCAGAGCGCAGATTGAAAAACAGTGAGAGTTGAGAGTCAGCGAGGAGATTTAAAAAGTGTGGGAGCTGAGTGTCAGAGCAGAGATTTACAAAGAGCGGGAGCTGAGAGTCAGGGCGGTTATTTATAAAGAGTGTGATCAAAGAATCAGCAAGGAGATTTAAAACGAACAGGAGCTGAATGTCAGCACGGAGATTTAACACGAGCTGTAGCTGAGAGTCAGAGCAGAGATTTATAAAGAGTGGAAATGAGAGTCAGAGCAAAGATTTATAAAGAGCAGGAGTTGAGATTCAGAGCGGATATATAAAAAGAGTGGGAGTTAAGAGAGCAGAGTTTTAAAAAGAGCGCCAGCTCAGAGTCAGAGGGGAAATTTGAAAAGGGCGGGAGTTGAGACTGAGCACGGAGATTTAAAAAAAACGGGAGCTGAGAGTCATAGTAGAGATTTAAAAAGAGAGGGAGCTGAGAGTCAGGGCAGTTATTTATTAAGAGCGGGATCTGTGAAAAAGCACGGAGATTTTAAACGAGCAGGAGCTGAATGTCAGAACGGAGATTTAACACGAGCGGGAGCTAGAGCCAGAGCAGAGATTTAAAAAGAGTGGAAATGAGAGTCAGAGCAGAGATTTATAAAGAGCAGGAGCTGAAATTCAGAGCGGATATATAAAAATAGTGGGAGCTGAGAGAGTGGAGATTTAAAAAGAGTGGGAGCTGAGACAGCGGAGATTTAAAAAGAGTTTGAGCTAAGAGTCAGAGCGGAGATTTAAAAATCGTGGGAGCTGAGAGTTAGTGCGGAGATTTTAAAAAAGAGGGAGCAGAGAGTCAAAGCAGTGATTTATAAAGAGTGGGAGCTGAAGGTTAGAGTGGAGACTTAAAAAGAGCCGGAGTTGAGAGTTAGAGTGGAGATTTAAAAAGAGAGGGAGCTGAGAGTCAGAGCAGCAATATAAAAAGAGCGGGAGCTGAGAGTCAGAGCGGAGATTTAAAATCACAGGATCTGAGCGTTAGAGTCGAGCTTTATAAAGAGCAGGAGCTGAGATTCAGTGCGGAGATTTAAAAAGGGCAGGAGCTGAGAATCAGCACGGTAATTTAAAAAGAATCGGGGGGGGGGATATAAAAAGATCTGGAGCTGAGAGTCAGAGCAGAGATTTAAATAGAGAGGGAGCTGAGAGTCAGAGCAGAGATTTGAAAAGAGCAGGAGCTGAGAGTCAGAGCGGAGATTTAAAAAGAGCAGGAGCTGACCATTAGAGCGGCGATTTAAAAAGTGCAGGAGCTGAGAGTCAGAGCTGAGATTTATAGAGTGCAGGAGCTGAGGGAGCGGACATTTAAAAAAATGGGATCTAAGAGAATGGAGATTTAAAAAGAGCATGAGCGGAGAGTCAGAGCGGAGATTTAAAAAGAGCGGGAGCTGAGAATCAGAGCAGAGATCTTAAATGAGCAGGAGTTGAGAGTTAGAGAGGAGATTTAAAAAGAGCAGGAGCTGAAGGTCATAGTGGAGATTTAAAAAAAGCGGGAGTTGAGAGTCAGAGCAGACATTTGAAAAGAGCAGTAGCTGAGAGTCAGAGCGGATATTTAAAAAGAGCATGAGTTGAGCGTTAGAGAGGAGATTTAAAAAGAGTGGGAGCTGAGAGTCAGTGCGGAGATAAATAAAGGGCAGGAGCTAAGAGAGTGGAGATTTTAAAAGAGTGGGAGCTGAGAGAGTGGAGATTTAAAAAGAGCAGGTGCTGAGGTGCAGAGTGGAGATTTAACTAGAGAGTGAGCTAGAGCCGGGCAGAGATTTAAAAACAGCGAGAGTTGAGAGTCAGAGAGGTGATTTAAAAAGAGCGGGAGCTGAGTGTCAGAGCAGAGATTTACAAAGAGCAGGATCTGAGAGTCAGGGCGGTTATTTATAATGAGCTGGAGCTGAGCGTTAGAGCAGTGATTTAAAAATTGTGGGAGCTGAGAGTCAGAGCAGAGATGTATAAAGAGCAGGAGATGAGAGAGCGGATATTTAAAAAAATGGGATCTGAGAGAGTGGAGATTTAAAAAAGAGCGTGAGCAGAGAGTCAGAGCAGAGATTTAAAAAGAGCGGGAGCTGAGAATCAGAGGGGGGATATAAAAAGATCGGGAGCTGAGATTCATAGCGGAGATTTAAAAAGAGCGAGAGCTGAGACTCAGAGCAGAGATTTAAAAAGAGCAGGAGTTGAGCGTTAGAGAAGAAATTTAAGAAGAGTGGGAGCTGGGAGTCAGAGCAGAGATATATAAAGGGCAGGAGCTAAGAGAGCGTAGATTTTAAAAAGGTGGATGCTGAGAGAGCGGAGATTTAAAAAGCGCGGGAGCTGAGATGCAGAACAGGGAATTAACACGAGCGGGAAATGAGAGTCAGAGCAGAGAATTATAAAAAGTGGAAATGATAGTCAGAGCCTAGATTTATAAACAACGGGAGCTGAGAGATCGGTGATTTAAAAAAGCAGGAGCTGAGAGTCAGAACGGAGATTTAAATAGGGCGGGAACTGAGAATGAGCACGGAGATTTAAAAAGAGCGGGAGCTAAGAGTCAGAACAGTGATTCACAAAGAGCGGAACTGAGAGTCAGAGCAGAGATTTATAAAGGGTAGGAGCTGAGATTCCGAGCGGAGATTTAAAAAGAGTGGTAGCTGAGTGAGCGGAGATTTAAAAAGTGCGGGAGCTAAGAGTCAGAGGGGAGATTTAAAAATTGCCGGAGTTGACAATTCGTGTAGAGATTTAAAAAGAGCTTGAGCTGAGAGTCAGAGCTGAGATTTATAAACAGTGGGAGCTGAGGGTTAGAGCGGAGATTTAAAAATTGCAGGAGCTGAGAGTTAGACGGGTAATTTTTAAAGAGCAGGAAATGAGAGAGAGGAGATCTAAAAAGAGCATGAGCAGAGAGTCAGAGTGGAGATTTAAAAAGAGCGGGAGCTTAGAATCAGAGGGGAGATTTAAAAAAGCAGGAGCTGTGAGTCAGAGAGGGGATTTAAAAAGGGCGGGAGCTGAGAATCAGCACCGAGATTTAAAAACAGAGGGAGCTGAGCGTCATTGCGGAGATTTAAAAAGAGGGGGTGCTGTGAGTCAGAGCAGAGATTTAAAAAGAGCGGGCACTGAGATTCAGAGTGGAGATTAACAAAGAGCAGGAGCTGAGATTGAGATTGGAGATTTAAAAAGGGCAGGAGCTGTTAGTCAGAGAAATGATTTGTAAGTATCGGGAGCTGATAGAGCAGATATTTATAAAGAGCAAGAGATAAGATTCAGAACAGAGATTTAAAAAGAGTGGGAGCTGAGAGAAACGAGATTTAAAAAGAGCGGGAGCTGAGAGTCAGAGCGGAGATTTAAAAAGGGCAGGACTTGTTAGTCAGAGCAGTGATTTGTAAATATCAGGATCTTAGAGTCAGAGCGGAGATTAATAAAGAGCAAGAGATAACATTCAGAGTGGAGATTTAAAAAGAGTGGGAGCTGAGAGAGCGGAGATTTAAAAATAGCGGGATCTGAGGGTCATAGTGGAGATTTAAAAAGAACGGGAGCTGAGAATCAGAGCAGAGATTTATAAAGAGCAGGACTGAGAGTCAGAGCAGAGATTTATAAAGATTAGGAGCTGAGATTCCGAGAGGAGATTTAAAAAGAGTCGGAGCTGAGAGAAGTGGAGATTTAAAAAGAGCAGGAGCACAGATTCAGAGTGGAGATTTAAAAAGAGTGGGAGCTGAGAGAGCAGAAATTTAAAACGAGTGGGATCTGAGAGTCAGAACGGAGTTTTAAAAATCACAGGAGGTGAGAATCAGTGAGGAGATTTAAAAAGAGCGGGAGATGAGAGTCAGAGTGGAGATTTAGAAAGAGCGGGAGCTGAGAGTTAGAACAGCAATTTAAAAAGAGCGGGGGCTTACAGGACGGAAATTTTAAAAAGTGGGAGCTGAAAGACAGAGCGATGATTAAAAAAGAGCTGGAAATAAGATTCAGAGCGGAGACTTAAAAAGAGTGTCAGCTGAGAGAGCAGAGATTTAAAAAGAGCAGGAGCTGAGATACAGAGTGGAGATTTAAAAATTGCGGGAGTTGAGAGTCAGTACGGAGATGCAAAAAGAGCGGGAGCTGAGTGTCAGAGCAGAGATTTAAAAAGAGCACGAAATGAACGTTAGAGCGGAGATTTAAAAGGAGCGGTAGGTGAGAGTCAGAGCGGAAATTTATCAAGTGCAGGAGCTGAAAGAGTAGAGATTTAAAAAGACTGGGAGCTGAGAATCAGAGCAGAGATTTAAAAAGAAAGGGAGCAGAGAGTCGGAGGCAGATTTAAAAAGAGCAGGAGCTGAGCGTTAGAGTGGAGATATAAAAAGAGCGGGAGCTGAGAAACAGAGCGGAGACTTATAAAGAGCAGGACCTGAGCGTTAGAGCGAAGATTTAAAAAGAGCGGTAGGTGAGAGTCAGATCGGAAATTTATCAAGTGCAGGAGCTGAGAGAGCAGAGATTTAAAAAGACTGGGAGCTAAGAGTAAACGGAGATTTAGAAAGAGCAGGAGTTGAGAGGCAGAGTGGATATTTAACAAAAGCGGGAGATTAGAGTCTGAGCGGAGATTTAAAAAATAGCGAGAACTGATATTCAGGGCGGAGATTTAAAAAGAGCAGGAGCTGAGATTCAGAGCAGAGATTTAAAAAGACCTGGATCTGAGAGTCAGAGCACAGATTTAAAAAGAACAGGAGCTGAACGTTAGAGCAGAGATATAAAAAGAGCGCAGATGTGTAAAGTGCAGAAGGTGAGACAGCTGAGATTTAAAAAGAGCAGGAGCTGAGAAGCAGAGCAGAGATTTAACAAGAGTGGGAGCTTAGAGTCTGAACTGAGATTTAAAAAGAGTGAGAGCTGAGAGACCGGGCCGAGATTCATAAAGAGCCGAAACTGAGAATCAGCAAGGAGATTTAAAAAGAGCGGTAGGTGAGAGTCAGAGCGGAAATTTATCAAGTGCAGGAGCTGAGAGAGTGGAGATTTCGAAAGACTGGGAGCTGAGAGAACAGAGATTGAAAAAGATCAGGAGCTGAGAGGCAGAGTGGATACTTAACAGGAGCAGGAGCTTAGAGTCTGAGCGGAGATGTAAAAAGAGCGAGAGCTGAAAGTCAGGACATTGATTTAAAAAGAGCGGGAGCTGCGGGTCAGAGCAGAGATTTAAAAAGAGCTGGAGCTAAGAGTCAGGGCAGAGATTTATAAAGAGCGGGATCTGAGAATCATCTCGTAGATTTAAAAAAAGTGGGATCTGAGAGAGCGGAGATTTAAAAAAGCGGGAGATGAGAGTCACAACTGGGATTTAAAAATGGAGGGAACTGAGAATCAGCACGGAGATTTAAATGGAGTGGGAGCTGAGTGTCATAGTGGAGATTGAAAAAAAGCGGGAACTGACAGTCAGAGCAGAGAATCATAAAGAGTGGAACTGAGTGTCAGTGCAAAGATAAATAAAGAGCATGAGCTGAGATTCTGAGCGGAGATTTAAAAAGAGTGGGTGCTGAGAGTCGGAGTGCAGATTTAAAAATAGCAGGAGCTGAGCGTTAGAGAGGAGATATAAAAAGAGCGGGAGCTGAGAGTCAGAGCAGAGATTTATAAAGTGCAGAAGGTGAGACAGCGGAGATTTAAAAGAGCAGGAGCAGAGATGCATAGCGGAGATTTAACAAGAGTGGGAGCTTAGAGTCAGAGCTCAGATTTAAAAAGAGCGAGAGCTCAGAGATCTGGCCGAGATTTATAAAGAGTCGGATCTGAGAATCAGCACGGAGATTTAAAAAGAGCGGGAGCTGAGCATTAGAGCGAAGATTTAAAAAGAGCGGTAGGTGAGAGTCAGAGCCGAAATTCATCAAGTGCAGGAGCTGAGAGAGTGGAGATTTCAAAAGACTGGGAGCTGAGAGAACGGAGACTTAAAAAGAGCAGGAGCTGAGAGGCAGAGTGGATATTTAATAAGAGCAGGAGCTTAGAGTATGAGCGGAGATATAAAAATAGCGAGAGCTGAGAGTCTGGGCGGAGATTTAAAGAGTGGGAGCTGAGGGTCAGAGCAGAGATTTAAACAGAGCTGGAGCTAAGAGTAAGGGCAGAGATTTATAAAGCGTTGGATCAGAGAATCATCTCGTAGATTTAAAAAGAGTGGGAGCTGAGAGAGCGGAGATTTAAAAAAGCCGGAGCGGAGAGTCAGAGTGGAGATTTAAAAAGAGCGGGAGCTGAGAGTCAGAGCAGAGATCCATAAAGAGTGGAACTGAATGTCAGAGAAGAGATTTATAAAGAGAATGAGCTGAGATTCTGTGCGGAGATTTAAAAAAGAGTGGGAGCTGAGAAGGCAGAGATTTAAAAAGAGCATGAGCTCAGATTCTGAGCAGAGATTTAAAAAGAGTGGGAGCTGAGAGAGCAGAGATTTAAAAAGAGCATGAGCTGAGATTCTGAGCGGAGATTTAAAAACAATGGGAGCTGAGAGATCAGAGATCAAAAAAGAGCGGGAGTTGACACTCAGAGCGGAGATTTATAAAGAGCAGGAGATGAAATTCAAAGCGGGGATCAAAATAGGGCAGGATCGGAGAATCAGCACAGTGATTTAAAAAGCGCGGGTGCTGAGAATCACAGCGGAGATTATGAAAAGAGTAGGAGCTGAGGATTAGAGCGGCGATTTAAAAATAGCGGGAGCTAAGAGTCAGAGGGGGGATGTAAAAAGATGGGGAACAGAGAGTCAGTGCGGAGAGTTAAAAAGAGTGGGAGCAGACAATGAGAGCGGATATTAAAAATGAGCAGGAGCTGAGAGTTAGAGCGGAGATTAAAAGAGCGGGAGCTGACGGTCATAGTGGACATTTAAAAATAACGGGAGCTGAGAATCAGAGCAGAGATGTATAAAGAGCTGGACTGAGAGTCAGAGAAGAGATTTATAAAGAATAGGAGCTGAGATTCTGAGCGGAGATTTTAAAAGTTTGGGAGCTCATAGAAGAGGAGATTTAAAAAGGGCATGAGCACAGATTCAGAGCGGAGATTTAAAAAGAGATGGGGCTGGGAGGGCGGAAATTTGAAAAGAGAGGGAGCTGAGATGCTGAGCGGAGATTTAACAAGAGTGGGAGCAAGAGTCAGAGCGGAGATTTTAAAAGAACGAGAGCTAAGAGTCAGGGCAGAGATTTAAAAAGAGCAGTAGCTGAAGGTCAGAGCGGAGATTTAAAATGAGTGGGAGCTGAGGTCCATAGTGAAGAACTAAAAAGTCCGGGAGCTGAGAGTCAAAGAAGAGATTTATAAAGAGCACGAGCTGAGATTCGGAGCATAGATTCAAAAAGAGCGGGAGCTGAGTGTCAGAGCAGAGATTTAAAAATGGTGGGAGCTGAGAGTTAGTGTGGAGATTTAAGAAGTGCGGGGCTGAGTGTCAGAGCAGAAAGTTATAAAGAGTAGGAGCTGGGGGTTACAGAAGAGATTTAAAAAGAGTGGGAGCTGAGGATTAGAGCGGAGATTTAAAAAGAGCAGGAGCTGAGAGCCAGACCAGAGATTTAAAATGAGCAGGAGCTGAGAGTTAGAGTGGAGATTTAAAAAGAGCGGGAGCTGATGGTCATAGTGGAGATTATAAAATAGTGGGAGCTGAGACTCAGAGCAGAGATTTGAAAAGAATGGTAGCTGAGAGTCAGAGCGGAGATTTAAAGAGAGCAGGAGTTGAGCTTTAGAGTGGAGGTATAAAAAGAGCAGGAGCTGTGAGTCAGAGCGGAGATATATAAAGTGCAGGAGCTAAGGGAGCGGAGATTTAAAAAGAGATGGGGCTGAGAGGGCGGAGATTTGAAAAGAGAGGGAGCTGAGATGCTGAGCGGAGATTTAACAAGAGTGGGAGCTAGAGTCAGAGTGGAGATTTTAAAAGAGCGAGAGCTGAGAGTCAGGGCAGAGATTTAAAGAGAGCGGGAGCTGAATGTCAGAGTGGAGATTTAAAATGAGCGGGAGCTGAGGTCCATAGTAAAAGATCTAAAAAGTCCGGGAGCTGAGAATCAGAGAAGAGATTTATAAAGAGCACGAGCTGAGATTCAGAGCATAGATTCAAAAAGGGCGGGAGCTGAGAGTCAGAGCAGAGATTTAAAAATGGCGAGAGCTGAGAGTTAGTGTGGAGATTTAAGAAGTGCGGGGCTGAGTGTCAGAGCAGAAAGTTATAAAGAGTAGGAGCTGGGAATTAGATAAGAGATTTAAAAAGAGCGGGAGCTGAGAGTTGGAGCAGAGACTTATAAAGATTGGTATCTGGGAGAGCGGAGATTTAAAAAAAGTGAGAGCTGAGATCCAGGGTGATGATTCAAAAACAGCGGGAGCTGAGAGTCTGAGCAGAGATTTATAAAGAGAGGGAGCTGAGAGACCGTAGTTTTTAAAAGTGTGGGAGTGCAGAGTCAGAGCCAAGATTAAAACAGAGCGGGAGTTTAGAGTGAGAGCAGAGATATATAAAGACAGGGCGCTGAGAGTCAGATCGGAGATTTAAAAAGAGCGGGAGAAGAGTGTCAGAGCGGACATTTTAATAGACCAGCATTTGACCGAGCGGAGATTTAAAAAGAGTGGTAGCTGAGGGTCAGGTTGGAGATATAAAAAGTGTGGGACCTGAGGATCAGGGCAGTGATTTACAAAGAGCAGTAGCTGAGAGTGAAGGCCGAGTGTTATGAAGAGCGGGATCTTAGAATCAGCACGGAGATTAAAAAAGAGCGGGAGCTGAGGATCATAGCGAAGATGTAAAAAGAGCGGAAGCTGAGAGTCAGAGCAGGGATTTATAAAGAGCGGGAGCTGAGAGTCAGAGCAGGGATTTATAAAGAGCGGGAGCTGAGAGAACGGAGTTTTAAAAAGGCGGGAGCTGAGAGTCAGAGCAGAGATTTTAATAGGCCGGGAGCTGAGAACCTGCACTGAGATTTAAAAAGAGTGGGAGCTAAGAGTCAGAGGGGGCATGTAAAAGGAGTGGGAGCCTAGAGTCAGAGCGGAGATTTAAAAAGAGTGGGAGCTGAGAGCCAGACCAGAGATTTAAAATGAGCAGGAGCTGAGAGTTAGATTGGAGATTTAAAAAGAGTGGGAGCTGATGGTCATAGTGGAGATTTAAAAATAGTGGGAGCTGAGACACAGCAGAGATTTGAAAAGAACGGGAGCTGAGAGTCAAAGCGGAGATTTAAAAAGAGCAGGAGCTGAGCGTTAGAGTGGAGATAAAAAAGAGCGGGAGCTGAGAGTCAGAGCGGAGATGTATAAAGTGCAGGAACTAAGAGAGCGGAGATTTAAAAAGTGAAGGGGCTGAGAGGGCGGAGATTTAAAAAGAGAGGGAGCTGAGATGCTGAGAGGAGATTTAACAAGAGCGGGAGCAAGAGTCAGAGGGGAGATTTAAAAAGAGCGAGAGCTGAGAGTCAGGGCAGAGATTTAAAAAGAACGGGAGTTGAAAGGTCAGAGCGGAGATTTAAAATGAGCGGGAGCAGAGGGCCATAGTGAAGATCTAAATAGACCAGCAGCTGAGAGTCAGAGAAGAGATTTATAAAGAACATGAGTGAGAATCAGAGCGTAGATTTAAAAGAGCGGGAGCTGAGAGTCAGAGCAGAGATTTTAAAATCGTAGGTGCTGGGAGTTAGTGTGGAGATTTAAGAAGCATGGGAGCTGAGAATCAGAGTGGAGTTATAATAAAGCAGGAACTGAGAGTCAGAGCGGACATTTAAAAAGGGTGGGAGCTGAGCATTAGAGTGGAGATTTATAAAACCAGGAGATTAGAGTCACAGCAGGGATTTAAAAGAGCAGGAGCTGAGCAATAGAGTGGAGATTTATAAAGAGCAGGAACTGAGATTCAGAATGGAGATTTATGAAGAGCAGGGGCTGAGATTCAGAGCGGAGATTTTAAAAGAATGGGAAGTGAGAGAGCGGAGATTTAAAAGCAGCGGGAGCTGAGAGTCAGAGCGGAGATTTAAAAATCATGGGAGCTGAGAGTCAGTGTGGTGATTTAAAAAGAGCAGGGACTGAGAGTCAAAGCAGAGATTTAAAGAGAGTGGGAGATGAGGGGTAGAGCCGTGATTTAAAATAGTGGGATCTGAGAGTTAGAGCGGAGATTTATAAAGGGTGGGATTTGAGAGAGCTTAGATTTAAAAAGAGTGGGAGCTGAGCATTAGAGCAGAGATCTAGAAAGAGTAGGAGCAAAGAGTCAGAGCGGAGATGTAAAAAGAGTGGGAGCTGAGAGTCAGAGCGCAGATTTAAAAAGAGCAGGAGCTGAGAGAGTGGAGATTTAAAAAGAGCGGGAGCTGAGAGTCAGGGAGGAGATGTATAAAGAGCAGGAACAGAGAGAGCGGGGATTATAAATAGTGGGAGCTGAGATTCAGAGTGAAGATTTAAAAAGAGCAGGAGCTGAGAGAGTGGAGATTTAAATAGAGTGGGAGCTGAGAGAGTAGAGACTTAAGAAGAGCACGAGCTGAGAGTCAGAGCAGAGATTTGAAAATTGCTTGAGCTGAGAGTTAGTGCAGAGATTGTAAAAGAGCGGGAGCAGAGAGTCAGAGCGGAGATTTAAAAATCGTGGGAGCTAAGACTCAGTGTGCTGATTTAAAAAGTGTGGGGGACTGAGAGTCAGAGCAGAGAATTTAATAGAGTGGGAGCTGAGGGGTAGAGACGAGATTTAAAAAGAGCGGGAGCTGAGAGTTAGAGCGGAGATTTATAACGAGCGGGATTTGAGAGAGTGGTGATTTAAAAAGAGCGGGAGCTGAGCGCTGGAGCGGAGATCTAGAAAGAGTGGGAGCAAAGAGTAAGAGCGGAGATGTAAAAAGAGCAGGAGCTGAGAGTCAGAGCGTAGTTTTAAAAGAGCGGGAGCTGAGAGTCGGAGTGCAGATTTAAAAAGAGCGGGACATGAGAGAGCGGAGATTTAAAAAGTGAGAGCTGAGAGTCAGAGCGAAGACTTAAAAACAGGGGAAGCTGAGATTTTGAGCAGAGATGTAAAAATAGTGGGAGCTGAGAGTCAGAGCGGAGATTTGAAAAGAGCGGGAGCTGTGCCTTAGAGCGGAGATTTAAAAAGAGCGGGAGCTGAGTGTCAGTGTGGAGTTTTAACAAGAGCAGGAGCTGAGAGTCAGAACAGAGATTTATAAAGAGCAGGAGCTGAGCTTCGGAGCCAAGATTAAAAAAGAGCGGGAGTTTAGAGTGAGAGCGGAGATTTATAAAGTATGAGCATGGAGAGTCAGATCGGAGATTTAAAAAGAGTGGGAGCAGAGTGTCAGAGCGGAGATTTTAAAAGACCGGCATCTGAGCGAGCGGAGATTTAAAAAAGGGTGGGAGCTGGGATTGAGAGCACAGCTTTATAAATAGCGGGAGGTCAGAGACAGAGTGGAGATTTAAAAAGTGTGGGAGTTGAGAGTCAGAGCGGAGATTTAAAAATATTGAGAGATGAGAGTTACAGCGAAGTTTTAAAAAGAGCAGCAGCTGAGAGAGTGGAGATTTGAAAAGAGTGGGAGCTGAGAGATTTAAAAAGAATGGGAGCAGAGTGTCAGAGCAGAGATTTTAAAAGACCGGCATCTGAGCGAGCACAGATTTAAAAAGAGTGGGAGTTGCTAGAGCGGAGATTAAAAAGAGCGGGAGCTGATGTTCATAGTGGCGATTTAAAAATAGTGGGAGCTGAGACTCAGAGCAGAGATTTGTAAAGAGCGGGAGTGAGAGTCAGAGCAGGAGCTGAGCGTTAGAGCGGAGATATAAAAACAGTGGGAGCTGAGAGTCAGAGCGGAGATGTATAAAGTGCAGGAGCTAAGGGAGAGGAGATTTAAAAAGAATGGGAGCTGAGAGAGCGGAGATTTAAAAAGAGCGGGAGCTGTGATGCAGGGTGGAGATTTAACAAGAACGGGAGCAAGAGTCAGAGTGGAGATTTAATAAGAGCGAGAGCTGAGAGTCAGGGCGGAGATTTATAAATAGCGGGAGCTGAAGGTCAGAGCAGAGATCTGAAAAATGCGGGAGCTGAGGTTCATAGCGAAGATTTAAACAGAGCGCGAGCTGAAAGTCAGAGCAGAGATTTATAAGCAGCAGGAGCTGAGATTCAGAGCGGAGATTTAAAAAGAGCGGGAGCAGAGAGTCAGAGCAGAGTTTTAAAAATAGCGGGAGCTGAGATTTAGTGTGGAATTTTAAAAAGAGCGGAAGCTGAGAGAGTGGAGATTTAGAAAGAGCATGAGCAGAGAGTCAGAGCGAAGATTTAAAAAGAGCAGGAGCCATGAGTCAGAGGGGAGTTTTAATAATGCAGGAGCTGAGACTCAGAGCGGAAATTTAAAAAAGGTGGGAGCTGAGAATCAGCACGGAGATTTAAAAACAGCACAAGCTGAGGGTCATAGCGGAGAATTAAAAAGAGAGGGAGCTGAGAGACAGAGCAGAGATTTAAAAAGAGCAGGAACTGAGCATTAGAGTGGAGATTTATAAAGAGCAGGAACTGAAATTTAGAGCGGAGATTTATAAAGAGCAGGAACTGAGATTCAAAGTGGAGATTTTAAAAGAGTGGCAACTGAGAGAGCGGAGATTTAAAAAGAGCGGAGCTGAGAGTTACAGCGGAGATTTATAATGAGCGGGATTTGAGATAGTGGAGATTTAAAAAGAGCGGGAGCTTTGAGTCAGAGCATAGATTTAAAAAGTTCGGGAGCTGAGTGTTAGTGCGGAGTTCTAGAAAGAATGGGAGCAAAGAGTCAGAGCGGAGATATAAAAAGAGCAGGAGCTGAGAGTCAGAGCGCAGTTTTAAAAAGAGCGGGAGGTGAAAATCAGAGCGCAGATTTAAAAAGAGCGGGACATGAGAGAGCGGAGATTTAAAAAGTGAGAACTGAGAGTCAGAGCGGAGATTTAAACAGAACGGGAGCAGAGAGTCAGATCAGAGCTTTATAGTTAATGGGAGCTGAGAGTGACAGCGCAGATTTAAAAAGAGCAGGAGCTGAGAGTCAGAGTGAAGAGTTAAAACAGCGGAAGCTGAGAGTTTGAGCAGAGATGTAAAAATATTGGGAGCTGAGAGTCAGAGCGGAGATTTGAAAGGAGCAGGAGCTGAGTGTCAGTGCGGAGTTTTCACAAGAGCAGGAGCTGAGAGTCAGCATAGAGATTTATAAAGAGCAGGAGCTGAGTTTCGGAGGCAAGAAAAAAAAGAGCGGGAGTTTAGAGTGAGAGTGGAGATTTATAAAGACCGGGCACTGAGAGTCAGATCGGAGATTTAAAAAGAACGAGAGCAGAGTGTCAGAGCAGAGATTTTAAAAGACCGGCACCTGAGTGAGCGGAGATTTAAAAAGCGTGGGAGCTGATAGAGCGGAGATGAAAAAGAGCGGGAGTTGATGTTCATAGTGGCGATTTAAAAATAGTAGGAGCTGAGACTCAGAGCGGACATTTAAAAAAGGTGGGAGCTGAGAATCAGCACGGAGATTTAAAAACAGCACAAGCTGAGGGTCATAGCGGAGAATTAAAAAGAGATTGAGCTGAGAGACAGAGCAGAGATTTAAAAAGAGCAGTAGCTGAGCATTAGAGTTGAGATTTATAAAGAGCATGAACTGAGATTCAGAGCATAGATTTAAAAAGTTCAAGTGCTGAGTGTTAGTGCGGAGTTCTAGAAAGAATGGGAGCAAAGAGTCAGTGCGGAGATATAAAAAGAGCAGGAGCTGAGAGTCAGAGCACAGTTTTAAAAAGAGCGGGCGGTGAGAGTCAGAGCGCAGATTTAAAAAGAGCGGGACATGAGAGAGCGGAGATTTAAAAAGTGAGTACTGAGAGTCAGAGCGGAGATTTAAACAGAACGGGAGCAGAGTCAGATCAGAGCTTTATAGTTAATGGGAGCTGAGAGTGACAGTGCAGATTTAAAAAGAGCGGGAGCTGAGAGTCAGAGCGAAGAGTTAAAAACAGTGGAAGCTGAGAGTTTGAGCAGAGATGTAAAAATAGTGGGTACTGAGAGTCAGAGCGGAGATTTGAAATGAGCGGGAGCTGTGCCTTAGAGCGGAGATTTAAAAAGAGCTGGAGCTGAGCGTCAGTGTGGAGTTTTAACAAGAGCAGGAGCTGAGAGTCAGAACAGAGATTTTTAAAGAGCAGCACCTGAGTTTCAGAGCCAAGATTAAAAAAGAGCGGGAGTTTAGAGTGAGACTGGAGTTTTATTAAGAACGGGCACTGAGAGTCAGATCGGAGATTTAAAAATAGCAAGAGCAGAGTGTCAGAGCAGAGATTTTAAAAGACCGGCACCCGAGTAAGCAGAGATTTAAAAAGAGTGGGAGCTGATAGAGTGGAGATTAAAAAGAGCGGGAGTTGATGTTCATAGTGGTGATTTAAAAATAGTAGGAGCTGAGAATCAGAGCAGAGATTTGTAAAGAACGGGAGTGAGAGTCAGAGCGGAGATTTAAAAAGAGCAGGAGCTGAGCGTTAGAGCGGAGATGTAAAAAGAGCGGGAGCTGAGAGTCAGAGCGGAGATGTATAAAGTGCAGGGGCTAAGTGAGAAGAGATTTAAATAGAATGGGAGCTGAGAGAGCGGAGATTTTAAAAAAGCGGGAGCTGTGATGCAGCGCGGAGATTTAACAAGTACAGGAGCTAGAGTCAGAACGGAGATTTAATAAGAGCGAGAGCTGAGAGTTAGTGCGGAGATTTATAAATAGCGGGAGCTGAAGGTCAGAGCGGTGATCTGAAAAAATCGGGAGCTGAGGGTAATAGCGAAGATTTAAAAAGTGTGCAAGCTGAAAGTCAGAGCAGAGATTTATAAAGAGCAGGAGCTGAGATTCAGAGCGGAGATTTAAAAAGAGCGGGAGCAGAGAGTCAGCAGAGTTTTAAAAATAGTGGGAGCTGAGATTTAGTGTGGAGATTTAAAAAGAGCGGGAGCTGAGAGGTGGAGCGGGGATTTATAAAGAGCGGGATCTGAGAGAGCGGAGATTTAGAAAGAGCATGAGCAGAGAGTCAGAGCGAAGATTTAAAAAGAGCAGGAGCCATGAGTCAGAGGGGAGTTTTAATAATGCGGGAGCTGAGATCAGAGCAGACATTTAAAAAGGGTCGGAGCTCAGAATCAGCACGGAGATTTAAAAACAGCACAAGCTGAGGGTCATAGCGGAGAATTAAAAAGAGAGGGAGCTGAGAGACAGAGCAGAGATTTAAAAAGAGCAGGAGCTGAGCATTAGAGTGGAGATTTATAAAGAACAGGAGCTGAGAGTCAGACTAGTGATTCAAAAAGAGCAGGAGCTGAGCATTAGAGTGGAGATTTATAAAGAGCAGGAACTGAGATTCAGAGTGGAGATTTATAAAGAGCAGGAGCTGAGATTCAGAGCAGAGATTTTAGAAGAGTGGCAACTGAGAGAGCGGAGATTTAAAAGGAGCGGAGCTGAGAGTCAGAGCGCAGATTTAAAAATCGTCGGAGTTGAGAGTCAGTGTGGTGATTTAAAAAGAGTGGGGGACTGAGAGTCAGAGCAGAGATTTAAAGAGAGTGGGAGCTGAGGGGTGGAGTTGAGATTTAAAAAGAGCGGGAGCTGAGAGTTAGAGCGGAGATTTATAACGAGCGGGATTTGAGAGAGTGGTGATTTAAAAAGAGCGGGAGCTGAGCGCTGGAGCGGAGATCTAGAAAGAGTGGGAGCAAAGAGTAAGAGCGGAGATGTAAAAAGAGCAGGAGCTGAGAGTCAGAGCGTAGTTTTAAAAGAGCGGGAGCTGAGAGTCGGAGTGCAGATTTAAAAAGAGCGGGACATGAGAGAGCGGAGATTTAAAAAGTGAGAGCTGAGAGTCAGAGCGAAGACTTAAAAACAGGGGAAGCTGAGATTTTGAGCAGAGATGTAAAAATAGTGGGAGCTGAGAGTCAGAGCGGAGATTTGAAAAGAGCGGGAGCTGTGCCTTAGAGCGGAGATTTAAAAAGAGCGGGAGCTGAGTGTCAGTGTGGAGTTTTAACAAGAGCAGGAGCTGAGAGTCAGAACAGAGATTTATAAAGAGCAGGAGCTGAGTTTCGGAGCCAAGATTAAAAAAGAGCGGGAATTTAGAGTGAGAGCGGAGATTTATAAAGTATGAGCATGGAGAGTCAGATCGGAGATTTAAAAAGAGTGGGAGCAGAGTGTCAGAGTGGAGATTTTAAAGACCGGCATCTGAGCGAGCGGAGATTTAAAAAAGAGTGGGAGCTGGGATGGAGAGCACAGCTTTATAAATAGCGGGAGGTCAGAGACAGAGTGGAGATTTAAAAAGTGTGGGAGTTGAGAGTCAGAGCGGAGATTTAAAAATATTGAGAGATGAGAGTTACAGCGAAGTTTTAAAAAGAGCAGCAGCTGAGAGAGTGGAGATTTGAAAAGAGTGGGAGCTGAGAGATTTAAAAAGAATGGGAGCAGAGTGTCAGAGCAGAGATTTTAAAAGACCGGCATCTGAGCGAGCACAGATTTAAAAAGAGTGGGAGTTGCTAGAGCGGAGGTTAAAAAGAGCGGGAGCTGATGTTCATAGTGGCGATTTAAAAATAGTGGGAGCTGAGACTCAGAGCAGAGATTTGTAAAGAGCGGGAGTGAGAGTCAGAGCAGGAGCTGAGCGTTAGAGCGGAGATATAAAAACAGTGGGAGCTGAGAGTCAGAGTGGAGATGTATAAAGTGCAGGAGCTAAGGGAGAGGAGATTTAAAAAGAATGGGAGCTGAGAGAGCGGAGATTTAAAAAGAGCGGGAGCTGTGATGCAGGGTGGAGATTTAACAAGAACGGGAGCAAGAGTCAGAGCGGAGATTTAATAAGACCGAGAGCTGAGAGTCAGGGCGGAGATTTATAAATAGCGGGAGCTGAAGGTCAGAGCAGAGATCTGAAAAATGCGGGAGCTGAGGGTCATAGCGAAGATTTAAACAGAGCGCGAGCTGAAAGTCAGAGCAGAGATTTATCAGCAGCAGGAGCTGAGATTCAGAGCGGAGATTTAAAAAGAGCGGGAGCAGAGAGTCAGAGCAGAGTTTTAAAAATAGCGGGAGCTGAGATTTAGTGTGGAATTTTAAAAAGAGCGGAAGCTGAGAGAGTGGAGATTTAGAAAGAGCATGAGCAGAGAGTCAGAGCGAAGATTTAAAAAGAGTGGGATCCATGAGTCAGAGGGGAGTTTTAATAATGCAGGAGCTGAGACTCAGAGCGGACATTTAAAAAAGGTGGGAGCTGAGAATCAGCACGGAGATTTAAAAACAGCACAAGCTGAGGGTCATAGCAGAGAATTAAAAAGAGAGGGAGCTGAGAGACAGAGCAGAGATTTAAAAAGAGCAGGAGCTGAGCATTAGAGTGGAGATTTATAAAAAGCAGGAACTGAAATTTAGAGCGGAGATTTATAAAGAGCAGGAACTGAGATTCAAAGTGGAGATTTTAAAAGAGTGGCAACTGAGAGAGCGGAGATTTAAAAAGAGCGGAGCTGAGAGTTACAGCGGAGATTTATAATGAGCGGGATTTGAGATAGTGGAGATTTAAAAAGAGCGGGAGCTTCGAGTCAGAGCATAGATTTAAAAAGTTCGGGAGCTGAGTGTTAGTGCGGAGTTCTAGAAAGAATGGGAGCAAAGAGTCAGAGCGGAGATATAAAAAGAGCAGGAGCTGAGAGTCAGAGCGCAGTTTTAAAAAGAGCGGGAGGTGAAAATCAGAGCGCAGATTTAAAAAGAGCGGGACATGAGAGAGCGGAGATTTAAAAAGTGAGAACTGAGAGTCAGAGCGGAGATTTAAACAGAACGGGAGCAGAGAGTCAGATCAGAGCTTTATAGTTAATGGGAGCTGAGAGTGACAGCGCAGATTTAAAAAGAGCAGGAGCTGAGAGTCAGAGCGAAGAGTTAAAACAGCGGAAGCTGAGAGTTTGAGCAGAGATGTAAAAATATTGGGAGCTGAGAGTCAGAGCGGAGATTTGAAAGGAGCAGGAGCTGAGTGTCAGTGCGGAGTTTTAACAAGAGCAGGAGCTGAGAGTCAGCATAGAGATTTATAAAGAGCAGGAGCTGAGTTTCGGAGGCAAGAAAAAAAAGAGCGGGAGTTTAGAGTGAGAGTGGAGATTTATAAAGACCGGGCACTGAGAGTCAGATCGGAGATTTAAAAAGAACGAGAGCAGAGTGTCAGAGCAGAGATTTTAAAAGACCGGCACCTGAGTGAGCGGAGATTTAAAAAGAGTGGGAGCTGATAGAGCGGAGATGAAAAAGAGCGGGAGTTGATGTTCATAGTGGCGATTTAAAAATAGTGGGAGCTGAGACTCAGAGCGGACATTTAAAAAAGGTGGGAGCTGAGAATCAGCACGGAGATTTAAAAACAGCACAAGCTGAGGGTCATAGCGGAGAATTAAAAACAGAGTGAGCTGAGAGACAGAGCAGAGATTTAAAAAGAGCAGTAGCTGAGCATTAGAGTTGAGATTTATAAAGAGCATGAACTGAGATTCAGAGCAGAGATTTATAAAGAGCAGGAGCTGAGATTCTGAGCGGAGATTTTAAAAGAGTGGCAACTGAGAGAGCGGAGATTTAAAAAGAGCGGAGCTGAGAGTTAGAGCAGAGATTTATAACGAGTGGGATTTGAGAGAGTGGAGATTTAAAAAGTGCGGGAGCTTCGAGTCAGAGCATAGATTTAAAAAGTTCAAGAGCTGAGTGTTAGTGCGGAGTTCTAGAAAGAATGGGAGCAAAGAGTCAGTGCGGAGATATAAAAAGAGCAGGAGCTGAGAGTCAGAGCACAGTTTTAAAAAGAGCGGGAGGTGAGAGTCAGAGCGCAGATTTAAAAAGAGCGGGACATGAGAGAGCGGAGATTTAAAAAGTGAGAACTGAGAGTCAGAGCGGAGATTTAAACAGAACGGGAGCAGAGAGTCAGATCAGAGCTTTATAGTTAATGGGAGCTGAGAGTGACAGTGCAGATTTAAAAAGAGCGGGAGCTGAGAGTCAGAGCGAAGAGTTAAAAACAGTGGAAGCTGAGAGTTTGAGCAGAGATGTAAAAATAGTGGGTACTGAGAGTCAGAGCGGAGATTTGAAAAGAGCGGGAGCTGTGCCTTAGAGCGGAGATTTAAAAAGAGCTGGAGCTGAGCGTCAGTGTGGAGTTTTAACAAGAGCAGGAGCTGAGAGTCAGAACAGAGATTTTTAAAGAGCAGGACCTGAGTTTCAGAGCCAAGATTAAAAAAGAGCGGGAGTTTAGAGTGAGACTGGAGTTTTATTAAGAACGGGCACTGAGAGTCAGATCGGAGATTTAAAAATAGCGAGAGCAGAGTGTCAGAGCAGAGATTTTAAAAGACCGGCACCCGAGTAAGCAGAGATTTAAAAAGAGTGGGAGCTGATAGAGTGGAGATTAAAAAGAGCGGGAGTTGATGTTCATAGTGGTGATTTAAAAATAGTAGGAGCTGAGAATCAGAGCAGAGATTTGTAAAGAACGGGAGTGAGAGTCAGAGCGGAGATTTAAAAAGAGCAGGAGCTGAGCGTTAGAGCGGAGATGTAAAAAGAGCGGGAGCTGAGAGTCAGAGCGGAGATGTATAAAGTGCAGGAGCTAAGTGAGAAGAGATTTAAATAGAATGGGAGCTGAGAGAGCGGAGATTTAAAAAAAGCGGGAGCTGTGATGCAGCACGGAGATTTAACAAGTACAGGAGCTAGAGTCAGAGCGGAGATTTAATAAGAGCGAGAGCTGAGAGTTAGTGCGGAGATTTATAAATAGCGGGAGCTGAAGGTCAGAGCGGTGATCTGAAAAAAGCGGGAGCTGAGGGTAATAGCGAAGATTTAAAAAGAGTGCAAGCTGAAAGTCAGAGCAGAGATTTATAAAGAGCAGGAGCTGAGACTCAGAGCGGAGATTTAAAAAGAGCGGGAGCAGAGAGTCAGAGCAGAGTTTTAAAAATAGTGGGAGCTGAGATTTAGTGTGGAGATTTAAAAAGAGCGGGAGCTGAGAGGTGGAGCGGGGATTTATAAAGAGCGGGATCTGAGAGAGCGGAGATTTAGAAAGAGCATGAGCAGAGAGTCAGAGCGAAGATTTAAAAAGAGCAGGAGCCATGAGTCAGAGGGGAGTTTTAATAATGCGGGAGCTGAGATCAGAGCAGACATTTAAAAAGGGTGGGAGCTGAGAATCAGCACAAGCTGAGGGTCATAGCGGAGAATTAAAAAGAGAGGGAGCTGAGAGACAGAGCAGAGATTTAAAAAGAGCAGGAGCTGAGCATTAGAGTGGAGATTTATAAAGAACAGGAGCTGAGAGTCAGACTAGTGATTCAAAAAGAGCAGGAGCTGAGCATTAGAGTGGAGATTTATAAAGAGCAGGAACTGAGATTCAGAGTGGAGATTTATAAAGAGCAGGAGCTGAGATTCAGAGCAGAGATTTTAGAAGAGTGGCAACTGAGAGAGCGGAGATTTAAAAGGAGCGGAGCTGAGAGTCAGAGCGCAGATTTAAAAATCGTCGGAGTTGAGAGTCAGTGTGGTGATTTAAAAAGAGTGGGGGACTGAGAGTCAGAGCAGAGATTTAAAGAGAGTGGGAGCTGAGGGGTGGAGTTGAGATTTAAAAAGAGCGGGAGCTGAGAGTTAGAGCGGAGATTTATAACGAGCGGGATTTGAGAGAGTGGTGATTTAAAAAGAGCGGGAGCTGAGCGCTGGAGCGGAGATCTAGAAAGAGTGGGAGCAAAGAGTAAAAGCGGAGATGTAAAAAGAGCAGGAGCTGAGAGTCAGAGCGTAGTTTTAAAAGAGCGGGAGCTGAGAGTCGGAGTGCAGATTTAAAAAGAGCGGGACATGAGAGAGCGGAGATTTAAAAAGTGAGAGCTGAGAGTCAGAGCGAAGACTTAAAAACAGGGGAAGCTGAGATTTTGAGCAGAGATGTAAAAATAGTGGGAGCTGAGAGTCAGAGCGGAGATTTGAAAAGAGCGGGAGCTGTGCCTTAGAGCGGAGATTTAAAAAGAGCGGGAGCTGAGTGTCAGTGTGGAGTTTTAACAAGAGCAGGAGCTGAGAGTCAGAACAGAGATTTATAAAGAGCAGGAGCTGAGTTTCGGAGCCAAGATTAAAAAAGAGCGGGAGTTTAGAGTGAGAGCGGAGATTTATGAAGTATGAGCATGGAGAGTCAGATCGGAGATTTAAAAAGAGTGGGAGCAGAGTGTCAGAGTGGAGATTTTAAAAGACCGGCATCTGAGCGAGCGGAGATTTAAAAAAGAGTGGGAGCTGGGATTGAGAGCACAGCTTTATAAATAGCGGGAGGTCAGAGACAGAGTGGAGATTTAAAAAGTGTGGGAGTTGAGAGTCAGAGCGGAGATTTAAAAATATTGAGAGATGAGAGTTACAGCGAAGTTTTAAAAAGAGCAGCAGCTGAGAGAGTGGAGATTTGAAAAGAGTGGGAGCTGAGAGATTTAAAAAGAATGGGAGCAGAGTGTCAGAGCAGAGATTTTAAAAGACCGGCATCTGAGCGAGCACAGATTTAAAAAGAGTGGGAGTTGCTAGAGCGGAGATTAAAAAGAGCGGGAGCTGATGTTCATAGTGGCGATTTAAAAATAGTGGGAGCTGAGACTCAGAGCAGAGATTTGTAAAGAGCGGGAGTGAGAGTCAGAGCAGGAGCTGAGCGTTAGAGCGGAGATATAAAAACAGTGGGAGCTGAGAGTCAGAGCGGAGATGTATAAAGTGCAGGAGCTAAGGGAGAGGAGATTTAAAAAGAATGGGAGCTGAGAGAGCGGAGATTTAAAAAGAGCGGGAGCTGTGATGCAGGGTGGAGATTTAACAAGAACGGGAGCAAGAGTCAGGGCGGAGATTTAATAAGAGCGAGAGCTGAGAGTCAGGGCGGAGATTTATAAATAGCGGGAGCTGAAGGTCAGAGCAGAGATCTGAAAAATGCGGGAGCTGAGGGTCATAGCGAAGATTTAAACAGAGCGCGAGCTGAAAGTCAGAGCAGAGATTTATAAGCAGCAGGAGCTGAGATTCAGAGCGGAGATTTAAAAAGAGCGGGATCCATGAGTCAGAGGGGAGTTTTAATAATGCAGGAGCTGAGACTCAGAGCGGACATTTAAAAAAGGTGGGAGCTGAGAATCAGCACGGAGATTTAAAAACAGCACAAGCTGAGGGTCATAGCGGAGAATTAAAAAGAGAGGGAGCTGAGAGACAGAGCAGAGATTTAAAAAGAGCAGGAGCTGAGCATTAGAGTGGAGATTTATAAAGAGCAGGAACTGAAATTTAGAGCGGAGATTTATAAAGAGCAGGAACTGAGATTCAAAGTGGAGATTTTAAAAGAGTGGCAACTGAGAGAGCGGAGATTTAAAAAGAGCGGAGCTGAGAGTTACAGTGGAGATTTATAATGAGAGGGATTTGAGATAGTGGAGATTTAAAAAGAGCGGGAGCTTCGAGTCAGAGCATAGATTTAAAAAGTTCGGGAACTGAGTGTTAGTGCGGAGTTCTAGAAAGAATGGGAGCAAAGAGTCAGAGCGGAGATATAAAAAGAGCAGGAGCTGAGAGTCAGAGCGCAGTTTTAAAAAGAGCGGGAGGTGAAAATCAGAGCGCAGATTTAAAAAGAGCGGGACATGAGAGAGCGGAGATTTAAAAAGTGAGAACTGAGAGTCAGAGCGGAGATTTAAACAGAACGGGAGCAGAGAGTCAGATCAGAGCTTTATAGTTAATGGGAGCTGAGAGTGACAGCGCAGATTTAAAAAGAGCAGGAGCTGAGAGTCAGAGCGAAGAGTTAAAACAGCGGAAGCTGAGAGTTTGAGCAGAGATGTAAAAATATTGGGAGCTGAGAGTCAGAGCGGAGATTTGAAAGGAGCAGGAGCTGAGTGTCAGTGCGGAGTTTTAACAAGAGCAGGAGCTGAGAGTCAGCATAGAGATTTATAAAGAGCAGGAGCTGAGTTTCGGAGGCAAGAAAAAAAAGAGCGGGAGTTTAGAGTGAGAGTGGAGATTTATAAAGACCGGGCACTGAGAGTCAGATCGGAGATTTAAAAAGAACGAGAGCAGAGTGTCAGAGCAGAGATTTTAAAAGACCGGCACCTGAGTGAGCGGAGATTTAAAAAGAGTGGGAGCTGATAGAGCGGAGATGAAAAAGAGCGGGAGTTGATGTTCATAGTGGCGATTTAAAAATAGTGGGAGCTGAGACTCAGAGCGGACATTTAAAAAAGGTGGGAGCTGAGAATCAGCACGGAGATTTAAAAACAGCACAAGCTGAGGGTCATAGCGGAGAATTAAAAACAGAGTGAGCTGAGAGACAGAGCAGAGATTTAAAAAGAGCAGTAGCTGAGCATTAGAGTTGAGATTTATAAAGAGCATGAACTGAGATTCAGAGCAGAGATTTATAAAGAGCAGGAGCTGAGATTCTGAGCGGAGATTTTAAAAGAGTGGCAACTGAGAGAGCGGAGATTTAAAAAGAGCGGAGCTGAGAGTTAGAGCAGAGATTTATAACGAGTGGGATTTGAGAGAGTGGAGATTTAAAAAGTGCGGGAGCTTCGAGTCAGAGCATAGATTTAAAAAGTTCAAGAGCTGAGTGTTAGTGCGGAGTTCTAGAAAGAATGGAGCAAAGAGTCAGTGCGGAGATATAAAAAGAGCAGGAGCTGAGAGTCAGAGCACAGTTTTAAAAAGAGCGGGAGGTGAGAGTCAGAGCGCAGATTTAAAAAGAGCGGGACATGAGAGAGCGGAGATTTAAAAAGTGAGTACTGAGAGTCAGAGCGGAGATTTAAACAGAACGGGAGCAGAGAGTCAGATCAGAGCTTTATAGTTAATGGGAGCTGAGAGTGACAGTGCAGATTTAAAAAGAGCGGGAGCTGAGAGTCAGAGCGAAGAGTTAAAAACAGTGGAAGCTGAGAGTTTGAGCAGAGATGTAAAAATAGTGGGTACTGAGAGTCAGAGCGGAGATTTGAAATGAGCGGGAGCTGTGCCTTAGAGCGGAGAATTAAAAAGAGCTGGAGCTGAGCGTCAGTGTGGAGTTTTAACAAGAGCAGGAGCTGAGAGTCAGAACAGAGATTTTTAAAGAGCAGGACCTGAGTTTCAGAGCCAAGATTAAAAAAGAGCGGGAGTTTAGAGTGAGACTGGAGTTTTATTAAGAACGGGCACTGAGAGTCAGATCGGAGATTTAAAAATAGCGAGAGCAGAGTGTCAGAGCAGAGATTTTAAAAAACCGGCACCCGAGTAAGCAGAGATTTAAAAAGAGTGGGAGCTGATAGAGTGGAGATTAAAAAGAGCGGGAGTTGATGTTCATAGTGGTGATTTAAAAATAGTAGGAGCTGAGAATCAGAGCAGAGATTTGTAAAGAACGGGAGTGAGAGTCAGAGCGGAGATTTAAAAAGAGCAGGAGCTGAGCGTTAGAGCGGAGATGTAAAAAGAGCGGGAGCTGAGAGTCAGAGCGGAGATGTATAAAGTGCAGGAGCTAAGTGAGAAGAGATTTAAATAGAATGGGAGCTGAGAGAGTGGAGATTTAAAAAAAGCGGGAGCTGTGATGCAGCACGGAGATTTAACAAGTACAAGAGCTAGAGTCAGAGCGGAGATTTAATAAGAGCGAGAGCTGAGAGTTAGTGCGGAGATTTATAAATAGCGGGAGCTGAAGGGCAGAGCGGTGATCTGAAAAAAGCGGGAGCTGAGGGTAATAGCGAAGATTTAAAAAGAGTGCAAGCTGAAAGTCAGAGCAGAGATTTATAAAGAGCAGGAGCTGAGATTCAGAGCGGAGATTTAAAAAGAGCGGGAGCAGAGAGTCAGAGCAGAGTTTTTAAAAATAGTGGGAGCTGAGATTTAGTGTGGAGATTTAAAAAGAGCGGGCGCTGAGAGGTGGAGCGGGGATTTATAAAGAGCGGGATCTGAGAGAGCGGAGATTTAGAAAGAGCATGAGCAGAGAGTCAGAGCGAAGATTTAAAAAGAGCAGGAGCCATGAGTCAGAGGGGAGTTTTAATAATGCGGGAGCTGAGATCAGAGCAGACATTTAAAAAGGGTGGGAGCTGAGAATCAGCACGGATATTTAACAACAGCACAAGCTGAGGGTCATAGCGGAGAATTAAAAAGAGAGGGAGCTGAGAGACAGAACAGAGATTTAAAAAGAGCCGGAGCTGAGCATTAGAGTGAAGATTTAAAAAGAACAGGAGCTGAGAGTCAGACTAGTGATTCAAGAAGAGCAGGAGCTGAGCATTAGAGTGGAGATTTATAAAGAGCAGGAGCTGAGAGTCAGAACAGAGATTTTTAAAGAGCAGGACCTGAGTTTCAGAGCCAAGATTAAAAAAGAGCGGGAGTTTAGAGTGAGACTGGAGTTTTATTAAGAACGGGCACTGAGAGTCAGATCGGAGATTTAAAAATAGCGAGAGCAGAGTGTCAGAGCAGAGATTTTAAAAAACCGGCACCCGAGTAAGCAGAGATTTAAAAAGAGTGGGAGCTGATAGAGTGGAGATTAAAAAGAGCGGGAGTTGATGTTCATAGTGGTGATTTAAAAATAGTAGGAGCTGAGAATCAGAGCAGAGATTTGTAAAGAACGGGAGTGAGAGTCAGAGCGGAGATTTAAAAAGAGCAGGAGCTGAGCGTTAGAGCGGAGATGTAAAAAGAGCGGGAGCTGAGAGTCAGAGCGGAGATGTATAAAGTGCAGGAGCTAAGTGAGAAGAGATTTAAATAGAATGGGAGCTGAGAGAGCGGAGATTTAAAAAAAGCGGGAGCTGTGATGCAGCGCGGAGATTTAACAAGTACAGGAGCTAGAGTCAGAGCGGAGATTTAATAAGAGCGAGAGCTGAGAGTTAGTGCGGAGATTTATAAATAGCGGGAGCTGAAGGTCAGAGCGGTGATCTGAAAAAAGCGGGAGCTGAGGGTAATAGCGAAGATTTAAAAAGAGTGCAAGCTGAAAGTCAGAGCAGAGATTTATAAAGAGCAGGAGCTGAGACTCAGAGCGGAGATTTAAAAAGAGCGGGAGCAGAGAGTCAGAGCAGAGTTTTAAAAATGGTGGGAGCTGAGATTTAGTGTGGAGATTTAAAAAGAGCGGGAGCTGAGAGGTGGAGCGGGGATTTATAAAGAGCGGGATCTGAGAGAGCGGAGATTTAGAAAGAGCATGAGCAGAGAGTCAGAGCGAAGATTTAAAAAGAGCAGGAGCCATGAGTCAGAGGGGAGTTTTAATAATGCGGGAGCTGAGATCAGAGCAGACATTTAAAAAGGGTGGGAGCTGAGAATCAGCACAAGCTGAGGGTCATAGCGGAGAATTAAAAAGAGAGGGAGCTGAGAGACAGAGCAGAGATTTAAAAAGAGCAGGAGCTGAGCATTAGAGTGGAGATTTATAAAGAACAGGAGCTGAGAGTCAGACTAGTGATTCAAAAAGAGCAGGAGCTGAGCATTAGAGTGGAGATTTATAAAGAGCAGGAACTGAGATTCAGAGTGGAGATTTATAAAGAGCAGGAGCTGAGATTCAGAGCAGAGATTTTAGAAGAGTGGCAACTGAGAGAGCGGAGATTTAAAAGGAGCGGAGCTGAGAGTCAGAGCGCAGATTTAAAAATCGTCGGAGTTGAGAGTCAGTGTGGTGATTTAAAAAGAGTGGGGGACTGAGAGTCAGAGCAGAGATTTAAAGAGAGTTGGAGCTGAGGGGTGGAGTTGAGATTTAAAAAGAGCGGGAGCTGAGAGTTAGAGCGGAGATTTATAACGAGCGGGATTTGAGAGAGTGGTGATTTAAAAAGAGCGGGAGCTGAGCGCTGGAGCGGAGATCTAGAACGAGTGGGAGCAAAGAGTAAGAGCGGAGATGTAAAAAGAGCAGGAGCTGAGAGTCAGAGCGTAGTTTTAAAAGAGCGGGAGCTGAGAGTCGGAGTGCAGATTTAAAAAGAGCGGGACATGAGAGAGCGGAGATTTAAAAAGTGAGAGCTGAGAGTCAGAGCGAAGACTTAAAAACAGGGGAAGCTGAGATTTTGAGCAGAGATGTAAAAATAGTGGGAGCTGAGAGTCAGAGCGGAGATTTGAAAAGAGCGGGAGCTGTGCCTTAGAGCGGAGATTTAAAAAGAGCGGGAGCTGAGTGTCAGTGTGGAGTTTTAACAAGAGCAGGAGCTGAGATTCAGAACAGAGATTTATAAAGAGCAGGAGCTGAGTTTCGGAGCCAAGATTAAAAAAGAGCGGGAGTTTAGAGTGAGAGCGGAGATTTATAAAGTATGAGCATGGAGAGTCAGATCGGAGATTTAAAAAGAGTGGGAGCAGAGTGTCAGAGTGGAGATTTTAAAAGACCGGCATCTGAGCGAGCGGAGATTTAAAAAAGAGTGGGAGCTGGGATTGAGAGCACAGCTTTATAAATAGCGGGAGGTCAGAGACAGAGTGGAGATTTAAAAAGTGTGGGAGTTGAGAGTCAGAGCGGAGATTTAAAAATATTGAGAGATGAGAGTTACAGCGAAGTTTTAAAAAGAGCAGCAGCTGAGAGAGTGGAGATTTGAAAAGAGTGGGAGCTGAGAGATTTAAAAAGAATGGGAGCAGAGTGTCAGAGCAGAGATTTTAAAAGACCGGCATCTGAGCGAGCACAGATTTAAAAAGAGTGGGAGTTGCTAGAGCGGAGATTAAAAAGAGCGGGAGCTGATGTTCATAGTGGCGATTTAAAAATAGTGGGAGCTGAGACTCAGAGCAGAGATTTGTAAAGAGCGGGAGTGAGAGTCAGAGCAGGAGCTGAGCGTTAGAGCGGAGATATAAAAACAGTGGGAGCTGAGAGTCAGAGCGGAGATGTATAAAGTGCAGGAGCTAAGGGAGAGGAGATTTAAAAAGAATGGGAGCTGAGAGAGCGGAGATTTAAAAAGAGCGGGAGCTGTGATGCAGGGTGGAGATTTAACAAGAACGGGAGCAAGAGTCAGAGCGGAGATTTAATAAGAGCGAGAGCTGAGAGTCAGGGCGGAGATTTATAAATAGCGGGAGCTGAAGGTCAGAGCAGAGATCTGAAAAATGCGGGAGCTGAGGGTCATAGCGAAGATTTAAACAGAGCGCGAGCTGAAAGTCAGAGCAGAGATTTATAAGCAGCAGGAGCTGAGATTCAGAGCGGAGATTTAAAAAGAGCGGGAGCAGAGAGTCAGAGCAGAGTTTTAAAAATAGCGGGAGCTGAGATTTAGTGTGGAATTGTAAAAAGAGCGGAAGCTGAGAGAGTGGAGATTTAGAAAGAGCATGAGCAGAGAGTCAGAGCGAAGATTTAAAAAGAGTGGGATCCATGAGTCAGAGGGGAGTTTTAATAATGCAGGAGCTGAGACTCAGAGCGGACATTTAAAAAAGGTGGGAGCTGAGAATCAGCACGGAGATTTAAAAACAGCACAAGCTGAGGGTCATAGCGGAGAATTAAAAAGAGAGGGAGCTGAGAGACAGAGCAGAGATTTAAAAAGAGCAGGAGCTGAGCATTAGAGTGGAGATTTATAAAGAGCAGGAACTGAAATTTAGAGCGGAGATTTATAAAGAGCAGGAACTGAGATTCAAAGTGGAGATTTTAAAAGAGTGGCAACTGAGAGAGCGGAGATTTAAAAAGAGCGGAGCTGAGAGTTACAGCGGAGATTTATAATGAGCGGGATTTGAGATAGTGGAGATTTAAAAAGAGCGGGAGCTTCGAGTCAGAGCATAGATTTAAAAAGTTCGGGAGCTGAGTGTTAGTGCGGAGTTCTAGAAAGAATGGGAGCAAAGGGTCAGAGCGGAGATATAAAAAGAGCAGGAGCTGAGAGTCAGAGCGCAGTTTTAAAAAGAGCGGGAGGTGAAAATCAGAGCGCAGATTTAAAAAGAGCGGGACATGAGAGAGCGGAGATTTAAAAAGTGAGAACTGAGAGTCAGAGCGGAGATTTAAACAGAACGGGAGCAGAGAGTCAGATCAGAGCTTTATAGTTAATGGGAGCTGAGAGTGACAGCGCAGATTTAAAAAGAGCAGAAGCTGAGAGTCAGAGCGAAGAGTTAAAACAGCGGAAGCTGAGAGTTTGAGCAGAGATGTAAAAATATTGGGAGCTGAGAGTCAGAGCGGAGATTTGAAAGGAGCAGGAGCTGAGTGTCAGTGCGGAGTTTTAACAAGAGCAGGAGCTGAGAGTTAGCATAGAGATTTATAAAGAGCAGGAGCTGAGTTTCGGAGGCAAGAAAAAAAAGAGCGGGAGTTTAGAGTGAGAGTGGAGATTTATAAAGACCGGGCACTGAGAGTCAGATCGGAGATTTAAAATGAACGAGAGCAGAGTGTCAGAGCAGAGATTTTAAAAGACCGGCACCTGAGTGAGCGGAGATTTAAAAAGAGTGGGAGCTGATAGAGCGGAGATGAAAAAGAGCGGGAGTTGATGTTCATAGTGGCGATTTAAAAATAGTGGGAGCTGAGACTCAGAGCGGACATTTAAAAAAGGTGGGAGCTGAGAATCAGCACGGAGATTTAAAAACAGCACAAGCTGAGGGCCATAGCGGAGAATTAAAAACAGAGTGAGCTGAGAGACAGAGCAGAGATTTAAAAAGAGCAGTAGCTGAGCATTAGAGTTGAGATTTATAAAAAGCATGAACTGAGATTCAGAGCAGAGATTTATAAAGAGCAGGAGCTGAGATTCTGAGCGGAGATTTTAAAAGAGTGGCAACTGAGAGGGCGGAGATTTAAAAAGAGCGGAGCTGAGAGTTAGAGCAGAGATTTATAACGAGTGGGATTTGAGAGAGTGGAGATTTAAAAAGTGCGGGAGTTTCGAGTCAGAGCATAGATTTAAAAAGTTCAAGAGCTGAGTGTTAGTGCAGAGCTCTAGAAAGAATGGGAGCAAAGAGTCAGTGCGGAGATATAAAAAGAGCAGGAGCTGAGAGTCAGAGCACAGTTTTAAAAAGAGCGGGAGGTGAGAGTCAGAGCGCAGATTTAAAAAGAGCGGGACATGAGAGAGCGGAGCTTTAAAAAGTGAGAACTGAGAGTCAGAGCGGAGATTTAAACAGAACGGGAGCAGAGAGTCAGATCAGAGCTTTATAGTTAATGGGAGCTGAGAGTGACAGTGCAGATTTAAAAAGAGCAGGAGCTGAGAGTCAGAGCGAAGAGTTAAAAACAGTGGAAGCTGAGAGTTTGAGCAGAGATGTAAAAATAGTGGGTACTGAGAGTCAGAGCGGAGATTTGAAAAGAGCGGGAGCTGTGCCTTAGAGCGGAGATTTAAAAAGAGCTGAAGCTGAGCGTCAGTGTGGAGTTTTAACAAGAGCAGGAGCTGAGAGTCAGAACAGAGATTTTTAAAGAGCAGGACCTGAGTTTCAGAGCCAAGATTAAAAAAGAGCGGGAGTTTAGAGTGAGACTGGAGTTTTATTAAGAACGGGCACTGAGAGTCAGATCGGAGATTTAAAAATAGCGAGAGCAGAGTGTCAGAGCAGAGATTTTAAAAGACCGGCACCCGAGTAAGCAGAGATTTAAAAAGAGTGGGAGCTGATAGAGTGGAGATTAAAAAGAGCGGGAGTTGATGTTCATAGTGGTGATTTAAAAATAGTAGGAGCTGAGAATCAGAGCAGAGATTTGTAAAGAACGGGAGTGAGAGTCAGAGCGGAGATTTAAAAAGAGCAGGAGCTGAGCGTTAGAGCGGAGATGTAAAAAGAGCGGGAGCTGAGAGTCAGAGCGGAGATGTATAAAGTGCAGGAGCTAAGTGAGAAGAGATTTAAATAGAATGGGAGCTGAGAGAGTGGAGATTTAAAAAAAGCGGGAGCTGTGATGCAGCACGGAGATTTAACAAGTACAAGAGCTAGAGTCAGAGCGGAGATTTAATAAGAGCGAGAGCTGAGAGTTAGTGCGGAGATTTATAAATAGCGGGAGCTGAAGGGCAGAGCGGTGATCTGAAAAAAGCGGGAGCTGAGGGTAATAGCGAAGATTTAAAAAGAGTGCAAGCTGAAAGTCAGAGCAGAGATTTATAAAGAGCAGGAGCTGAGATTCAGAGCGGAGATTTAAAAAGAGCGGGAGCAGAGAGTCAGAGCAGAGTTTTTAAAAATAGTGGGAGCTGAGATTTAGTGTGGAGATTTAAAAAGAGCGGGCGCTGAGAGGTGGAGCGGGGATTTATAAAGAGCGGGATCTGAGAGAGCGGAGATTTAGAAAGAGCATGAGCAGAGAGTCAGAGCGAAGATTTAAAAAGAGCAGGAGCCATGAGTCAGAGGGGAGTTTTAATAATGCGGGAGCTGAGATCAGAGCAGACATTTAAAAAGGGTGGGAGCTGAGAATCAGCACGGATATTTAACAACAGCACAAGCTGAGGGTCATAGCGGAGAATTAAAAAGAGAGGGAGCTGAGAGACAGAACAGAGATTTAAAAAGAGCCGGAGCTGAGCATTAGAGTGAAGATTTAAAAAGAACAGGAGCTGAGAGTCAGACTAGTGATTCAAGAAGAGCAGGAGCTGAGCATTAGAGTGGAGATTTATAAAGAGCAGGAACTGAGATTCAGAGTGGAGATTTATAAAGAGCAGGAGCTGAGATTCAGAGCAGAGATTTTAGAAGAGTGGCAACTGAGAGAGCGGAGATTTAAAAGGAGCGGAACTGAGAGTCAGAGCGCAGATTTAAAAATCGTCGGAGTTGAGAGTCAGTGTGGTGATTTAAAAAGAGTGGGGGACTGAGAGTCAGAGCAGAGATTTAAAGAGAGTGGGAGCTGAGGGGTGGAGTTGAGATTTAAAAAGAGCGGGAGCTGAGAGTTAGAGCGGAGATTTATAACGAGCGGGATTTGAGAGAGTGGAGATTTTAAAAGTGCGGGAGCTGCGAGTCGGAGCATACATTTAAAAAGTTCGGGAGCTGAGCGTTAGAGCAGAGTTCTAAAAAGAGTGGGAGCAAAGAGTCAGAGCGCAGATTTAAAAAGAGTGGGACATGAGAGAGCGGAGATTTAAAAAGTGAGAGCTGAGAGTCAGAGCGGAGATTTAAAAAGGGCAGGAGCTGAGAGTCAGATCGCAGATTTGAAAAGAGCGGGAGCTGAGAGTCAGAGTGAAGACTTAAAAACAGCAGAAGCTGAGAGTTTGAGCAGAGATGTAAAAATAGTGGGAGCTGAGAGTCAGAGCGGAGACTTGAAAAGAGCGGGATCTGTGCGTTAGAGAGGAAATTTAAAAAGAGCGGGAGAAAAGTGTCAGTGCAGAGTTTTAACAAAAGCAGGAGCTGAGAGTCAGAACAGAGATTTATAAAGAGCAGGAGCTGAGTTTGAGAGCCAAGATTAAAAAAGAGCGGAAGTTTAGAGTGAGAGCGGAGATTTATAATGTATGAGCGTGGAGAGTCAGATTGGAGATTTTAAAAGACCGGGAGCAGAGTGTCAGAGCAGAGATTTTAAAAGACCGGCATCTGAGCGAGCTGAGATTTAAAAAGAGTGGGAGCTGATAGAGCGCAGATTAAAAGAATGGCAGCTGAGATTGAGTGCACAGCTTTATAAATAGCGGGAGGTGATTGTCAGAGTGGAGATTTAAAAAAAGTGGGAGTTGAGAGTCAGAGCGGATTTTTAAAAATATTGAGAGATGAGAGTTACAGCGAATAACTAAAAAGAGCAGGAGGTGAGAGAGTGAAGATTTGAAAAGAGTGGGAGCTGAGAGATTTAAAAAGAGCAGCAGCTGAGGGTCATAGCAGAGATTTTAAAACAGAGGGACCTGAAAGAGAGGGCAGAGATATATAAAGAGCGGAACTGAGAGTCTGAGTGGAGATTTATATAGAACAGGAGCTGAGGGGCATAGTGGAGATTTACAATAGTGGAAGCTGAGAGTCAGAGCAGAGATGTAAAAAGAGCGGGAGCAAAGAGAGTGGAGATTTAAAAAGAGTGGGAGCTGAGAGAGTGGAGATTTAAAAAGCGGGAGCTGAGAGTCAGAGTGGAGATTTACAAAGGGCGGGAGCTGAGAGTCAGAGCAGAGCTTTATAAATAGCGGGAGGTGAGAATCAGAGTGGAGATTTAAAAAGAGTGGGAGCTGATAGAGCTGAGAATTAAAAAGAGCGGGAGCTGAGAGTCAGAGAAGAGATGTAAAAAGATAGGGAGCTGAGAGAGCGGAGAATTAAGAAGAGTGGGTGCTCAGTGTCAGAGCGGAGAATTAAAAAGTGTGAGAGCTGAGGTTCAGGGCGGATATTTAAAACAAGCGGGAGCTGAGGGTCAGAGCAGAGATTTAAAAAGAGAGGGTTCTGAGAGACAGGGCAGAAATTGATAAAGAGTGGAACTGAGAGTCAGAGCGGAGATTTATAGAGAGCAGGAGTTGAGGGTCATAGTGGAGATTTAAAAATAGTGGAAACTGAGAGTCAGAGCAGAGATGTAAAAAGAGAGGGAGCTGAGAGAGCGGAGATTAAAAGAGCAGGAGTTGAATGTCAGAGCGGAGATTTAAAAAGGGCGGGAGCTGAGAGTCAGAGCAGAGCTTTATAAATAGCGGGAGGTGAGAGTCAGAGTGAAGATTTATAAAGAGCGGGAGCTGAGAAAACGGAGATTAAAAAAGCTGGAGCTGAGGGTCAGAGTGGAGATTTAAAACAGCCGGGAGCTGAGAATCAGCATGGAGATTTAAAAAGAGTGGGAGCTGAGGGTTATAGCAGAGATTTAAAAAGAGAGAGAGCTGAAGCACAGGTCAGAGATTTAAAAAGAGCGGAACTGAGAGTCAGAGCGGAGATTTAAAAAGAGCGGGAGCTGAGGGTCATAGCAGAGATTTAAAAAGAGAGGGAGCTGAGAGAGTGGAAATTTGAAAAGATTGGGAGCTGAGAGATTTAAAAAGAGCGGGAGCTGAGAGAGCGGAGATTTAAAAAGCAGGAGCTGAGAGTCAGAGCGGAGATTTAAAAGGGGTGGGAGCTCAGATTGAGAGCACAGCTTTATAAATAGCGGGAGGTGAGAGTCAAAGTGGAGATTTAAAAAGTGTGGGAGTTGATAGAGCGGAGAATTAAAAAGAACGGGAGCTGAGAGGCATAGCGGAGATTTAACTAGAGTGGGAGCTTAGTGTCAGAGTGGAGATTTAAAATATGCGAGAGCTGTGGTTCAAGACAGAGATTTAAAACAACCGGGAGCTGAGGGTCAGAGCAGAGATTTAAAAAGTGTGTGAGCTAAGGGTCAGAGTAGAGATTTATAAAGAGCAGAAGCTGGGAGACCAGGCAGAGATTTATAAAGAGCGGGATCTGAGAATCAGCATTGAGATTTCAAAAAAGCGGGAGCTGAGAGTCAGAGCAGAGATTTATGAAGAGCAGAACTGAGAGTCAGAGCGGAGATGTATAAAGAGGGGGAGCTGAGGGAAAGGAGATTTTAAAAAAGCGGGAGCTGAGATTCAGAGTGAAGATTTAAAAAGGGCGGCAGCTGAGAATCAGCACGGAGATTTAAAAAGCGTGGAAGCTGAGGGTCATAGCAGAGATTCAAAAAGAGCGGGAGCTGATAGTCAGAGAGGAGATTTAAAAAGATCGAGAGATGAGAGTTACAGCGAAGTTTTAAAAAGAGCGGGAGCTGAGAGAGTGGAGGTTTGAAAAGAGTGGGAGCTGAGAGATTTAAAAAGTGCGGGAGCTGAGGGGCATAGCAGAGATTTAAAGAGAGAGAGAGCTGAGAGACAGGGCAGAGATTTATAAAGAGCAGAACTGATTGTCAGAGCGGAGATTTATAAACAGCAGGAGCTGAGGGTCATAGTGGAGATTTGAAAATACTGGGAGCTGAGCGTCAGAGCAGAGATATAAAAAGAGAGGCAGCTGACAGAGCGGAGATTTAACAAGAGTGTGTACTTAGAGTTAGGGTTGTAATTTAAAAAGTGCGGGAACTCAGAGACCAGGCAGAGATTTATAAAGAGCGGGATATGAGAATTAGCACGGAGATTTCAAAAGAGTGGGAGCTGAGAGTCAGAGCAGAGATTTAAAAAGAGAGGGAGCTGAGAGACAGGGCAGAGATTTATAAAGAGTGGAACTGAGAGTCAGAGTGGAGATTTATAAAGAGCAGGAGCTGAGGATCATAGTGGAGATTTAAAAATAGTGGAAGCTGAAAGTGAGAGCAGAGATGTAAAAAGATAGGGAGCTGAGAGAGCGGAGATGAAAAGAGCGGGAGCTGAGTGTCAGAGCGGAGACTTAAAAAGTGCGAGAGCTGAGGTTCAGGGCGGATATTTAAAACAAGCGGGAGCTGAGGGTCAGAGCAGAGATTTAAAGAGAGAGGGAGCTGAGAGACAGGACAGAGATTTATAAAGAGCGGAACTGATTGTCAGAGCGGAGATTTATAAACAGCAGGAGCTGAGGGTCATAGTGGAGATTTGAAAATACTGGGAGCTGAGCGTCAGAGCAGAGATATAAAAAGAGAGGCAGCTGACAGAGCGGAGATTTAACAAGAGTGTGTACTTAGAGTTAGGGTTGTAATTTAAAAAGTGCGGGAACTCAGAGACCAGGCAGAGATTTATAAAGAGCTGGATATGAGAATCAGCACGGAGATTTCAAAAGAGTGGGAGCTGAGAGTCAGAGCAGAGATTTAAAAAGAGAGGGAGCTGAGAGACAGGGCAGAGATTTATAAAGAGTGGAACTGAGAGTCAGAGTGGAGATTTATAAAGAGCAGGAGCTGAGGATCATAGTGGAGATTTAAAAATAGTGGAAGCTGAAAGTGAGAGCAGAGATGTAAAAAGATAGGGAGCTGAGAGAGCGGAGATTAAAAGAGCGGGAGCTGAGTGTCAGAGCGGAGACTTAAAAAGTGCGAGAGCTGAGGTTCAGTGCGGATATTTAAAACAAGCGGGAGCTGAGGGTCAGAGCAGAGATTTAAAAAGAGAGGGTGCTGAGAGACAGGGCAGAAATTGATAAAGAGCGGAACTGAGAGTCAGAGCGGAGATTTATAGAGAGCAGGAGCTGAGGGTCATAGTGGAGATTTAAAAATAGTGGAAACTGAGAGTCAGAGCAGAGATGTAAAAAGAGAGGGAGCTGAGAGAGCGGAGATTAAAAGAGCAGGAGTTGAATGTCAGAGCGGAGATTTAAAAAGGGCGGGAGCTGAGAGTCAGAGCAGAGCTTTATAAATAGCGGGAGGTGAGAGTCAGAGTGAAGATTTATAAAGAGCGGGAGCTGAGAAAACGGAGATTAAAAAAGCTGGAGCTGAGGGTCAGAGTGGAGATTTAAAACAGCCGGGCGCTGAGAATCAGCATGGAGATTTAAAAAGAGTGGGAGCTGAGAGTTATAGCAGAGATTTAAAAAGAGAGAGAGCTGAAGCACAGGTCAGAGATTTATAAAGAGCGGAACTGAGAGTCAGAGCGGAGATTTAAAAAGAGCGGGAGCTGAGGGTCATAGCAGAGATTTAAAAAGAGAGGAAGCTGAGAGAGTGGAAATTTGAAAAGATTGGGAGCTGAGAGATTTAAAAAGAGGGGGAGCTGAGAGAGCGGAGATTTAAAAAGCGGGAGCTGAGAGCCAGAGCGGAGATTTATAAGGAGCGGGAGCTGAGAGAACAGAGATTTAAAAAAGCGGGAGCTGAGAGACAGAGTGGAGATTTAAAAAGAGTGGGAGCTGATAGAGCGGAGATTTAAAAAGAGTGAGAGCTGAGGATCAGTGCAGAGATTTAAAAAAGAGCAGGAGCTGAGAGTCAGGGCAGAGATTTATGAAGAGCGGTTTCTGAGAATCAGCACGGAGATTTAAAAAGAGTGGGAGCTAAGTGTCGGAGCAGAGATTCATAAGAAGCAGAACTGAGAATCAGAGCGGAGATTTAGAAAGAGCAGGAGCTGAGAGAACGGAGTTTTAAAAAAGCGGGAGCTAAGAGTCAGAGCATAGATTCATAAGGAGCGGAACTGAGAGTCAGAGCTGAGAATTATAAACTGCAGGAGCTGAGTGTTAGAGTGGAGATTTAAAAAGAGCGGGAGCTGAGACTCAGAGCAGCGATGTATAAAGTGCAGGAGCTGAGACAGCGTAGTTTTAAAAAGAGCGGAAGCTGAGATGCAGAGCGGAGATTTAAAAATATCGAGAGCTGAGAGACCGGGCAGAGATTTATAAAGAGCCAGATCTGAGAATCAGCACGGAGCTGAAGGTCAGAGAGGAGATTTAGAAAGAGCGGGAGCTGAGATTCAGAGCAGAGATTTATAAAGAGCATAACTGAGAGTCAGAGCGGAGATTTATAAAGAGCGGAAGCTGAGAGAGTGGAGCTTTAAAAAGTGTGGGAGCTGATAGTGCGGAGCTTTAAAAAGAGCGGGAGCTGAGAGGCAGAGCTGAGATTTAACAAGAGCAGGAGCTTAGAGTCAGTGCGGAGATTTAAAAAGCAGGAGCTGAGGGATAGGTTGGAGATTTATAAGCAACGGTCTCTGAGAAGCAGCATGGTGATTTAAAAAGAGCGGGAGCTGAGAGTCAGAGCACAGATTTAAAAAGAGCGGGAGCTGAGAGTCAGAGCAGAGATTTAAAAACTGCAGGATCTGAGAGTCAGAGTGGAGATTTATAAAGAGCGGGAGCTGAAAGAACGGAGATTTCAAAAACAGGCGCTGAGAGTCAGAGCTGAGATTTAAAAAGGGTGGCAGCTCAGAGTTACAGTGAAGCTTTAAAAAGAGCGCGAGCTGAGAGAGCGGAGATTTGAAAAGAGCGGGAGCTGAGAGTCAGAGCAGAGATGTAAAAATAACGGGAGGTGAGAGTCAGAGCGGAGATTTAAAAAGAGTGGGAGCTGATAGAGCTGAGATTTAAAAAGAGCATGAGCTGAGGTTCAGGGCAGAGATTTAAAAAGAGCGGGAGTTAAGGTTCAGAGCAGGGATTTAAAAAGAGTGAGAGTTGAGAGTCAGGGCGGAGATTTATAAAGAGCGGGATCTGAGAATCAGAACAGAGATTTAAACAAAGCGGGACCTCAGGGTCATAGCGGAGATTTAAAAAGAACAGGAGCGGAGATGCAGAGCAGAGATTTAACAAGAGCGGAGCTGAGAGTCGGTGCAGAGATTTATAAACTGCAGGAGCTGAGAGACCGGCCAGATATTAATAAAGAGCGGGATCTGAGAATCGGCATGGAGATTTCAAAAGAGCGGGAGCTGAAGTTCAGAGCGGTGATTTAAAAAGAGTGGGAGTTGAGAGTCAGAGCAGAGAATTATAAATAGCGGGAGCTGAGAGTCAGGGCGCAGATTTAAAAAAAGCGGGACATGAGAGTTAAGGCGAAGCTTGAAAAAGAGAGTGGAGATTTGAAAACAGTGGGAGCTGAGAGTCAGAGCAAAGATTTAAAAACAATGGTAGCTGAATGTCAGAGCAGAGATTTAAAAAGAGCGGGAGGTGAGAGTAAGAGCGGAGATTAAAAAGTTTGGGAGCTGATAGAGCAGAGATTTAAAAGAGTGGAAGCGGAGATTTAACAAGAGTGGCTGGTAAGGGTCAGAGCGGAGATTTCAAAAGAACGAGATCTGAGGATCATGGTGGAGATTTTAAAAGTGCAGGAGCTGAGATTCAGGCCGGAGATTTATGAAGAACAGGTTCTGAGAATCAGCACGGAGTTTTAAAAAGAGCCGGAGCTGAGAGTCAGAGCAGAGATTTATAAAGAGCGGAACTGAGAGTCAGAGTGGAGATTTATAATGAGCGGGAGCTGAGGGTGAGAGCAGAGAGTTAAAGAGAGAGGGAGCTGAGAGTCAGAGCGAAAATTTAAAAACAGCGTGAGCTGAGAGTTAGAGCAGAGATGCAAAAAGAGCGGGAGGTGAGAGTCAGAGCGAAGATTTTAAAAGAGTGGGAGCTGATAGAGCAGACATTTAAAAAGACCGGAAGCTGAGAGGCATAGCGGAGATTTAACAAGAGTGGGTGCTAAGAGTCAGAGCGGAGATTTCAGAAGAGCGAGAGCTGAGGATCAGGGCGGACATTTAAAAGAGTAAGAGCTGAGAGTCCGGCCGGAGAGTTATAAAGAGCAGGTTCTGAGAATCAACACATGGAGTTAAAAAGAGCGGGAGCTGAGAGTCATAGCAGAGATTTAAAAAGAGCGGAACTGAGAGTCAGGGTGGAGATTTATAAAGAGCGGGAGTTGAGGATCAGGGCAGAGGTTTAAAAAGGGCGGGAGCTGATAATCAGCATGGAGGTTTAAAAATAGTGGGAGCTGAGGGTCAAGGCAGAGATTTAAAAAGAGAGGGAGTTGAGAGTCAGAGCAGAGATTTATAAAGAGCGGAACTGAGAGTCAGAGCTGAGATTTATAAAGAGCGGGTGCTGAGGGTCGTAGTGGAGATTTAAAAGTAGTGGGAGCTGAGAATCAGAGCAGAAATTTAAAAAGAGCACGAGCTGTAAGAGCGGAGACTTGAAAAGAGCGGGAGCTGAGAGTCAGAGCGAAAATGTAAAAACAACTGGAGCTGAGAGTCAGAGCAGAGATTTATAAGGAGCGGAACTGAGAGTTAGAGCAGGGATTTACAAAGAGCTGGAGCAAAGAGTAAAATGGGAGATTTAAAAAGAGCGGGAGCTGAGAGTCAGAGCAGAGATTTATAAAGAGCGGAACTGAGAGTCAGTGCGGAGATTTATGAAGAGCGGGAGCTGAGAGAATGGAGATTTTAAAAAGCGGGAGCTGAGAGTCAGAGTGGAGATTTAAAAATGGCGGGAGCTGAGAATCAGCACGGAGATTTAAAAGGAGCAGGAGCTAAGAGTCAGAGTAGAGATTTATTAAGAGTGTAACTGAGAGTCAGAGCAGAGATTTATAAAGAGCGGGAGCTGAGAGAGCAGAGATTTTAAAAAGTGGGAGCTGAGAGTCAGAACGGAGATTTGTAAAGGGCAGGAGCTGAGAGAGCAGAGATTTAAAAATAGTGGCAGCTGATAGAGCGGAGATTTAAAAAGGGCGGGAGCTGAGAGGCTTACCGGAGATTTAACCGGAGTGGGAGATAGAGTCAAAGTAGAGATTTAAAAAGAGTGAGAGCTGAGGGTCAGGGCGGAGATTTGAATAGAATAGGAGCTGAGGGTCAGAGCAGAGATCTATAGAGAGCAGGAGCTGAGAGTCAGGGCGGAGATTTATAAAGAATGGGATCTGAAAATCAGCATGGAGATTTAAAAACAGCGGGAGCTGAGAGTCAGAGCGGAGGTTTAAAAAGGGCGGGAGCTGATAGTGAGAGCATAGATTTATATATAGCGGTAGCTGAGATTCAGGGCGGAGATTTGAAAAGAGCTGGAGCTAAGGGTCAGAGCAGAGATTTATAAAGAGCAGGAGCTGAGAGACCGGGCAGAGATTTATAAAGAGCGGGATCTGAGAATCAGCACGGAGATTTCAAAAGAGCGGGAACTGAAGGTTAGAGCGGAGATGTAAAACAGCGGGAGCTGAGAGTCAGACAAGTGATTTATAAAGAGCGTAACTGAGTTTCAGAGCGGAGATTTATAAAGAGCGGGCGCTGAGAGAGCGGAGATTTTAAAATGTGGGAGCTGAGAGTCAGAGCTGAGAAGTAAAAAGTGCAGAGGCTGAGGGAACGGAGATATAAAAAGATTTGGAGCTGATAGAGCGGAGATTTAAAAAGAGCGGGTGCTGAGAATAAGAGCAGAGATTTATAAAGAGCTGGAGCTGAGAGCGCGGAGATTTAAAAAAGCGGGAGCTGAGACTCAGAACGGAGATTTGTAATGTGCAGAAGCTGAGAGAGCAGAGATTTAAAAATAGTGGGAGCGGATAGAGCGAAGATTTAAAAAGGGCAGTAGCTAAGAGGCATACCGGAGATTTAATAAGAGTGGGAGATAGAGTCAGAGTGGAGATTTAAAAGGAGTGAGATCTGACGGTCAGGGCAGAGATTCATAAAGAGCAGGAGCTGAGAGTCAGGGCGGAGATTTATAAAGAGCGGGTGCTGAGAATCAGCATGCACATATAAAAAAGCGGGAGGTGAGGATCATAGCAGAGATTTAAAAAGAGTGAAACTGAGAGTCAGAGTGTAGATTTATAAAGAGCGGGAGCTGAGAGAGTGGAGATTTAAAAACATTGGGAGCTGAGAGTCAGAGCGGAGATTTAAAAAGGGCAGGAGCTGAGAGTCAGAGCACAGATTTCTAAATAGCGTGAGCTAAGAGTCAGACCGCAGATTTGAAAAGAGCAGGACATGAGCGTTACAGTGAAGCTTTAAAAAGAGTGCGAGTTGAGAGTGCAGAGATTTGAAAAGAGCAGGAGATGAGAGTCAGAGCAGAGATATAAAAAAAGCAGGATCTGAGAGTCAGAGCGGAGATTTAAAAAGAGTGGGAGCTGATAGAATAGAGATTTAAAAAGGACGGGAGCTGAGAGGCATACCGGAGATTTAACAAGAGTGGAAGCTTAGAGTCAGAGTGGAGATTTAAGAAGAGCGAGAGCTGAGGATCAGGGCAGAGATTTAAAAAAGAGCGAGAGCTCAGCGTCAGTGTGGAGATTTAAAAAGAGCGAGAGCTGAGGATGAGGGCAGAGATTTAAAAAAGAGCGAGAGCTCAGCGTCAGTGTGGAGATTTATAAAGAGCGGGAGCTGAGAATCATCAGGGAAAGTTAAAAAGAGCGGGAGCTGAGTGTCAGAGTGAAGATTTAAAAGGAGTGTGAGCTGTGGATTAGAGTGGCGATATTAGAAGTGCGGGAGCTGATATTTAGAACAGAGATGTATAAAGAGCAGGAGCTGAGAGAGCGGAGATGCAAAAAAACGGTTTCTGAGAGATTGGAGATTTAAAAAGAGTGTGAGCGGAGAGTCAGAGTGGAGACTTTAAATGAGTGGGAGCTGAGAGTTAGAGTGGAGATTAAAAAAGAGCGGGAGCTGAGGAATATTAGTGGAGATTTACAAATAGCGGGAGCTGAGAGTCAGAACAGAGATGTAAAAAGAGCAGGAGCTAAGAGTCAGAGCGGAGATTTAAAAAGAGCAGGAGCTGGGAGATCGCAAATTATAAAGAGCGTGAGCTGAGAGAGTGGAGATTTGAAAAGAGCAGGAGCTGAGATTCAGAGCGAAGATTTAAAAACAGCGGGAGCTGAGGGTCAGAGCAGAGATGTAAAAAGAGAGGGAGGTTGAGAGTCACAGCGGAGATTTAAAAAGGGTGGGAGCTGAGTGGTATACCAGAGATTTAAAAAGAGTGGGAGCTTAGAGTCAGAGCGGAGATTTAAAAAGAGGGAGAGCTAAGGGTCAGAGCAGAGATTTAAAATGAGTGAGAGCTGAGCGTCAGTGTGGACATTTATAAAGAGCGGGATCTGAGAATCAGCATGGAGATTTAAACAAAGCGGGAACTGAGGGTCATAGCGGAGATTAAAAAAGAGCAGGAGCTGTGAGTCAAAGCGGAGATTTATAACGAGTGGGAGCTGAGGATAAGAGTGGCGTTTTGAAAAGAGCGGGAGCTGATATTCAGAATGGAGATGTATAAAGAGCAGGAGCTGAGAGAGCGGAGATTCAAAAAAACTGTATCTGAGAGATTAGAGATTTAAAAAGAACGTGAGCGAAGATTCAGATCTAAGACTTAAAATGAGTGGCAGCTGAGAGTTTGAGTGGAGATTTAAATAGAGCAGGAGCTGAGAGATCGCAAATTATAAAGAGTGGGAGCTCAGAGAGTGCAAATTCAAAAAGAGTGGGAGCTCAGTTGCAGACTGGAGATTTCAAAAGAACGAGAGCTGAGAGTCAGGGCAGAGATTTAAAAAGATCGGGAGCTAAGGGCCTGAGCAGAGATTTATAAAGAGCAGGAGCAGAGAGACCGGGCGGAGATTTATAAAAAGCGGGATCAGAGAATCAGCATGGAGATTTCAAAAGAGTGGGAGCTGAACATCAGACCGGAGATTTAAAACGAGTGGGAGCTGAGAGTCAGAGCAGTGATTTATAAAGAGCGTAACTGAGAGTCAGAGCGGAGATGTATAAAGTGCAGGAGCTGAGGGAGCGGAGAATTAAAAAGAATGGGAGCTGATAGAGCGGAGATTTAAAAAGAGCGGGAGCTAGAGGCAGAGCGATGATTTAACAAGTGCAGGAGCTTAGAGTCAGAGCCGGGATATAAAAGGAGCAGGAGCTGAGGATCAGGGCGGAGATTTAAAAAGAACAGGAGCGGAGAGTCAGACAAGTGAATTATAAAGAGCATAACAGAGAGTCAGACTGGAGATTTATAAAGAGCGGGAGCTGAGAGAGCGGAGATTTAAAAAGAGTGTGAGTTGAGAGGTAGAGCGGAGATTAAACAAGAGTGGGAGCTTAGAGTCAGAGCCGGGATATAAAAGAAGCGAGAGCAGAGGATCAGGGCGGAAATGAGAGTCAGGGCAGAGATTTATAAAGAGCAGGTTCTGGGAATCAGCACGGAGATTTAAAAAGAGCAGGAGCTGAGGCTGATAGCAGAGAGTTAAAAAGAGCGGGAGCTGAGAGTCAGAGCAGAGATTTATAAAGAGCCGAACTTAGAGTCAGAGTGGAGATTTATAAAGAGCGGGAGATGAGAGAGCGGAGATTTAAAAAAGCGGGAGCTAAGAGTCAGAGTGGAGATTTAAAAAGAGCGAGAGTTTAGGATCAGGGCGGATATTTAAAAAGAACAGGAGCTGAGAGTCATGGTGGAGATTTATAAAGAACGTGTTTTGAGAATCAGCACGGAGATTAAAAAGGAGCACGAGCTGAGGGTAATGAAGAAGATTTAAAAGGAGCTGGAGCTGAGAGTCAGAGCAGAGATTTATAAAGAGCAGAACCGAGAGTCAGAGAGGAGATTTATAAAGAGCGCGAGCTGAGAGAAGGGAGATTTAACAAAGTGGGAGCTGGGAGTCAGAGCGGAGATTTAAAAAGAGCGGGAGCTGAAGGTCAGAGCAGTGATTTATAAGAGTGTAACTGAGAGTCAGAGCGAAGATTTATAAAGAGCGGGAGCTGAGAGAGCGGAGATATAAAAAAGTGGGAGCTGAGAGTCAGAGCAGAGAGTTATAGAGAGCGGAACTGAGAGTCAGAGCGGAGATTTATAAAGAGCGAGATGTTAGGATGAGGGCGGAGATTTAAAAAGAGCAGGAGCTGAGAGTCATGGTGGAGATTTATAAAGAGCAGCTTTTCAGAATCAGCACAGAGATTTAAAAAGAGCGGGAGCTGAGGATCATAGTGGAGATTTAAAAGGAGCAGAAGCTGAGAGTCAGAACAGAGATTTATAAAGAGCGGAATGAGAGTCAGGGTGGAGATTTATAAAGAGCAGGAGCTGAGATAAGGGAGATTTAAAAAAGTGGGAGCTGAGAGTCTGAGCAAAGACTTAAAAAGGGCGGGTGCTGAGTGTCATACCGGAGATTTATAAATAGCGGGAGCTGAGAGTCGAAGCGCAGATTTAAAAAGAGCAGGTCATGAGAGTTACAGCGAAGTATTAAAAAGCTCGTGATCTGTGAGAGTGGAGACTTGAAAAGAGCAGGAGCTGAGAGTCACAGCGAAAATTTAAAAACAGTGGGAGCTGTGAGTCAGAGCAGAGATTTATAAAGAGCGGAACTGAGTAACAAAGTGGAGATTTGAAAAGAGTGGGAGCTGAGAGTCACAGCGCAGATTTAAAAAGAGCGGGTCATGAGAGTTACAGTGAGGTTTAAAAAGAGCTCGAGCTGAGAGAGCAGAGATTTGAAAAGAGCGGGTACTGAGAGTCAGAGTGAAAGTTTAAAAAGAGCGGGAGTTGAGAGTCAGATCGAAAATTTAAGAAGAGCCAGAGCTGAGAGTAAGAGCAGAGATGTAAAAAGACCACGAGGTGAGAGTCACAGCGGAAATTTAAAAAGAGTGGGAGCTGATAGAGTGGAGATATAAAGAGTGCGGAGGCTGAGAGGCAGAGCGGAGATTTAACAAGAGTGGGAGCTTAGAGTCAGAGCGGATATTTAAAAAGAACCGGAGCTAAGGGTCAGCGCAGAGATTTATAAAGAGCAGGAACTGAAAGACCATGCGGAGATCTATAAAGAGTGGAATCTGAGAATCAGCATGGAGATTTCAAAAGAGAGGGAGCTGAAGGTCAGAGCAGAGATTTAAAAAGACCGGGAGCTGAGAGTCAGAGCAGTGATTTATAAAGAGCGTAACTGAGAGTCAGAGCAGAGATTTATAATGAGCGGGAGCTGAGAGAGCGGAGATTTAAAAAGAGTGGGAGCTGATAGAGCAGAAATTTTAAAAGAGCAGGAGCTCAGAGGCAGAGCGGAGATTTAAAAACAGCGGGAGATGAGAGTCAGAGCAGAGATGTAAAAAGAGCGGGAAGTGAGAGTCACAATGGAGAATTAAAAAGAGTGGGAGCTGATAGAATGGAGATTTAAAAAGGGCGCGAGCTGAGAGGTATACCAGAGCTTTAACAAGAGTGGGAGCTTAGAGTCAGAGCGGAGATTTAAAAAGAGTGAGAGCTGAGGTTCAGGGCAGAGATTTAAAAGGAGTGGGATGTAAGGGTCAGAGCCGAGATTTAAAAAGAATGAGATTTGGAGTCAGTGTGGAGATTTATAAAGTTCAGGATCTGAGAATGAGCACAGAGATTTAAACAGAGCGGGAACTGTGGGTCATAAAAGAGATTTAAAAAAAGAGTGGGAGCTGAGAGTCAGAGCGGAGATTTATAAAGAGTGGGAGTTGAGAATCAGCATGGAGAGTTAAAAAGAGCAGGAGCTGTGAGTCAGAGGGGAGATTTATAAAGAGTGGGAGCTGAGGATAAGAGTGGCGTTTTGAAAAGAGCGGGAGCTGATATTCAGAATGGAGATGTAAAAAGAGCAGGAACTGAGAGAGCGGAGATTCAAAAAAAAAGTATCTGAGAGATTGGAGATTTACAAAGAACGTGAGCGAAGATTCAGAGCTAAGACTTAAAATGAGTGGCACCTGAGAGTCAGAGTGGAGATTTATAAAGAGCGGGAGCTGAGGAGTCGTAGTGGAGTTTTAAAAATAGCAGGAACTGAGAGTCAGAGCAGAGATTTAAAAAGAGCGGGAGCTGAGAGTCAGAGTGGAGATTTAAAAAGAGCAGGAGCTGAGAGATCACAAATTATAAAAAGTGGAAGCTGAGAAAGTGGAGATTTAAAAATAGTGGGAGCTGAGTTACAGAGCAGAGATATAAAAAGAGCGGGTGCTTAGAGTCAGAGCGGAGATTAAAAAAGAGCGAGAGCTGAGAGTCAGGTCGGAGATTTAATAAGATCGGCAGCTAAGGGTCTGAGCAGAGATTTATAAAGAGCAGGAGCTGAGAGACCGGGCGGAGATTTATAAAGAACAGGATCTGAGAATCAGCACGGAGATTTGAAAAGAGCGGGAGCTGAAGATCAGAGCAGAGATTTAAAAAAAGTGGGAGCTGAGAGTCAGAGGAGTGATTTAAAAAGAGCGTAACTGAGAGTCAGAACAGAGATGTATAAAGTGCAGGAACTGAGAGAGCAGAGATTTAAAAAGAGTGGAAGCTGATAGAGCGGAGATTTAAAAAGAGAGGGAGCTAGAGGCAGAGCGATGTTTTAACAAGAGCGGGAGATTAGAGTCAGAGACGGGATATAAAATGAGCAGGAGCTGACGATCAGGGCGGAGATTTAAAAAGAACAGGAGCTGAGAGTCAGTGCGGAGATTTATAAAGACCGTGATCTGAGAATCAGCACGGAGATTTAAAAAGAGCGGGAGCTGAGAGTCAGAGCAGAGATTTATAATGAGCAGAACTGAGAGTCAGCGTGGAGATATATAAAGAGCGGGAGCTGAGAGAGCAGACATTTTAAAAAATGGGAGCTGAGAGCCAGAGTGGAGATTTAAAAAGAGCAAGAGCTTAGGATAAGAGCGGAGATTTAAAAAGAGCAGGAGCTGAGAGTCATGGCAGAGATTTATAAAGAGTGGGTTTTGAGAATCAGCACGGACATTTAAAAAGAGCGGGAGCTGAGGGTCATAGCGGAGATTGAAAAAAGCGGGAGCTGAGAGTCAGAACGGAGATGTGTAAAGGGCAGGAGCTGAGAGAGCAGAGATTTAAAAATAGTGGGAGCTGATAGAGCGGAGATTTAAGAAGGGCAGGAGTTGAGAAGTGTACCGGAGATTAAACAAGAGTGGGAGATAGAGTAAGAGTGGAGATTTAAACAAAGTGGGAGCTGACAGTCATGGTGGAGATTTAAAAAGATCGGGAGCTAAGGGTCTGAGCAGAGATTTATAAAGAGCAGGAGCTGAGAGTCAGAGCAGAGATTTATAAAGAGTGGGATCTGAAAATCAGCACGGAGAGTTAAAAAGAGCGGGAGCTGAGGATCATAGTGGAGAGTTAGAAAGAATGGAACTGAGAGTCACACTGGAGATTTATAAAGAGCGGGAACTTAGAGAGTGGAGATTTAAAAACACCGGGAGCTGAGAGTCAGAGCGGAGATTTAAAAAGGGCGGGAGTTGATAGTCAGAGCATAGACTTAAAAATAGAGGTAGCTGAGATCCAGGGCAGAGATTTAAAAAGAGCCGGAGCTAAGAGTCAGAGCAGAGTTTTATAAAGAGCAGGAGCTGAGAGACCAGGCGGAGATTTATAAAGAGCGGGATCTGAGAATCAGCACGGAGATTTCAAAATAGCGGGAGCTGAAGGTAAGAGTGGAGATTTAAAAAGAGTGGGAGCTGAGAGACCGGAGATTTCAAAAAGCAGGAGCTGAGAGTCAGAGCAGAGAAGTATAAAGTGCAGGAGCTGAGTGAACGATGATTTAAAAAAAGTGGGAGCTGATAGAGAGGAGAGTTAAAAAGAGTGGGAGCTGAGAGGCAGAGCGGAAATTAAATTATAGGGGGAGCTTAGAGTCAGAGCCGGGACATAAATGGAGCGAGAGCAGAGGATCAGGTCGGAGATTTAAAAAGAACGAGAGCTGAGAGTCAGGGCAGAGATTTATAAACAGCGGGTTCTGGGAATCGGCATGGAGATTTACAAAGAGCAGGAGCTGAGGCTCATAGTGGAGATTTAAAAAGGGCATGAGCTGAGAGTCAGGGCAGAGATTTATAAAGAGGGAAACTGAGAGTCAGAGGAGAGATTTATACAGAGTGGGAACTGAGAGGACGGAGATTTAAAATAGCAGGAGCTGAGAGTCAGAGCAGAGATTTATAAAGAGCGGGAGATGAGAGAGCAGAGATTTTAAAAAACGGGAGCTGAGAGTCAAAGTGGAGATTTAAAAAGAGCGAGAGCTTAGGATCAGGGTGGAGATTGAAAAAGAGCAGGAGCTGAGAGTCATGGTGGAGATTTATAAAGAGCGTGTTTTGAGAATCAGCATGGAGATTTAAAAGGAGCGGGAGCTGAGGGTCATAAAGAAGATTTAAAAGGAGCAGGAGCTGAGAGTCAGAGCAGAGATTTATAAAGAGCAGAACTGAGAGTCAGAGCGGAGATTTATAAAGAGCGGGAGCTGAGAGAAGGGAGATTTTAAAAAGTGGGAGCTGAGAGTCAGAGCAGAGATTTAAAAAGAGCGGAAGCTGAAGGTCAGAGCGGAGATTTATAAAGAGCCTAACGGAGAGTCAGAGCGGAGATTTATAAAGAGCAGGGGCTGAGAGAGCGGAGATTTAAAAAAGCGGGAGCTGAGAGTTAGAGCAAAGATTTATAAAGAGCGGAACTGAGAGTCAGAGCGGAGATTTATAAAGAGCGGGAGCTGAGAGAGCGCAGATTTAAAAAAGCGTGAGCTGAGAGTCAGAGTGGAGATTTAAAAAGAGCGTGAGCTTCGGATCGGGGCGGACAGTTAAAAAGAGCAGGAGCCGAGAGTCAAGGTGGAGATTTATAAAGAGCAGGTTTTCAGAATCAGCACAGAAATTTAAAAAGAGCGGAACTGAGAGTCAAAGCGGAGATTTAAAAAGGGTGGGAGCTGAGAATCAGAGCTCAGATTTATAAAGAGCGGGACATGAGAGTTACAGCGAAGGTTTAAAAAGAGCTCGAGCTGAGAGAGCTGAGATTTGAAAAGAGCGGGAGCTGAGACTCAGAGTGAAAGTTTAAATAGAGCGGGAGCTGAGAGTCAGATCGAAAATTTAAAAAGAGCGGGAGCTGAGAGTCAGAGCAGAGATGTAAAAAGAGCAGGAGGTGAGAATCAGACTGGAAATTTAAAAGATTGGGAGCTAATAGAGCGGAGATATAAAAAGAGCTGAGGATGAGAGGCAGAGCTGAGATTTAACAAGAGTGGGAGCTTAGAGTTAGAGCGGATATTTAAAAAGAGCGAGAGCTGAGTGTCAAGGCGGAGATTTAAAAACAGCAGGAGCTAAGGGTCAGAGCAGAGATTTATAAAGAGCAGGAGCTGAGAGTCCGAGCGGAGATTTAAAAAGAGCGAGAGCTGAGGTTCAGGGCGGAGATTTAAAAAGAGCGGGAGCTGAGTTTCAGAGCAGAGACTTAAAGAGCGAGAGCTGAGAGTCAGGGCGGAGATTTATAAAGAGTGGGAGCTGAGAGAATGGAGATTAAAAAAAGCAGGAGTTGAGAGTTAGAGCGGAGATTTAAAAAGGGCGGGAGCTGAGAATCAGCACTGAGATTTAAAAATTGCGGGAGCTGAGGGTCATAGCGGAGATTTATAAATAGCGGGAGCTGAGAGTCAGAGCGCAGATTTAAAAAGAGCGGGACATGAGAGTTACAGCGAAGGTTTAAAAAGAGCGCGAGCTGACAGAGCTGAGAATTGAAAAGAGCGGTAGCTGAGATTCAGAGGAGAGATTTATAAAGAGCGGAACTGAGAATCAGAGCAGAGATTTAAAAAGAGCAGGAGCTAAGGGTCAGAGCAGAGATTTATAAAGAGCAGGAGCTAAGGGTCAGCAGAGATTTAAAAAGAGCAGGAGCTAAGGGTCAGAGCAGAGATTTATAAAGAGCAGGAGCTAAGGGTCAGCAGAGATTTATAAAGAGCAGGAGCTGAGAATCAGAGCAGAGATTTAAAAAGAGCAGGAGCTAAGGGTCAGAGCAGAGATTTATAAAGAGCAGGAGCTAAGGGTCAGAGCAGAGATTTATAAAGAGCAGGAGCTGAGAGACGGTGCGGAGATTTATAAAGAGCGGGATCTGAGAATCAGCACGGAGATTTAAAGAGAGCAGGAGCTGAGGGTCATAGCGGAGATTTCTAAAGAGCTGGAAGTGAGGGAACGTAGTTTTAAAAAAACAAGAGCTGAGAGTCAGAGCGGAGATTTAAAAAGAGCGAGAGCTGAGGTTCAGGGCGGAGATTTCAAAAGAACGGGAGCTGAGTTTCAGAGCAGAGATTTAAAAAGAGCGAGAGCTGAGAGTCAGGGCGGAGACTTATACAGAGTGGGAGCTGAGAGAATGGAAATTAAAAAAAGCGGGAGTTGAGATTCAGAGCGGAGACTTATAAATAGCGGGAGCTGAGAGTCAGGGCACAAATTTAAAAAGAGCTGGACATGAGAGTTACAGCGAAGGTTTAAAAAGAGCGCGAGCTGAGAATTGAAAAGAGCGGTAGCTGTGATTCAGAGGAGAGATTTATAAAGAGTGGAACTGAGAATCAGAGCAGAGTTTTATAAAGAGGGGGAGCTGAGTGAACGGAGATTTAAAAAAGCGAGAGCTCAGAGTCAGAGCAGAGATTTAAAGAGAGCGAGAGCTGAGAGTCATAGCAGAGATTTATAAAGAGAGCAACTGAGAGTCAGTGCAGAAATTTATAAAGAGCGGGAGCTGAGAGAGCAGAGATTTAAAAAGAGCTGGAGCTGAGAGTCAGAGCAGAGATTTAAAAAGAGTGGGAGCTTTGGATCAGGGCGGAAATTTAAAAAGAGCAGGAGCTGAGAGTCATGACAGAGATTTATAAAGAGCGGATTTTGAGAATCAGCACAGAGATTTAAAGAGAGCTGGAGCTGAGGGTCATAGCGGAGATTTAAAAGGAGCGGGAGCTGAGAGTTAGAGCGGAGATTTCTGAAGAGCTGGAAGTGAGAGAACGAGGTTTTAAAAAAGAGGGAGTTGAGAGTCAGAGCAGAGATTTAAAAAGGGTGGGAGCTGAGAATCAGCACTGTGATTTAAAAATTGCAGGAGCTGAGGGTCATAGCAGAGATTTATAAATAGCGGGAGCTGAGAGTCAGAGCGCTGATTTAAAAAGAGCGGGACATGAGAGTTACAGCGAAGGTTTAAAAAGAGCGCGAGCTGAGAGAGCTGAGATTTGAAAAGAGTGGTAGCTGAGAGTCAGAGAAGAGATTTATAAAGAGCGGAACTGAGAATAAGAGCAGAGATTTATAAAGAATGGAGCTGAGAGAACGGAGATTTTAAAAAAGCGAGTTTTGAGAGTCAGAGCGGAAATTTAAAAACAGCGGGAGCTGAGGGTCATAGTGGAGATTTAAAAATAGCGGGAGATAATTGTCAGAGCAGATATATAAAAAGAGCGGGAGGTGAGAGTCAGAGCGGAGATTTAAAAAGTGCGAGAGATGAGAGTCAGGGCGAAGATTTATAAAGAGCAGGATCTGAGATTCGGCACAAAGATTTAAACAGAGCGGGAGCTGACAGTCATGGTGGTGATTTGAAAAGAGCGGGAGATCAGAGTCAGAGTGGACATTTAACAAGAGCAGGAGCTCAGAGATCGCAAATTTAAAAAGAGCGGGAGCTGAGATGTAGAGTGGAGATTTAACAAGTGTGGGAGCTTAGATTCAGGACGGAGTATTAAAAAGCACGAGAGCTGAGAGTCATGGCAAATATTAAAAAAGATCGGGAGCTATGGGTCAGACCAGAGGTTTAACAAGACCAGGAGCTGAGAGACCGGGTGGAGATTTATAAATTGTGGAATCTGAGAATCAGCACGGATATTTCAAAAGGGCTGGAGCGGAATGTCAGAGCGGAGATTTAAAAAGAGCGGGAGCTCAGAATGAGAGCAGAGATTTATAAAGAGCGTAACTGAGAGTCAGAGCGGAGATTAATGAAGAGCGGGAGCTGAGAGAGCGGAGATTTTAAAAAGCGGGAGCTGAGAGTCAGAACGGAGATGTATAATGTGCATGATCTGACACAGCGGAGATTTAAAAAGAGCAGGAGCTGAGAGTCAGGGCGGAGATTTTCAAAAACGGGTTCTGAGAGTCAGCATGGAGATTTAAAAAGAGCATGAGCTGAGGGTCACAGCGGAGATTTAAAAAGAGCGGGAGCTGAGAGTCAGTGCAGAGATTTATCAAGTGAGGAACCGAGAGTCAGGCACAGAGTTATAATAAGCGGGAGCTGAGAGAACGGAGATTTTAAAAAGTGGGAGCTGAGAGTCTGAACAGAGATTTAAAAATGGCGGGAGCTGAGAATCAGCACGGAGATTTAAACAGAGCATGTGCTGAGGGTTATAGCGTAGATTTAAAAAGAGCGGGAGCTCAGAGTCAGAGCAGATATTTATAAAGAGTGGAACCTAGAGTCAAAGCGGAGAGTTATAAAGAGAGGGAGCTGAGAGAACGGAGATTTAAAAAAGCAGGAGTTGAGAGTCAGAGCAAGATTTAAAAAGGGCGGGAGCTGAGAATCAGCACGGAGATTTAATAAAGCGGGAGCTGAGGGTTATGGCAGAGATATAAAAACCGAGGGAGCTGAGAGTCAGAGCAGAGATTTATAAAGAGCGGGAGCTGAGGGTCAGAGCAGAGACTTAAAAAGAGCGAGAGCTGAGAGGAAGGATAGAGATTTAAAAAGAACGGGATTTGAGAATCAGCACGGAGATTTAAAAAGACCGGGAGCTGAGAATCAGCACTGAGATTTACAAATTGCGGGAGCTGAGGGTCATAGCGGAGATTTATAAGTAGTGGGAGATGAGAGTCAGAGCGCAGATTTAAAAAGAGCGGGACATGCGAGTTACAGCGAAGCTTTAAAATGAGCGCGAGCTGAGAGAGCGGAGATTTGAAAAGAGTGGGAGCTGAGAGTCAGAGCGAAAAATTGAAAACAGCGGGAGCTGAGACTCAGAGCCGAGATTTATAAAGAGCAGAACTGAGAGTCAGAGCGGAGATTTATAAAGAGCGGGAGCTGTGAGTCAGTGAAGATACTTATAAAGGGAGGGAGTGGAGAATCAGTGGGAGCATTTACAAACAGCGGGAGCTGAGATTCGGAGCAGAGATTTATATACAGCGGGAGCTGGGAGTCAGAGCGCAGATTTAAAAAGAGCGGGACATGAGAGTTACAGCGAAGGTTTAAAAAGAGCGGGAGCTGAGGGAGCAGAGATTTGAAAAGAGCGGTAGCTGAGAGTCAGAGGAGAGATTTATAAACAGCGGAACTGAGAGCCAGAGCAGAGATTTAAAAAGAGTGGGAGCTGAGAGAACGGAGATTTAAAAAAGCGGGTTTTGAGAGTAGGAGCGGAAATTTAAAAACAGCGGTAGCTGATGGTCATAGCGGAGATTTAAAAGTAGCGGGGGCTCAGTGTCAGAGCAGAGATGTAAAAAGAGTGGGAGGTGAGAGTCAGAGTGGAGATTTAAAGTGTGGGAGCAAAGAGAACGGAGATTTTAAAAAGCAGGAGTTGAGATCAGAGCGAGATTTAAAAGGGGCGGGCGCTGAGAATCAGCACTGAGATTTAAAAATTGCTGGAGCTGGAGGGTCATAGTGGAGATATATAAATAGCGGAAGCTGAAAGGCAGAGCCCAGATTTAAAAAAGTGGGAGCTGAGAATCAGCACGGAGATTTAAACAGAGTGGATGCTGAGGGTCATAGCAGAGATTTAAAAAGAGCGGGAGCTGAGATGCATAACGGAGATTTAACAATAGTGGGAGCTGAGTGTCAGATCAGAGATTTAAAAAGTGCGAGAGCTGAGAGTCAGGGCGGAGATTTATAAAGAGCAGGATCTGATATTCAGCACGGAGATTTAAACCGAGCGGGAGCTGACAGTCATGGCGGAGATTTGTTAAGAGCGGGAGCTCAGAGTCAAAGTGGACATTTAACAAGAGCAGGAGCTGAGAGATCGCAAATTTAAAAAGAGCGGGATCTGCGATGTAGAGCGGAGATTTTCCAAGAGTTGGAGCTTAGATTCAGAGCGGAGAATTAAAAAGCGCGAGAGCTGAGAGTCAGGGCCGATATTTAAGAAGAGCTGGAGCTGAGGGTCAGAGCAGAGATTTAAAAAGACCAGGAGCTGGGAGACCATGTGCAGATTTATAAAGTGCGGTATCTGAGAATCAGCATGGAGATTTGAAAAGAGCTGGAAAGGAAAGTCAGAGCGGAGATTTAAAAAGAGCGGGAGCTGAGAACGAGAAAAGCGATTTATAAAGAGCATAACTGAGAGTCAGAGCGGAGATTAATAAAGAGCAGGAGCTGAGAGAGCGGAGATTTAAAAAAGCGGGAGCTGAGAGTCAGAGCGGCAATGTATAAAGTGCAAGAGCTGACAGAGCGGAGATTTACAAAGAGCGGGAGCTGAAATTTACCGCAGAGATATGTAAAGTGAGGAACCGAGAGTCAGAGCGGAGAGTTATAAAAAGTGGGAGCTGGGAGAACGGAGATTTAAAAAAGTGTGAGCTGAGAGTCCAAGCGGAGATTTAAAAATGGTGGGAGCTGAGAGTCAGAGCAGAGATTTATAAAGAGCGGAACTGAGATTCAAAGCGATGATTTATAAAGTGTGGGAGCTCAGAGAACAGAGATTTAAAAAAGCAGGAGTTGAGAGTCACAGCGAGATTTAAAAAGGGCGGGCGCTGAGAATCAACACTGAGTTTTAAAAATTGCGGGAGCTGGAGGGTCATAGCGGAGATATATAAATAGCGGGAGCAGAGAGTCAGATGCAGATTTTAAAAGTTTGGGACATGAGAGTTACAGCAAAACTTTAAAAAGAGCGTGAGCTGAGAGAACGGAGATTTAAAAAAGTGGGAGCTGAGAATCAGCACATAGATTTAAACAGAGCGGGTGCTGAAGGTCATAGCGGAGATTTAAAAAGAGCTGGAGCTCAGAGTCAGAGCAGAGATTTATAAAGAGCAGAACTGAGAGTCAAAGCGGAGGTTTATAAAGAGTGGGAGCTGAGAGAACGGAGATTTAAAAAAGCAGGAGTTGAGAGTCAGAGCGAGATTTAAAAAGTGCTGAAGATGAGCATCAGCACGGAGATTTAATAAAGTGGGAGCTGAGGGTCAGAGCAGAGATTTAAAAAGAGAGGGAGCTGAAAGTCAGAGCGGAGATTTAAAAATTGCGGGAGCTGAAAGTTAGTGTGGAGAGTTAAAAAGAGTGGGAGGATAGTCAGAGCAGAGAGTTATAAAGAACGGACATGAGAGTCAGAGCGGAGATTTATAAAGGGCGGGAGTTGAGAGAACGGAGATTTTGAAAAGCGGGAGTTGAGAGTCAGAGTGGAGATTTAAAAAGGGCGGGAGCTGAGAGTCAGACTGGAGATGAAAAAAAGAGAAGGAGCTGAGAGAGCGGAGATTTTATAAAAACAGAATCTGAGAGATTGGAGAGTTAAAAAGAGCGTGAGTGGATGGTCAGAGCGGAGACTTAAAATGAGCGGGAGATGAGAGTTAGAGTGGAGATTTAAAAAGAGTGGGTGCTGAGGAATCATAGTGGAGATTTAAAAATAGCGGGAGCTGTGAGTCCGCAGAGATTTAAAAAGACCGGGAGCTGAGAGTCAGAGTGGAGATTTCTAAACAGTGGGAGTTGAGAGAGTAGAGATTTAAAAAAAACGGGATCTGAGAGATTGGAGATTTAAAAAGAGAGTGAGCAGAGAGTCAGAGCGGAGACTTAAAATGAGTGGAAGCTGAGAGTTACAATAGAGATTTAAAATGAGCGGGAGCTGAGAGTTACAATAGAGATTTAAAATGAGCGGGAGCTGAGAGTTACAATAGAGATTTAAAATGAGCGGAAGCTGAGAGTTACAATAGAGATTTAAAATGAGCGGGAGCTGAGGAATCATATTGGAGATTTAAAAATAGCGGGAAGTGAGAGTCAGAGCGGAGATTTATAAATAGTGGGAGATGAGAGTCAGAGCGCAGATTTAAAAAGAGCGGGACATGAGAGTTACAGCGAAGCTTTAAGAAGAGCGTGAGCTGAGAGAGCGGAGATTTGAAAAGAGCTGGAGCTGAGAGTCAGAGCGAAAATTTGAAAACAGCGGGAGCTGAGAGTCAGAGCAGAGATTTATAAAGAGCGGGAGCTGTGAGTCAGTGAGGATACTTATAAAGAGAGGGAGTAGTGAATCAGTGGGGGGAGTTAAAAACAGCAGGAGCTGAGATTCGGAGCAGAGATTTATAAATAGCGGGAGCTGGGAGTCAGAGCACAGATTTAATAAGAGCAGGACATGAGAGTTACAGCGAAGATTTAAAAAGAGCGCAAACTGAGGGAGCGGAGATTTGAAAAGAGCGGTAGCTGAGAGTCAGAGGAGAGATTTATAAAGAGCGGAACTGAGAGTCAGTGCAGAGATTTGTAGAGAGTGGGAGCTGAGAGAACGGAGATTTAGAAAAGCAGGTTTTGAGAGTCAGAGCGGAAATTTAAAAACAGCAGTAGCTGAGGGTCATAGTGGAGATTTGAAAATAGCGGGGGCTCACTGTCAGAGCAGAGATGTAGAAAGAGCTGGAGGTGAGAGTCAGAGCGGAGATTTAAAAAGAGCAGGAGCTGAGAGGTTTGGCGGAGATTTAACAAGAGTGGTAGCTGAGGGTGAGAGCAGAGATTTAAAAAGTGCGAGAGCTGAGAGTCAGGGCGGAGATTTATAAAGAGCAGGATCTGATATTCAGCACGGAGAAATTTAACCGAGCGGGAGCTGACAGTCATGGCGGAGATTTGAAAAGAGCGGGAGCTCAGAGTCAGAGTGGACATTTAACAAGAGCAGGAGCTGAGAGATCGCAAATTTAAAAAGAGCGGGATCTGCGATGTAGAGGGGAGATTTAACAAGAGTTGGAGCTTAGATTCAGAGCGGAGAATTAAAAAGCGCGAGGGCTGAGAGTCAGGGCAGATATTTAAAAATAGTGGGAGCTAAGGGTCAGAACAGAGATTTAAAAAGACCAGGAGCTGAGTGACCGGGCGGAGATTTATGAAGTGCGGGATCTGAGAATCAGCATGGAGATTTCAAGAGAGCTGGAGAGGAAGGTCAGAGGGGAGATTTCAAAAGAGTGGGAGCTGAGAATGAGAACAGAGATTTATAAAGAGCGTAACAGAGAATTAGAGCGGTGACTAATAAAGAGTGGGAGCGGAGATTTAAAAAAGCGGGAGCTGAGAGTCAGGGCGGAGATTTATAAAAAGCAGGTTCTGAGAATCGGCATGGAGATTTAAAAAGAGCATGAGCTGAGGGTCATAGCGAAGATTGAAAATGACCAGGAGCTGATATTCAGCGCAGAGATTTATAAAGTGAGGAACCGAGAGTCAGAGCGGAGAGTTAAAAAAAAAGTGGAAGCTGAGAGAACAGAGATTTAAAAAAGTGGGAGCTGAGAGTCCGAGTGGAGATTTAAAAATGACGGGAGCTGAGAATCAGCACGGAGATTTAAACAGAGAGGGTGCTGGGGGTCATAGCGGAGATTTAAAAAATGCGGGAGCTGAGAGTCAGAGCAGAGATTTATAAAGAGCGGAACTGAGATTCAAAACGGTGGTTTATAAAGTGTGGGAGCTGAGAGAATGGAGATTTGAAAAAGCAGGAGTTGAGAGTCAGAGCGAGATTTAAAAAGGGCGGGCGCTGAGAATCAGCACTGAGATTTAAATATTGCTGGAGCTGGAGGGTCATAGCTGAGAGATATAAATAGCGGGAGCTGAGAGTCAGAGCGCAGGTTTAAAAAGAGCGGGATGTGAGAGTTACAGCGAAAGTTTAAAAAGAGTGCGAGCTGAGAGACCGGAGATTTTAAAAAGTGGGAGCTGAGAATCAGCACGGAGATTTAAACAGCGGGTGCTGAGGGTCATTTCGGAGATTTAAAAAGAGCGGGAGCTCAGAGTCAGTGCAGAGATTTATAAAGAGCAGAACTGAGAGTCAAAGCGGAGATTTATAATGAGTGGGAGCTGAGAAAACGGAAATTTAAAAAAGCAGGAGTTGAGAGTCAGAGCGAGATTTAAAAAGTGCTGGAGCTGATAATCAGCATGGAGATTTAATAAAGCGGGAGCTGAGGGTCAGAGCAGCAATTTAAAAAGAGAGGGAGCTGAGAGTCAGAGCAGAGACATAAAAAGAGTGGGAGCTGAGAGTCAGAGCAGAGATTTATAAAGTGCAGGAAATGAGAATCAGCACGAAGATTTAAAAAGAGCAGGAGCTGAACGTTAGAGCAGAGATTTGAAAAGAGCGGGAGCTGAGAGTCAGAGTGGAGATGTACATGGTGCAGGAGCTCAGAGAGTGGAAATATAAAAAGAGTGGGAGCTGAGAGAGCGGAGATTTAAAAAGATTGTGAGCTGAGATGCAGAGCGGAGATTTAACAAGTGCAGGAGCTGAGAGATGGGGCGGAGATTTATGAAGAGAGGGATTTGAGAATTAGCACGGAGATTTGAAAAGAGCTGTTGCTGAATGTCAGAGCAGAGATTTAAAAAGAGTGGGAGCTGAGAGTCAGAGCAGGGATTTATAAAGAGCGTAACTAAGAGACAGAGCGGAGATTTATAAAGAGCGGGAGCTGAGAGAGCAGAGATTTAAAAAAGTGGGAGCTGAGAGTCAAAGTGGAGATTTAAAAATGGCGGGATCTGAGAATCAGCACAGAGATTTAAAAAGAGCGGGAGCTGAGGGTCATAGCGGAGATTTAAAAAGAACGGGAGCTGAGAGTCAGAGCAGAGGTTTATAAAGAGCGGGAGCTGAGATTCCGAACGGAGAATTTAATAGTGTGAGAGCTAACAGAGCGGAGATTTGAAAAGAGCGGGAGCTGAGAGTCAGAGCGAAAATTTGAAAACAGCGGGAGCTGAGTGTCAGAGCAGAGATTTATAACGAGTGGAACTGAGAGTCAGAGCAGTGATTTATAAAAAGCGGGAGTTGAGAGAGCGGAGATTTAAAAAAGGGGAGATGAGAGTCAGAGCGGAGATGTATAAAATGTGGGAGCTGACAGAGCAGAGATTAAAAAAGAGCGGGAGCTGAGAGGCAGAGTGGAGATTTAACAAGAGCTGGAGCTTAGAGTCAGAGCGGAGATTAAAAAAGAGCGAGAGCTGAGGATCAGGGCAGAGATTTAAAAAGAGCATACGCTGAGAGTCAGGGCGGAGATATAACAAGAGTGGGAGCTAAGAGTCAGAGCGGAAGTTTAAAAACAGCAGGAGCTGAAGGTCATTGTCGAGATTAAAAAAGAGCGGGAGCTGAGTTTCAGTGCAGAGATTTGAAAAGAGCGAGAGCTGAGAGTCAGAGCGGAGATATATTAAGAGTGGAATCTGACAGAATGGACATTACAAAAAGCGAGATTTGAGAGTCAGAGTGGAGATTCAAAAAGGGTTGGAGCTGAGAATCAGCACTGAGATTTAAAAATTGAGGGAGCTGGAGGGTCATAGCGGAGATTTATAAATAGCGGGAGCTGAGAGACAGAGCACAGATTTAAAAGGAGTGGGACAGTGAGTTACAGCGAAGCTTTAAAAAGAGCGTGAGCTGAGGGAGCCGAGATTTGAAAAGAGTGGGAGCTGAGAGTCAGAGCAGGGATTTATAAAGAGCGTAACTGAGACACAGAGTTGAGATTTATAAAGAGCGGGAGTTAAGAGAGCGGAGATTTAAAAAACCTGGAGCTGAGAGTCAGAGCAGGGATTTATAAGGAGCGTAACTGAGACACAGAGTTGAGATTTATAAAGAGCGGGAGTTAAGAGAGCGAAGATTTAAAAAACCTGGAGCTGAGAGTCAGAGCAGAGATTTAAAAAGAGCAGGAGCTGAGGGTCATAGCGGAGATTTAAAAAGAGTGGGAGCTGAGATTCAGAGCAGAGATTTATGAATAGCAGAACTCAAAGTAAGAACAGAGATTTATAAATAGCGGGAGCTGGGAGTCAGAGCGCAGATTTTAAAAGAGCGGGAAATCAGAGTTACAGTGAAGGTTTAAAAAGAGCGCGAGCTGAGGGAGCGGAGATTTGAAAAGAGCGGGGGCTGAGAGTCAGAGCAGAGATTTATAAAGTGCAGAACTGAGGGTCAGAGTGGAGATTTATAAATAGCGGGATCTGGGAGTCAGAGCGCAGATTTTAAAAGAGCGGAATATCAGAGTTACAGCGAAGGCTTAAAAAGAGCGCGAGCTGAGGGAGCGGAGATTTGAAAAGAGCAGAGCTGAGAGTCAGAGCGGAGATTTATAAAGAGTGGGAGCTGAGAGAACGGAGAGTTTAAAAAATGGGTTTTGAGAGTCAGAGCGGAAATTTAAAAACAGCGGGAGCTGAGGGTCATAGTGGAGATTTAAAAATAGCGTGAGCTGAGTGTCAGAGCAGAGATGTAAAAAGAGCGGGAAGTGAGAGTCAGAGCAGAGGTTTAAAAAGAGTGGGAGCTGATAGAGCAGAGATTTCAAAAGAGCCAGAGCTGAGAGGCCTAACACAGATTTAAAAAGAATGGGAGCTTAGGTTCAGAGTGGAGATTTGAAAAGAGCGAGAGCTGAGGATCTGGGCTGAGATTTACAAGGATCGTGATCTGAGGGTCAGAGCAGAGATTTATAAATTGAGAGAGCTGAGAGTCAGTGTGGAGATTAATAAAGAGCGGGAGCTGAGAGTCAGAGCAGAGATTTAAAAAGAGCAGGAGCTGAGCGTTAGAGTGGAGATTTATAAAGAGTGGGATCTGAGAGTCAGAGTGGAGATGTACAAAGTGCAGGAGCTTAGAGAGTGGAAATATAAAAATATAAACAGCTGAGAGTCAGAGCAGAGACATAAAAAAACAGGAGCTGAGAGTCAGAGTGGAGATTTAAAAACAGTTGGAGCTGATAGAGCGGAGATTTACAAAGAGCGGGAGCTGAGAGTTAGAGCAGAGATGTTAAAAGAGCGGGAGCTGAGAGTCAGGGTGGAGATGCACAAAGTGCAGGAGCTTAGAGATTGGAAATATAAAAAGAGTGGGAGCTCAGAGAGCGGAGATTTAAAAAGATTGGGAGCTGAGATGCAGCGCGGAGATTTAACACAGCAGAAGCTGAGAGACCGGACGAAGATTTATAAAGAGAGATTTTTGAGAATTAGGATGGATATTTGAAAAGAGCGGGTGCTGAATGTCAGAGCAGAGATTTAAAAAGAGCGGGAGCTGAGAGTCAGAGCAGGGAGTTATAAAGAGCGTAACTGAGAGACAGAGCGGAGATTTATAAAGAGCAGGAGCTGAGAGAGCAGAGATTTAAAAAAGCGGGAGCTGAGAGTCGAGTGGAAATTTAAAAATGGCGGGATCTGAGAATCAGCCCAGAGATTTAAAAAGAGCGGGAGCTGAGGGTAATAGAAGAGATTTAAAAAGTGCGGGAGCTGAGAGTCAGAGCAGAAATTTATAAATAGTTGAACTCGGAGTAAGAGAAGAGATTTATAAAGAGTGGGAACTGAGATTCCGAGCGGAGAATTTAAAAGAGTGGGAGCTGAGAGAGTGGAGATTTGAAAAGAGCGGGAGCTGAGAGTCAGAGCAAAAATTTGAAAACAGCGGGAGCTGAGAGTCAGAGCAGAGATTTATAAAGAGTGGAACTGAGAGTCAGAGCAGTGATTTATGAAGAGCGGGAGTTGAGATAGCGGACATTTAAAAATTGGGAGCTGAGAGAGCAGAGATTTGAAAACAGCGGGAGCTGAGAGTCAGAGCAGAGATTTATAAAGAGTGGAACTGAGAGTCAGAGCAGTGATTAATAAAGAGCGGGAGTTGAGAGAGCGGACATTTAAAAAGTGGGAGCTGAGAGTCAGACCAGAGATTTATAAAGAACGGGAGCTGTGAGGCAGTGAGGAGATTTATGAAGAGGGGGATTGGTGAATCAGAGTGGGGATTAAAAAAGAGCGGGAGCTGAGATTCGGAGAAGAGATTTATAAATAGCGGGAGCTGGGAGTCAGAGCGCAGATTTAAAAAGAGCGGGTCATGAGAATTACAGTGAAGGTTTAAAAAGAGCGCGAGCTGAGGGAGCGGAGACTTGAAAAGAGCGGGGGCTGAGAGTCAGAGCAGAGATTTATAAAGAGTGGAAATGAGAGTCAGAGCTGAGATTTAAAAAGTGTGGGAGCTGAGAGAACGGAGATTTTAAAAAGCAGGTCTTGAGTTTCAGAGCGGAAATTTAAAAACAGCGGGAGCTGAAGGTCATTGTCGAGATTTAAAAATAGTGGGAGCTGAGTGTCAGAGCAGAGATGTAAAAAGAGTGGGAGCTGAGAGGCAGAGCGGAGATTTAACAATAGTAGGAGCTAAGAGTCAGAGTGGAGATTTAACAAGAGCGAGAGCTGTTAGAACGGAAATTTAAAAAGAGCAGCAGCTGAGAGGCATAGCGGTGATTTAACAAGAGTGGGAGCTTTGAGTAAGAGCGAAGATTTAAAAAGAGTGAGAGCTGAGGTTCAGGGCAGAGATTTAATAAGAGCGGGAGCTGAGTGTCAGAGCAGGAGTTTAAAAAGAGCGAGAGCTGAGAGTCAGGGTGGAGATTTATAAAGAGCGGGATTTGAGAATCAGCACGGAGATTTAAACAGAGCGGGAGCTGAGGGTCATAGTGGAGATTTAACAAGAGTGGGAGCTGAGAGTCAGAGCGGAGAGTTAAAAAGAGCGAGAGCTGAGGTTCAGGGCGGAGATTGAAAAAGAGCAGGAGATGAGTGTCAGAGCAGAGATTTAAAAAGAACGAGAGCTGAGATTCAGAGAGCAGATTTAAAGAGAGTGGGTGCTGAGACTCAGAGTGGAGATTTAAAAGGAGCGGGAGCTGAGAGTTTGAGCGGATTTTAAAAGGAACAGGAACTGAGCATTTGAGCAGAGATTTAAAAAGAGCAGGAGTTGGGAGTCAGCGAGAGATGTATAAAGTGCGGGAGATGAGAAAGCGGAGATTTAAATAGAGTTGGAGCTGAGATCAGAGCAGACATTTATAATGAGCGGAACTTAGAGTCAGAGCAGAGATTTATAAAGAGCGGGAGCTCAGAGAGCAGAGATTTAAAAAAGCGGGACCTGAGAGTAAGAGCGGAGATTTAAAAAAGGGCGGGAGCTGAGAATCAGCATGGAGATTTAAAGAAAAGCGGGAGCAGCGAGTCAGAGCTGAGATTGAAAAAGAGTGGAGCTGAGGATTAGAGCAGCGATTTAAAAGGCGTGTGTGCTGAAAGTCACTGCGGATATGTAAAATGAGAATGTGCTGAGAGTGCGGAGATTTAAAAAACGGGATACGAGAGAGTGGAGATTTAAAAAGAGTGGGAGCTAAGGGTCAGAGTGGGGATGTAAAAAGAGCAGGAGCTGAGAGTCAGAGCGGAGATTTAAAAAGAGCGGGAGCTGAGATGCAGAGTGGAGATTTGACAAGAGCGGGAGCTCAGCGTCAATGCAGATATTTAAAAAGAGCGAGAGGTGAGACTCAGTGCAGAGATTTAAAAAGAGCGGGAGCTGAGGGTCAGAGCAGAGAATTAAAAAGTGCAGGAGCTGAGAATCAGGGCGGAGATTTATTAACAGCGTGATCTGAGAATCAGCACGGTGATTTAAAAATTGCGGGAGCTGAATGTCAGAGCATAGATTTAAAAAGAGCCAGAGCTGAGAGTTAGAGCAGAGTTTTATAAAGAGCAGGAGCTGAGAGAGCAGAGATTTATGAAAGCGGGAGCTGACAGTAAGAGCAGATATTTAAAAAGAGTGGAAGCTGATGGTTAGAGCGGAGATTTAAAAAGAGCTGGAGGTGAGAGTTAGAGCGGAGATTTATAAAGCGCGGGATCTGAGAGAGCGGAGATTTAAAAAGAGCAGGAATTGAGAGTCAGAGCGGAGATTTATGTACAGCAGGAGATGAGAGAACAGAGATTTAAAAAGCGGGCGCTGAAAGTCAGAGTGGAGATTAAAAACGGGCAGGAGCTGAGAGACAGAGCGGAGATTTAAAAGGAGCTTGAGCTTAGAGAGCGGAGATTTAAAAAGAACAGGGGCTGAGAGTCAGAGCGGAGATTTATAAAGAGCAGGAGATGAGGGTCAGGGCGGAGATTTAAAAAGCGCGGGAGATGAGGGTCAGAGCAGAGATTTAAATAGAGCAGGAGCTGAGGGTCATAGCGGAGATTTAAAAATAGCTGGAGTTGAGTGTCTGAGCGGAGTTTTAAAAGGAACCGGAACTGAGCATTAGAGCAGTAATTTAAAAAGAGCAGGATTTGAGAGTCAGCGAGAGATGTATAAAGTGCAGGAGATGAGAAAGCGGAGATTTAAAAAGAGCAGGAGATGAGATGCATAGCGGAGATTTAAAAAGAGCGGCAGCTGAAGGTCAGAGCAGGGAATTATTAAGTGCAAGATCTGAGAGAGCGGAAATTTAAAAAGAGTGGGAGCTGAGCGAGGAGAGATTTAAAAGGAGCGGAAGCTGAGATGCAGAGCGGAGATTTAACAAGAGCGGGAGCTCAGAGTCAATGCGCATATTTAAAAAGAGCGAGAGGTGAGAGTCAGGTCGGAGATTTAAAAAGAGCTGGAGCTGAGGGTCAGAGCAGAGATTTAAAAAGAGCAGGAGCTGAGAGTCAGGGTGGAGATTTATAAAAAGCGGTATCTGAGAATCAGCACGGAGATTTAAAAAGAGCAGGAGCTGAAGGTCTGAGCGGAGATTTAAAAGGAGCTGGAGTTGAGAATCAGTGCAGAGATTTATAAAGAGTGGAACTGAGACACAGAGTGGAGATGTATAATGAGTGGGAGCTGATTGAGCGGAGCTTGAAAAAAGCAGGAGCTGAGAGGCAGAGCAGTGATTTAAAAAGGGCCAGAGCTGAGAATCAGCATTCAGATTTAAAAAGAGCGGCAACTGACAGTCAGAGCAGAGATTTTAAAAGGGCATGAGCGAGATTCAGAGCAGACATTTAAGAAGATTGGGAGCTGAGGGTTCGAGCGGAGATTTATAAAGAGAGGGAGATGAGGGTCAGAGCAGATTTTTATAAAGAGCAGGTGCTGATGGTCATAGCGGAGATTAAAATAAAGTTGGAGCTGAGAGTCAGAGCAGACATTTATAATGAGCGGAACTTAGAGTCAGAACGGAGATTTATAAAGAGCGGGAGCTCAGAGAGCAGAGATGTAAAAAAGCGGGACCTGAGAGTAAGAGCGGAGATTTAAAAAGGGCGGGAACTGAGAGTCAGAGCGGAGATTTGAAAGAGTTGGAGCTAAGAGTCAGAGGGGTGATGTAAATAGAGCGGGAGCTGAGAGTCAGAGCGCAGATTTAAAGAGAGCGGGTGCTGAGACTCAGATTGAAGATTTAAAATGAGCGGGAGCTGAGAGTTAGAGTGGAGATTTAAAAAGAGCGGGAGCTGAGGGTCAGGGTGAAGAATTAAAAAGAGTGGGAGCTGAGGGTCAGAGTGGGGATGTATAAAGTGCAAGATCTGAGAGAGCGGAAATTTAAAAAGAGGGGGAGCTGAGCGAGCGGAGATTTAACAAGAGCGGGAGGTGAGGGTCATAGCAGAGATTTGAAAAGAGCAGGAGCTGAGAGTCAAGGTGGAGATTTATTAAGAGCGGGATCTGAGAATCAGCATGGAGATTCAAAAAGATGGGGAGCTGAGGTCAGAGCGGAGATTTAAGAAGAGCTGGAGCTGAGAATCAGAGCAGAAATTTATAAAGAGCAGAACTGAGATTCAGAGTGGAGATGTATAAAGAGCGGGAGCTGAGAGAGCGGAGATTGAACAAAGGGGGAGCTGAGAGGCAGAGCAGTGAATTAAAAAGGGCTGGAGCTGAGAATCAGCACTCAGATTTAGAAAGAGCTTGAGAGGAGAGTCAGAGCAGAGATTTAAAAAGGGCATGAGCGAGAGTCAGAGCAGAGATTTAAAAGGAAGTGGGAGCAGAGAGACCGTGATTTAAAAAGATCAGGAGCTGTGAGTCAGATTGGAGATTTATAAAGAGCAGGATCTGAGAATCAGAGCAGTGATATAAAAAGTGTGGGAGCTGAGAGAGCAGAGATTGAAAGAGAGGGGGAACTGAGAGAGTGGAGATTTAAAATGAGTGGGAGCTGAGAGGCAGAGCAGAGATTTAACAAGTGTGGGAGCATACTGTCAGAGCGGAGATTTAAAAAGTGCGGGAGCTGAGAGTCAGAGCAGAGATTTAAGAAGATTGGGAGCCGAGGGTTAGAGCGGAGATTTACAAAGAGCGGGAGCTGAGGTTCAAGGTGGAGATTTAAAAAGAGCGGGAGATGAGAGTCAGAGCAGAGATTCAAAAAAAGTAGGAGCTGAGAGTCAGGGTGGAGATTTATAAAGAGCGGGATCTGAGAATCAGCACGGAGGTTTAAAAAGAGCGGGAGCTGATAGTCAGAGTGGAGATTTAAAATGAGTGGAGCTGAGGATTAGTGTGGCAATTTAAAAAGAGTGGGAGCTGAGAGTCAGAGCGTGGATGTATAAAGAGCCGGAGCTGGGAGAGCGGAGATTTAAAAAAAAAAGGATTTGAGAAAGTGGAGATATAATAAGAGCGTGAGCGGAGAATCAGAGTGGAGATTTAAAAAGAGCGGGAGCTAAGAGTCAGAGGGACGATGTAAAATGATTTAAAATGAGTGGAGCTGAGGATTAGTGTGGCAATTTAAAAAGAGTGGGAGCTGAGAGTCAGAGCGTGGATGTATAAAGAGCCGGAGCTGGGAGAGCGGAGATTTAAAAAAAAAAGGATTTGAGAAAGTGGAGATATAATAAGAGCGTGAGCGGAGAATCAGAGTGGAGATTTAAAAAGAGCGGGAGCTAAGAGTCAGAGGGACGATGTAAAAAGAGCAGGGGCTGAGAGTCAGAGCAGAGATTTAAAAAGAGCAAAGCTGAGACTCAGCGCAGAGATGTAAAATGAGCAGGAGCTGAGAGTTAGAGTGGAGATCTAAAAAGAGAGGGAACTGAGGGTGATAGTGGAGTTTTAAAAATAGCAGGAGCTGAGAGTCAGAGAGGAGTTGTATAAAATGCAGGAGCTGAGAGAGTGGAGATTTAAAAAGAGTGGGAGCTGAAAGAGCGGAGATTTAACAAGAGTGGGAAATGAGATGCATAGCGGAGATTGAACAAGAGCAGGAGCTTAGAGTCAGAGCGGAGATTTAAAAAGAGCGCGAGGTGAGGGTCAGGGCAGAGTTTTAAAAAGAGTGTGAGCTGAGGGACAGAGCAGAGATTTATAAAGAGCGGAACTGAGAGTCAGTGTGCAGATTTATAAAGAGCAGGAGCTGAGAGAGAGGAGATATAAAAAAGCAGGAGCTGAGAGTCAGAGTGGAGAATTAAAAAGGGCAGGAGCTGAGAATCAGCACAGAGATTTAAAGAAAAGTGGGAGCAGCGAGTCAGAGCAGAGATTGAAAAAGAGTGGAGCTGAAGATTAGAGCGACGATTTAAAAGGAGTGTGTGCTGAAAGTTACTGCGGATATGTATAATGAGAATGTGCTGAGAGTGCGGAGATTTAAAAAACGGGATACGAGAGAGTGGAGATTTAAAAAGAGCGGAAGGTAAGGGTCAGAGTAGGCATGTAAAAAGAGCAGGAGCTGAGAGTCAGAGCGGAGATTTAAAAAGAGCGGGAGCTGAGATGCAGAGTGGAGATTTAACAAGAGCTCGGTGTCAATGCGGATATTTAAAAAGAGTGAGAGTTGAGACTGAGGGCAGAGATTTAAAAAGAGCGGGAGCTGAGGGTCAGAGCAGAGAATTAAAAAGTGCAGGAGCTAAGAGTCAGGGCGGAGATTTATTAACAGCGTGATCTGAGAATCAGCACAGAGATTTAAAAAGAGCGGGAGCTGAAGGTCAGAGCATAGATTTAAAAAGAGCCAGAGCTGAGAGTCAGAGCAGAGTTTTTTAAAGAGCAGGAGCTGAGAGAGCAGAGATTTATGAAAGCGGGAGCTGACAGTAAGAGCAGATATTTAAAAAGAGTGGAAGCTGATGGTTAGAGCGGAGATTTAAAAAGAGCAGGAGTTGAGAGTTAGAGCGGAAATTTATAAAGCGCGGGATCTGAGAGAGCGGAGATTTAAAAAGAGCAGGAATTGAGAGTCAGAGCGGAGATTTATGTACAGCAGGAGATGAGAGAACAGAGATTTAAAAAGCGGGCGCTGAAAGACAGAGCGGAGATTAAAAAAGTGCAGGAGCTGAGAGACAGAGCCGAGATTTAAAAGGACAGTGATCTTAGAGAGCGGAGATTTAAAAAGAACAGGGGCTGAGAGTCAGAGCGGAGATTTATAAAGAGCGGGAGATGAGGGTCAGGGCGGAGATTTAAAAAGTGCGGGAGATGAGGGTCAGAGCAGAGATTTAAATAGAGCAGGAGCTGAGGGTCATAGCGGAGATTTAAAAACAGTGGGAGCTGAGAGTCAGAGCAGACATTTATAATGAGCGGACCTGAGATACAGAGCGGAGATTTATAAAGAGCGGGAGCTGAGAGGGCAGAGATTTAAAAAAGCGGGACCTGAGAGTCAGAGAGCAGAATAAAAAAGGGCGGGAGCTGAGAATCAGCACAGAGATTTAAAAAGAGTGGGAGCTGAGAGTTAGAGTGGAGATTTAAAAATAGTTGGAGCTGAGTGTCAGAGAGCAGATGTAAAAAGAGCAGAAGTTGAGCATTAGAGCGGAGATTTAAAAAGCTCAGGAGCTGAGAGTCAGAGAGGAGATGTATAAAGTGCAAGAGCTGCGAAAGTGGAAATTTAAAAAGAGCGGGAGCTGAGGTGCATAGTGGAGATTTAACAAGAGCGGGAGCTTAGAGTCAGAGCGGAGATTTAAAAAGAGCGGGAATTGAGAGTCAGAGCGGAGATTTATATAAAGCAGGAGCTGAGAGAGCATAGATTTAAAAAGCGGGCGCTGAAAGTCAGAGCGGAGATTAAAAAGGGCAGGAGCTGTGAGTCAGAGCAAAGATTTAAAACGAGCGTGAGCTTAGAGAGCGGAGATTTGAAAAGAGCAGGGGCTGAGAGTAAAAGCGGAGATTTGTAAAGAGTGGGAGATGGGGGTCAGGGCAGAGATTTAAAAAGAGCGGGAGATGAGGGTCAGAGCAGAGATTTAAATAGAGCAGGAGCTGAGGGTCATAGCGGAGATTTAAAAAGACTGGGAGCTGAGAGTCAGAGCAGACATTTGTAATGAGGTGAACTGAGAGACAGAGTGGAGATTTATGAAGAGTGGGAGCTGAGAGGGCAGAGATTTTAAAAAGTGCGACCTGAGAGTCAGAAAGCAGATTTAAAAAGGGCGGGAGCTGAGAATCAGCACAGAGATTTAAAAATAGTGGGAGCTGAGTGTCAGAGCGCAGATTTAAAAAGAGCATGAGTTCAGCATTAGAGCGGAGATTTAAAAAGAGCAGGAGCTGTGAGTCAGAGGTGAGATGTATAAAGTGCAAGAGCTGAGAAAGCGGAGAATTAAAAAGAGCGGAAGCTGAGATGCATAGCGGAGATTTAACAAGAGCGTAAGCTTAGAGTCAGAGCGGAGATTTAAAAAGAGCATGAGGTGAGGGTCAGGGCGGAGATTTAAAAACAGCAAGAAATGAGGGTCAGAGTGGGGATGTATAAAGTGCATGATCTGAGAGAGCGGAGATTTAAAAATAAGGGGAGCTGAGCATGCAGATTTTTAAAAAGAGCGGGAGCTGAGATACAGAGCAGAGATTTAACAAGAGCGGGAGCCCAGAATCAATGCAGACATGTAAAAAGAGCACGAGGTGAGAGTCAGGGCGGAGATTTAATAGAAGAGCGGGAGCTGAGGATCAGGGCAGAGATTTAAAAAGAGTGGGAGCTGAGTGTGAGGGTGGAAATCTATGTAGAGTTGGATCTGAGAATCTGCATGGAGATTTAAAAAGTGTGGGAGATGAGAAACAGCAAGGAGATTTAAAAAGAGCGGGAGTTGAGCATCAGAGCGGTGATGTATAAAGAGCGGGAGATGAGAGAGCGGAGATTTAAAAAAAAAGGATCTGAGAGAGTGGAGATTTAATACGAGCGTGAGTGGAGAGTCAGAACGGAGATTTAAAAAGAGCCGAAGCTGAGAGTTAGAGCCGAGATTTAAAAAGAGCGGGAGCTAAGGGTTATACTGGAGATTTAAAAATAGCGGGAGCTGAGAGATAGAGCGGAGATTTAAAAAGAGCAGTAACTGAGCGTTAGAATGGAGATGTAAAAAGAGCAGGATCTGAGAGTCAGAGAGGAGATGTAAAAAGTGCAGGAGCTGAGGGAACTGAGATTTAAAAAGAGTGGGAGCTGAGATGCATAGCGGAGATTTAACAAGAGCGGGAGCTGAGAGTCAGAGCGGAGATTTAAAAAGAGCGCGAGGTGATGGTCAGGGCGGAGATTTAAAAAGAGTGTGAGTTGAGGGTCAGAGTAGAGATTTATAAAGAGCGGGAGCTGAGAGTCAGAGCAGACATTTATAAAAGCAGAACTGAGAGTCAGAGTGGAGATTTATAAAGTGCAGGAGCTGAGAGATTGGAGATTTAAAAAACCAAGAGCTGAGAGTCAGAGCGGAGATTCAAAAAGGGCGGGTGCTGAGAATTAGCACGGAGATTTAAAAAAGCTGGAGCTGAGAGTCAGAGCAGAGATTGAAAATGAGTGGAGTTGAGGATTAGAGCGGCGATTTAAAAGTAGCGGGCGCTGACAGTCACTGCGGCTATGTATAAAGAGCATGTGCTGAGAGAGCGGAGATTTAAAGAAACTGGATCTGAGTTAGTAGATATTTAAAAAGGGGGGGAGCTGAGATGCAGAGTGGAGATTTAACAAAAGCGGGAGCTCAGAGTCAATGCGGGTGCTTAAAAAGAGCGTGAGGTGAGAGTCAGGGCGGAGATTTAAAAAGACCGGGAGCTGAGGGTCAGAGCTGAGATTTAAAAAGGGCAGGAGCTGTGAGTCAGTGCGGAAATGTATTAAGAGCGGGATCTGAGCATCAGCACGCAGATTTAAAAAGAGCTGGAAGCTGAAGCTCAGAGCAGAGATTTAAAAGGAGCCAGAGCTGAGAGTCAGAGCAGAGATTTATAAAGAGCTGAACTGAGAGTCAGAATGGAGATGTATAAAGAGCGGGAGCTGAGATAGAGGAGATTTAAAAAAAGCGGGAGCTGAGAGGCAGACCAATGATTTAAAAAGGGCAGGAGATGAGAATCTGCATGGAGATTTAAAAAAGAGCGGGAGCTGATGGTCATCGCGGAGATGTACATACAGGGGGAGCTGAGAGTCAGAGCAGGGATTTATAAAGAGTGGAACTAAGAGACAGAGCAGAGATTGATAATGAGCAGCAGCTGAGATTCCGAGTGGAGATTTGAAAAGAGCAGGAGCTGAGAGAGCGGAGATTTAAAAAGAGCGGGAACTGAGTGTCAGAGCGGAGATTTAAAAATAGCTGGAGCTGAGAGTCAAAGTGGAGATTTATAAGGAAAGGGATCTGTCAGTCAGCATGGAGATTAAAAAAGAGTAGGAGCTGAGAATCAGCATGGCGATTTAACAGAGTGGGAGCTGAGGGTCATAGCAGAGTTTTAAAAAGAGAGGGAGCTGAGAGTCATAGTAGATATTTACAAGGAGTGTAACTGAGAGTCAGAGCGGATATTTATATACAGCGGGAGCTGAGAGAACAGAGATTTAAAAAGTGGGCGCTGAAAGTCTAAGCGGAGATTAAAAAACGGCATCAGCTGAGAGTCAGAGCAGAGATATAAAAGAAGTGGGAGCTGTGTGACCGGAGATTTAAAAAGAGCGGGAGCTGAGTGTCAGAGTGTAGATTTATAAAAATCAGGAGCTGGGAATCAGAGCGGTGATTTAAAAAGAGTGGGAGGTGAGAGAGCAGAGATTTAAATAGAGGCGGAGCTGAGAGAGCGGGTATTTAAAAAGAGCGGGACCAGAGAGTCAGAGCAGAGATTTATAAAGAGCAGGAGCTGAGGGTCAGGGCGGAGATTTAAAAAGAGCGGGAGATGTGGGTCAGAGCACAGATTTAGAAAGAGCAGGAGATGAGGGTCAGACCAGAGATTTAAAAAGAGCAGGAGCTGAGAGTCAGGGTGGAGATTTATAAAGAGCGGGATCTGAGAATCAGCACGGAGATTTAAAAAGAGCGGGAGCTGAGGGTTATAGCAGAGGTTTAAAAAGAGTGGAAGCTGAGAGTCAGAGCAGACATTTATAATGAGCAGAACTGAGAGTCAGAGTGGAGATTTATAAAGAGCGGGCGATGAGAGAGCAAAGACTTAAAAAAAGCGGGACCTCAGAGTCAGAGCGGAGATTTAAAAAGGCGAGAGCTGAGTGTCAAAGCAGCGATTTAAAAAGAGCGAGGAGCTGAGAGTCACAGTGGAGATGTATAAAAAGCAGGAGCTGAGAGATCGGAGATTTTTAAAAAAAGGATCCGAGAGAGTGGAGATTTAAAAAGAGCGGGAGCTAAGAGCCAGATAGATGATGTAAAAAGAGCGGGAGCTGAGAGTCAGAACGGAGATTTAAAAAAAGCGGGTGCTGAGACTCAGAGTGGAGATTTCAAATGAGCAGGAGCTGAGAGTCAGAGTGGAGATTTAAAAAGGTCTTGAGCTGAAAATTAGCATGGAGATTTAAAAAACGCGGGAGCTGAGAGTCAGAGCAGAGATTGAAAAAGAGAGGAGCTAAGGATTAGAGCGGTGATTTAAAATAGCGGGCGCTGACAGTCAGTGCGGCTATGTATAAATAGCATGTGCTGAGAGAGCGTAGATTTAAAAAAACGAGATCTGAGAGAGTAGAGATTTAAAAAGTGTGTGAGCGGAGAGTCAGAGCGGAGATTTAAAAAGAGCGGGAGCAAAGAGTCAGAAGTTGGATGTAAAAAGAGCAGGAGCTGAGAGTTAGAGCGGAGATTTAAAAAGAGCGGGAGCTGAGATGCAGAGCTGAGATTTAACAAGAATGGGAGCTCAGAGTCAATGCAGATATTTAAAAAGAGCCAGAGGTGAGAGTCAGGGTGGAGATTTAGAAAGAGTGGGAGCTGAAGTTCAGAGCAGAGATTTATAAAGACCCGAACTGTGAGTCAGATTGGGGATGTATAAAGAGTGGGAGATGACAGAGCGGAGATTTAAAAAGAGCTGGAGCTGAGAGTCAAAGTGGAGATTTATAAAGAGCAGGATCCTACAATCAGCATGTAGATTAAAGAAGAGCAGGAGCTGAGAATGAGCATGGCGGTTTAAAAAGAGCGGGAGCTGAGGGTCATAGCAGAGTTTTAAAAAGATAGGGAGCTGAGAGTCATAGCAGATATTTATAAAGAGTGTAACTGAGAGTCAGAGCGGATATTTATATACAGCAGGAGCTGAGAGAACAGAGACTTAAAAAGCGGGCGCTGAAAGTCTGAGCGGAGATTAAAAAATGGCATGAGCTCAGAGTCAGAGGATAGATTTATAAAATCAGGAGCTGAGATTCAGAGCGGACATTTAAAAAGAGTGGGAGCTGGCAGAGCGCAGATTTAAATAGAGGGGGATTTGAAAGAATAGAGATTTAAAAAGAGTGTCAGCTGAGAGTCAGAGCAGAGATTTAACAAGAGCAGGAGCTTAGTGTGAGAGTTGAGATTTAAAAAGAGTGAGAGCACAGAGTCAGGCCGGAGATTTAAAAAGAGCGGGAGCTGAGAGTCAGGGTGAAGATTTATAAAGAGTGGGATCTGAGAACCAGCATGGAGATTTAAAAGGAGCAGGAGCTGAGGGTCATAGTGGAGATTTAAAAAGAGCGGGTGCTGAGAGTAAGAGCAAACATTTATAATGAGCGCAACTGAGTCAGAGTGGAGATTTATGAAGAGCAGGAGCTGAGAGAGCAGCGATTTAAAAAAGTGGGACCTCAGACTGCGAGCGGAGATTTAAAATGGGCCGGAGCTGAGAGTCAGAGCGGAGATTTAAAAAGAGCGGGAGCTGAGAGTCAGAGCGGAGATGTATAAGGAGCAAGGGCTGAGAGAGCGGAGATTTTAAAAAAAAGGATCTGAGAGAGTGCAGATTTAATAGGAGTGTGAGCGGAGAGTCAGAGCTGAGATTTAAAAAGATTGGTAGTAAGAGTCAGAGGGGGGTTGTAAAAAGAGCAGCAGCTGAGTGTCAGAGCGGAGATTCAAAAGGAGCAGGAGCTGAGCATTAGAGTGGAGATGTAAAAAGAGCAGGAGCTGAGAAAGTGGAAATTTAAAAAGAGCAGGAGCTGAGATGCTTAGCGCAGATTTAACAAGAGGGGGAGCTTAGAGTCAGAGCGGTGATTTAAAAAGAGCCCAAGGTGAGGGTCAGGGCGGAAATATAAAAAGAGGGGGAGCTGATTGTCAGAGTGGGGTTGAATAAAGTTCAGGATCTGAGAGAGCGGAGTTTGAAAAAGAGGGGGAGCTGAGCGAGTGGAGATTAAAAAAGAGCGGGAGCTGAGATGCAGACCGGTGATTTAACAAGAGCGGGAGCTCAGAGTCAATGCGGATATTTAAAAAGAGCAAGAGGTGAGAGTCAGGGTGGAGATATAAAAAGAGCGGGAGCTGAGGGTCAGGGCTGAGATTTAAAAAGAGTAGGAGCTGCGAGTCAGGGCTGAGGTTTTACAAGAGCCGGATCTGAGAATCAACACGGAGAGTTAAAAAGAGCGGGAGCTGAAGGTCAGAGCGGAGATTTATAAAAGGTGGAAATGAGAGTCAGAGTGGAGATGTATAAAGAGCGGGAGCTGAGAGAGCAGAGATTGAAAAAAGCGGGAGCTGAGAGGCAGAGCAGTGATTTAAAAAGTCCGGGAGCTGAGAATCAGCACGGAGATTTGAAAAGAGCAGGAACTGAGAGTTAGAGCGGAGATTTAAAAAGGCCATGAACTGAGTGAGAGCAGGGATTTAAAAGAGTGGGGGCTGAGAGAACAGAGATTTAAAAAGAGCGGGAGCTGAGAGTCCAAGCGGAGATTTAAAAAGAGCGGTAGCTGAGACTCAGAGCAGAGATTTAAAATGAGCAGGAGCTGAGAGTCAGAGCGGAGATTTAAAAAGGGCGGGAGCTGAGAATTAGCACGGAGATTTAAAAAGAGCGGGAGCTGAGAGTCAGGGTGAAGATTTATAAAGAGTGGGATCTGAGAATCAGCACGGAGATTTAAAAGGAGCAGGAGCTGAAGGTCATAGTGGAGATTTAAAAAGAGCGGGTGCTGAGAGTAAGAGCAAACATTTATAATGAGCGCAACTGAGTCAGAGTGGAGATTTATGAAGAGCGGGAGCTAAGAGAGCAGCGATTTAAAAAAGTGGGACCTCAGAGTGCGAGCGGAGATTTAAAAAGGGCCGGAGCTGAGAGTCAGAGCGGAGATTTAAAAAGAGCGGGAGCTGAGAGTCAGAGCGGAGATGTATAAGGAGCAAGGGCTGAGAGAGCGGAGATTTAAAAAAAAAGGATCTGAGAGAGTGGAGATTTAATAGGAGTGAGTGGAGAGTCAGAGCTGAGATTTAAAAAGATTGGTAGTAAGAGTCAGAGGGGGGTTGTAAAAAGAGCAGCAGCTGAGTGTCAGAGCGGAGATTCAAAAGGAGCAGGAGCTGAGGGTCATAGTGGAGATTTAAAAAGAGCGGGTACTGAGAGTAAGAGCAAACATTTATAATGAGCACAACTGAGTCAGAGTGGAGATTTATGAAGAGCGGGAGCTAAGAGAGCAGCGATTTAAAAAAGTGGGACCTCAGAGTGCGAGCGGAGATTTAAAATGGGCCGGAGCTGAGAATCAGAGCGGAGATTTAAAAAGAGCGGGAGCTGAGAGTCAGAGCGGAGATGTATAAGGAGCAAGGGCTGAGAGAGCGGAGATTTTTAAAAAAAGGATCTGAGAGAGTGGAGATTTAATAGGAGTGTGAGCGGAGAGTCAGAGCTGAGATTTAAAAAGATTGGTAGTAAGAGTCAGAGGGGGGTTGTAAAAAGAGCAGCAGCTGAGTGTCAGAGCGGAGATTCAAAAGGAGCAGGAGCTGAGCATTAGAGTGGAGATGTAAAAAGAGCAGGAGCTGAGAAAGCGGAAATTTAAAAAGAGCAGGAGCTGAGATGCTTAGCGCAGATTTAACAAGAGGGGGAGCTTAGAGTCAGAGCGGTGATTTAAAAAGAGCCCAAGGTGAGGGTCAGGGCAGAAATATAAAAAGAGGGGGAGCTGATTGTCAGAGTGGGGTTGAATAAAGTTCAGGATCTGAGAGAGCGGAGTTTGAAAAAGAGGGGGAGCTGAGCGAGTGGAGATTAAAAATAGCGGGAGCTGAGATGCAGACCGGTGATTTAACAAGAGCGGGAGCTCAGAGTCAATGCGGATATTTAAAAAGAACGAGAGGTGAGAGTCAGGGCGGAGATATAAAAAGAGCTGGAGCTGAGGGTCAGAGCTGAGATTTAAAAAGAGTAGGAGCTGCGCATCAGGGCTGAGGTTTTACAAGAGCCGGATCTGAGAATCAGCACGGAGAGTTAAAAAGAGCGGGAGCTGAAGGTCAGAGTGGAGATTTATAAAAGGTGGAAATGAGAGTCAGAGTGGAGATGTATAAAGAGCGGGAGCTGAGAGAGCAAAGATTGAAAAAAGCGGGAGCTGAGAGGCAGAGCAGTGATTTAAAAAGGCCGGGAGCTGAGAATCAGCATGGAGATTTAAAAAGAGCAGGAACTGAGAGTTAGAGTGGAGATTTAAAAAGGCCATGAACTGAGAGTGAGAGCAGGGATTTAAAAGAGTGGGGGCTGAGAGAACAGAGATTTAAAAAGAGCGGGTGCTGAGAGTCCGAGCGGAGATTTAAAAAGAGCGGTAGATGAGACTTAGCACGGAGATTTAAAAACAGCGGGAGCTGAGAGTCAGAGCAGAGATTGAAAAAGAGTGGAGCTGAGGATTAGCGCGGTGATGTAAAAGTAGCGGTCGCTGGCAGTCAGTGCAGCTATGTATAAAGAGCATGTGCTGAGAGAGTGGAGATTAAAAGAATGGAGATCTGAGAGAGTAGAGATTTAAAAACAGCGTGGGCGGAGAGTCAGAGCGGAGGTTTATTAAGAGCGGAACTGAGAGTCAGAGTGGAGATGTGTAAAGAGCGGGCGCTGAGAGAGTGGAGATTTAAAAAAGCGGGAGCTGAGAATCAGCATGGAGATTTAAAAAGAGCGGGAGCTGAGATGCAGAGTGGAGATTTAACAAGAGCGGGAGCTCAGAGTCAATGTGGATATTTAAAATGAGCGAGAGGTGAGAGTCATGGCAGAGATTTAAAAAGAACGGGAGCTGAGGGTTAGAGCAGAGATTTAAAAAGGGCAGGAGCTGAGAGTCAGGGCGGAGATTTATTAAGAGCGGAACTGAGAGTCAGAGTGGAGATGTATAAAGACCCGGCACTGAGAGAGCGGAGATTTAAAAAAGAGGGAGCTGAGAGGCAGAGCAGTGATTTAAAAAGGGCGGGAGCTGAGAATCAGCATGGAGATTTAAAAAGAGCAGGAGCTGATGGTCATCACGGAGATTTACAAACAGGGGGAGCTGAGAGTCAAAGCAGAGATTTATAATCAGCAGGAGCTGAGATTCCGAGTGGAGATTTGAAAAGAGGGGGAGCTGAGAGAGCGGAGATTTAAAAAGAGTGGGAACTGAGTGTCAGAGCAGAAATTTAGAAAGAGCAGGAGCTGAGAGTCAAGGTGGAGATCTATAAAGAGCAGGATCTGACAATCAGCATGGAGATAAAAGGAGAGCAGGAGCTGAGAATCAGCACGGCGGTTTAAAAAGAACGGGAGCTGAGATGCAGAGTGGAGATTTAACAAGAGTGGGAGCTCAGAGTCAATGCGGATAATTAAAATGAGCGAGAGGTGAGAGTGATGGCAGAGATTTAAACAGACTGGAACCTCAGAGTCAGAGCGGAGATGTAAACAAGGGCTGAAGCTGAGAGTGGAGCGGAGATTTAAAAAGAGTGGGAGCTGAGAGTCAGAGCGGAGATGTATAAAGAGCAGCAGCTGAGAGAGCGGAGATTTAAAAACAAAGGATATGAGAGAGTGGAGATTTAATAGGAGTGTGAGCGGAGAGTCAGCTGAGATTTAAAAAGAGCAGGAGCTAAGAATCAGAGTGGGGCTGTAAAAAGAGCGGGAGCTGAGAGTCAGAGCGGAGATTTAAAAAAAGCGGGAGCTGAGACTCAGAGCGGAGATTTAAAATGAGCAGTAGCTGAGAGTTAGAGCGGGGATTTAAAAACAGCGGGAGATGAGAGTCAGAGTGGAGATTTTAAAAGAGCAGGAGCTGAGAGTCAGAGAGGAATTGTATTAAGTGCAGGAGATGAGAGCGGAGATTTAAAAAGAGTGGGAGCTGACAGAGTGGTGATTGAAAAAGAACGGGAGCTGAGATGCATAGCGGAGTTTTAGCAAGAGCGGGAGATTAGAGTCAGAGTGGAGAATCAAAAAGGGTGCGATGTGATGGTCCGGGCAGGAATTTAAAAAGAGTGGGAGCTGAGGGGCAGAGCAGAGATTTAAAAGGAGCAAGAGCTGAGAGTCAGGGCAAAGATTTATAAAGAGCGGGATCTGAGAATCAGCACGGAGATTTAAAAAGAGCTGGAGCTGAAGATCAGAGCAGAGATTTTAAAAAAGCGGGAGCTGAGAGTCAGAGCAGAGATTTATAAAGAGCAGAACTGAGAGTCAGAGTGGAGATGTATAAATAGTGGGAGCTGAGAGAGCGGAGATTTAAAAAAGCGGAAGCTGAGAGGCAGAGCAGTGATTTAAAATTGGCGGCAGCTGAGAATCAGCATAGAGATTTAAAAACAGCGGAAGCTGATGGTCATGGCAGAGATTAACAAAGAGTGGGAGCTGAGAGTCTGAGCAGAGATTTATAACGAGTGGAACTGAGTGTCAGAGCAGAGATTTATAATCAGCAGGAGCTGAGATTCTGAGCGGAGAGTTGAAATTAGAGGGAGCTAAGAGAGCGGACATTGAAAAAGTGCTGGAGCTGTGTGTCAGTGCGGAGATTTAAAAAAAGCCAGAGCTAAGAGTCAGGGCAGAGATTTAAAAGGAATGGGAGCTGAGTGTCAGGGCAGAGATTTTAAAAGAGCAAGATCTGAGAGTAATGGCAGAGAATTAAAAGAGCAGGACATGAGGGTCAGAGCAGAGATTTAAAAAGAGTAGGGGCTGAGAGTCAGGGCGGAGATTTATAAAGAGCGAGATCTGAGAATCAGCATGGAGATTTAAAAAGAGTGGAAGCTGAGGGTCAAGGCGGAGATTTAAAAAGAGCGGGAAGGGAGAGTCAGGGCAGAGATTTATAAAGAGCGGAACTGAGAGTCAGAGCCGAGATTTATAAAGACATGGAGCTGTGATAGCGGTGATTTAAAACAGTGGGAGCTGAAACTCAGAGCAGGGATTTAAAAAGGGTGGGAGCTGAGAATCAGCATGGAGATTTAAAAAGAGCAGGAGCATTGGGTCATAGGGGAGATTTAAAAAGAGCAGAAGCTCAGAGTCAGATCAGGGATTTATAAAGAGCAGGAGCTGAGAGTCAGAGCGGAGATTTAAAAAGAGTGGGTGCGGAGGGTTACAGTGGTTACTTAAAAAGATTGGGAGCTGAGAGTTAGAGCGGAGATTTTTAAAGAGCGGGATCAGAGAGAGCGGCGACATAAAAAGAGCGTGAGCAGAGAGTTAGAGAAGAGATTTAAAAAGAGCGGGAGGTAACAGTCAGTGGGGAGATTTAAAAACAGCAGGAGCTGAGTGTCATGGCGGAGATTTAAAAAGAGCGGGAGCTGAGAATCAGAGCAGAGATTTATAAAGAGCTGAACTGAGAGTCAAAGCGGAGATTTATAAAGACCAGGAGCTGTGATAGCGGAGATTTAAAACAGTGGGAGCTGAGAGTCAGAGCAGGGATTTAAAAAGGGTGGGAGTTGAGAATCAGCATGGAGAGTTAAAAAGAGCGGGAGCAAAGGGTCATAGCGGAGATTTAAAAAGAGCAGAAGCTGAGATTCAGAGCAGAGATTTATAAAGAGCAGAACTGAGAGGCAGAGCAGGATCTGAGAGACGGAGCAGAAATTTAAAAAGGGCAGGAGCTGAGAGTCAGTGCAGAGATTTAAAAATAGCTGGACCTGAGAGTCAGAGCAGAGATTTAAAAAGAGCGGGAGCTCAGAGTCAGAGTGGAGATTTAAAAAGAGTGGGTGCTGAGGGAGAGAGCGGAGACTGAAAAAGATCAGGTTACAGCGAAGTTATAAAAAGAGCGGGACCTGAGTGGGCGGAGATTTGAAAAAGTGGTAGCTGAGAGTCAGAGCAGTGATTTATACAAGCGGGACATCAGAGTTACAGTGAAACTTTCAAATGAATGGGAGCTGAGAGAGCGGAGATGTGAAATATGTGGGAGCTGAGATTCAGAGCGAAGATTAAAAAACAGCTGGAGCTGAGAGTCAAATCGGAGATTTATAAAGAGTAGGAGCTGAGATTCAAAGCGGAGATTTGAAGAGTGGGAGCTGAGAGAGCGTAGATTTAAAGAGAGCGGGAGCTGAGGGTCAGAACAGAGATTTATAAAGAGTAGGAGCTGAGTTTCACAACGGAGATTTAAAAAGAGTGTGAGATGACAGAGCAGAGATTTAAGAAGAGTGGGGGCTTAAAGTCAGAGCGGAAATTTAAAAAGAGGAAGAGCTGAGACTCAGGGCAAGAATTAAAAGAGCAGGAGATGATGGTCAGAGCAGAGATTTAAAAAGAGCAGGAGCTGAGAATCGGCACGGGGATTTAAAAAGACTGGGAGTTGCGTGTCATGGCAGAGATTTAAAAAGAGTTGGAGCTGAGAGTCAGAGCGGAGATTTAAAAAGAGAGGGTGTGAGTGTCAGAGCGAACATTTAAAAAGAGCGGGAACTGAGAGTCAGAGCGCAGAGTTAAAATGGGTGGGAGCAGAGAGTCAGCGCTGATTTAAAAACAGCGGGAGCTGAGAGAGCATGGATTTGAAAAGAGTGGCGGCTGAGATTCAGAGAGAAGATTTAACAACAGCGGGAGCTGAGAGTCAGAGAAGAGATTTAAAAATAGCGGAAGCTGAGAGTCAAAGCAAAGATTTGAAAAGAGTGGGAGTTGAGAGAGTGTAATTTTTAAAATTGTGGGAGCGCAGAGTCAGAGCCAAGATTTAAAAAGAGAGGGAGTTGTGAGTGAGAGCGGAGATTTTTAAAGAGCGGGCACTGAGAGTTAGAGAGGAGATTTAAAAAGAGCGTAAGCAGAGGCTCAGAGTGGTGATTTTAAAAGACTGGTATCTGAGCGAGTGGTGATCTAAAAACAGCGGGAGATGAGAGTCAGAGCGGAGATTTATTAGGAGCAGGAGCTGAGATTCAAAGCGGAGATTTGAAAAGAGTGGGAGTTGAGAGAGCGGAGATTTAAACAGAGCAGGAGTTGAGGGTCAGAGTGGAGATTTAAAAACAGCAGGAGCTGAGAGTCAGAGCAGAGATTTCAAAAATAACGGGAGCTGAGAGTCAGAACGAAGACTTAAAAAAGTGGAAGCCGAGCGCTAGAGCAGAGATTTAGAAAGAGCTGGAGCTGAGACTCAGAGCAAAGATGGAAAAGTACTGGGAGCTGAGAGATCGGAGTTTTGAAAACAGCAGGAGCTGAGTTTCAGAGCAAAGATTTAAAAACAGTGGGACCTTGGAAAAATAGCGGAGTTTTGAACATAGCGGGAGCTGAGAGTCAGAGCAGAGATTTAAAAAGACCGGGATCTGAGAGTCAGAGCGGAGATATAAAAAGAGCGGGACATGAGAGTTACAGTGAAGCTTTAAAAAGAGCGGGAGCTGAGAAAGCGGAGATTTGAAAATAGCAGGAGCTGAGAAACTGATGGAAGACTTAAAAACAGTGGGAGCTGACAGTCAGAGCTGAGATTTAAAAAGAGCGGGAGCTGATAGTCAGAGTGGAGATGTTAAAAGAGTGGGAGCTTAGGGTCATAGCTGAGATTTAAAAAGAGCAGAAGCTTAGATTCTGAGCGGAGATTTAAAAAGGGCGGGTGCTGAGAGTCAGAGCAGAGATTTAAATAGAGCAGGAGCTAAGAGATAGGGCGGAGATTTATCAAGAGCAGGATCTGAGAATCAGCATGGAGATTTAAAAAGAGAGGGAGCTAAGAGTCAGAGGGGAGATTTAAAAAGAGCAGGAGCTGAGAGACAGAGCAGAGATTTATAAATAGCAGGACCTGAGAGTCAATGCGCAGATTTAAAAAGTGCGAGAGCTGAGAGTCAGAGAGCAGATTTATAAGGAGCGGGAGCTGAGAATCAGAGTGAAGATTTGAAAAGAGCGGGAGCTGAGAGAGGGTAATTTTTAAAATTGTGGGAGTGCAGAGTCAGAGCCAAGATTTTAAAAGAGCGGGAGTTGAGAGTGAGAGCGGAGATTTTTCAAGAGCGGGCACTGAGACTTAAAGAGGAGAGTTAAAAAGAGCAGGCGCAGAGGGTCAGAGAGGAGATTTTAAAAGATTGGGATCTGAGCGAGCATAGATCTAAAAACAGTGGGAGCTGAGAGTCAGAGCGGAGATTTATAAAGAGCAGGAGCTGCGATTCAAAGTGGAGATTTGAAGAGTGGGAGCTGAGAGAGCAGAGATTTAAATAGAGCAGGAGATGATGGTCAGAGCAGAGATTTAAAAAGAGCAGGAGCAGAGAGTCAGGTCGGAGATTTATAATGAGCGGGAGCTGAGAATCGGCACGGAGATTTAAAAAGACTGTGAGCTGAGTGTCATGGCGGAGAATTAAAAAGATTTGGAGCTGAGAGTCAGAGCGGAGATTGAAAAATAGCGGGTGGAGTGTCAGAGCGAAGACTTAAAAAGAGCAGGAACTGAGAGTCAGAGCGCAGACTTAAAATGGGTGGGAGCAGAGATCAGAGTGAAGATTTAAAAAGAGCGGGAGCTGAGAGAGCGGAGATTTGAAAAGGGTGGGAGCTGAGATTCAGAGCGAAGATTTAAAAACAGCAGGAGCTGAGATTCAGAGAAGAGATTTAAAAAGAGTGGGAGCCGATTTTCAGAGTGAACATTTGAAAAGAGCAGGAGCTGAGAGAGCATAATTTTTAAAATTGTGGGAGCGCAGAGTCAGAGCCAAGATTTAAAAAGAGCAGGGGTTGAGAGTGAGAGCGGAGATTTTTAAAGAGTGGGCACTGAGAGTTAGAGAGGAGATTTAAAAAGAGCGTGAGCAGAGACTCAGAGCGGAGGTTTTAAAAGACTGGGATCTGAGCGAGGGGAGATCTAAAACCAGCAGGAGCTGAGAGTCAGAGCGGAGATTTATAAAGAGCAGGAGCTGAGATTCAAAGCAGAGATTTGAAAGGAGTGGGAGCTGAGAGAGCGGAGATGTAAACAGAGCAGGAGTTGAGGGTCAGAGCAGAGATTTAAAAACAGCGGGAGCTGAGATTCAGAGCAGAGATTGCAAAAAGGCGGGAGCTGAGAGTCAGAACGGAGATTTAAAAAGGGTGGGAGCCGAGCGTTAGAGCAGAGATTTAGAAAGAGCGGGAGCTGAGACTCAGAGCGGAGATGGAAAACAGCAGGAGCTGAGTTTCAGAGCGAAGATTTAAAAACAGTGGGACCTGGGAGTCATAGCGGAGTTTTGACATCGCGGGAGCTGAGAGTCAGAGCAGAGATTGCAAAAGTGAGGGTACTGACTGTCAGACTGAAGGTTCAAAAAGAGCGGGAGGTGAGAGTCAGAGCGGAGATTTTAAAAGACCGCGAGCTGAGAGTCTGAGAGGAGATTTAAAAATAGTGGGAGCTGAGCATTAGAGTGGAGATTTAGAAAGAGCGGGAGCTGAGAATCAGAGTGGAGAAGTAAAAAGACCGGGAGCTGAGAGTCAAAGCGGAGATTAAAAAGAGCGGGACATGAGAGTTACAGGGAAGCTTTAAGAAGAGCGGGAGCTGAGAGAGCGGAGATTTGAAAAGAGCGGGAACTGAGAACCTGATGGAAAACTTAAAAACAGGGGGAGCTGATAGTCGGAGCTGAGATTTAAAGAGAGCGGGAGCTGATAGTCAGATTAGAGATTTAAAAAGAGCGGGAATATAGGGTCATAGATGAGATTTAAAAAGAGCAGAAGCTTAGATTCTGAGCATAGATTTAAAAAGAGCAGGAGATGAGGATCAGAGCAGCGATTTAATAAGAGTTGGTGCGGAGGGTTAGAGTGTCGATTTAAAAAGAGTGGGAGCTGAGAGTTAGAGCCGACATTTATAAAAAGTGGGATCTGAGAAAGCGGAGATGTAAAAAGAGCGTGAGCTGATAGTCTGAGCAGAGATTTGTAAAGAGCAGAACTGAAAGTCAGAGCGGAGAAATTGTAAAGAAAGGGACCTGTGATAGCGGAGATTTTAAAAAGTGGGAGCTGAGAGTCAGAGCAGAGATTTATAAAGAGCAGAACAGAGAATCAGAGCAGAGATTTTTAAATAGTGGGACCTGAGAGCCAGAGCGAAGGTTTAAAAAGAGCGGGAGCTGAGAGTAAGAGCGCAGATTTATAAAGAGCGCGAGCTGAGTGTCAGAGCGGAATTTTAAAAAGGGTGGGAGCTGAGCATTAGAGCGGAGATTTGGAAAGAGCAGGAGTTGAGAGTCAGAGCGCATATGTAAAAAGACCAGGAGCTGAGAGTCAGAGCGGAGATTTAAAAAGAGCGTGACATGAGAGTTACAGCGAAGCTTTAAAAAGAGCGGGAGCTGAGAGAGCGGAGATTTGAAAAGAGTGGGAGCTGAGAACCTGATGGAAGACATATAAACAGGGGGTGTTGACAATCGGAGTGAAGATTTAATGAGAGCGAGAGCTGATAGTCAGAGTGGAGATTTAAAAGAGCGGGAGCTTATGGTCATAGCTGAGATTTAAAAAGAGCAGAAGCTGAGATTCTGAGCGGAGATTTAAAATGGGCGGGAGCTAGCATTAGAGCGGAGATTTAGAAAGAGCGGGAGCTGAGAGTCAGAGCAGATAACGAAAAAGACTGGGAGCTGAGAGTCAGAGCAGAGATTTAAAAAGAGCGGGACATGAGAGTTACAGCGAAGCTTTAAAAAGAGCGGGAGCTGAGAGGGCAGAGATTTGAAAAGAGCGGGAGCTGAGAACCTGATGGAAGACTTAAAAACAGGGGGAACTTACAGTCGGAGCTCAGATTTAAAGAGAGTGGGAGCTGAAAGTAAGAGTGGAGATTTAAAAAGAGCGGGAGCTTAGGGACAATACTGAGATTTAAAAAGAGCAGAAGCTTAGATTCTGAGCGGAGATTTAAAAAGAGCGGGAGCTGAGTGTCAAAGCAGAGATTTAAATAGAGCAGGAGCTAAGAGTCAGGGCGGAGATTCATAAAGAGCAGGATCTGAGAATCAGCATGGAGATTTAAAAAGAGCGGGAGCTAAGAGTCAGAGGGGAGATTTAAAAAGAGCGGGAGCTGAGGACAGAGCAGAGATTTATAAATAGCGGGACCTGAGAGTCAGTGCGAACATTTGAATAGAGCGGGAGCTGAGAGAGGGTAATTTTTAAAATTGTTGGAGTGCAGAGACAGAGCCAAGATTTATAAAGAGCGGGAGTTGAGAGTGAGAGCGGAGATTTTTAAAGAGCGGGCACTGAGAGTTAGAGAGGAGAGTTAAAAAGAGTAGGAGCAGATGGTCAGAGCAGAGATTTTAAAAGACTGGGATCTGAGCGAGCGTAGATCTAAAAACAGCGGGAGTTGTGAGTCAGAGCGGAGATTTATAAAGAGTAGGAGCTGAGATTCAAAGCGGAGATTTGAAGATTGGGAGCTGAGAGAGCGGAGATTTAAAGAGAGCGGGAGCTGAGGGTCAGAGCAGAGATTCATAAAGAGTAGGAGCTGAGTTTCAGAACGGAGATTTTAAAAGAGTGGGAGCTGACAGAGCAGAGGTTTAAGAAGTGTGGGATCTTAGTGTCAGAGCAGAAATTTAAAAGAGGAATATCTGAGATTCAGGGCAAGAATTAAAAGAGCAGGAGATGATGGTCAGAGCAGAGATTTTAAAGGAGCAGGAGCTGAGAGTCAGGGCGGAGATTTATAAAGAGTGGGATCAGAATCGGCACAGAGATTTAAAAAGACTGCAAGCTGTGTGTCATGGCGGAGATTTAAAAAGAGTTGGAGCTGAGAGTCAGAGCAGAGATGTGAAAATAGCGGGAGCTGAGAGTCAGAGCGGAGATTGAAAAATAGCGGGTGCTGAGTGTCAGAGTGAAGATTTAAAAAGAGCGGGAACTGAGAGTCAGAGCGCAGATGTAAAACGGGTGGGAGCAGAGAGTCAGAGCGCTGAGTTAAAAAGAGCGTGAGCTGAGAGAGCATAGATTTGAAACGAGTGGGAGCTGAGATTCAGAGCGAAGATTTAAAAACAGCGGGAGCTAAGAGTCAGAGAAGAGATTTAAAAAGAGCGGGAGCCGAGTTTCAGAGTGAAGATTTGAAAAGAGCGGGAGCTGAGAGAGCGTAATTTTTAAAATTGTGGGAGCGCAGAGTCAGAGCCAAGATTTAAAACGAGCAGGAGTTGAGAGTAAGAGCGGAGATTTTTAAAGAGCGGGCACTGAGAGTTAGGAGATTTAAAAAGAGTGTGAGCAGAGGCTCAGAGCGGAGATTTTAAAAGACTGGGATCTGTGTGAGTGGAGATCTAAAAACAGCCGGAGCTGAGAGTCAGAGCATAGATTTATAAAGAGCAGGGGCTGAGATTCAAATCGGAGATTTGAAAAGAGTGGGAGCTGAGAGGGCGGAGATTAAACAGAGCGGGATTTGACGGTCAGAGTGGAGATTTAAAACAGCTGGAGCTGAGATTCAAGCAGAGATTTCAAAAAAGCGGGAGCTGAGAGTCAGAACGGAGATTTAAAAATGCTGGGAGCTGAGCGTTAGAGCAGAGATTTAGAAAGAGCAGGACCTGAGACTCAGAGCGGTGATGGAAAAATAGCGGGAGCTGAGAGATCAGAGTTTTGAACATAGCTGGAGCTGAGAGTCAGAGCAGCGATTGAAAAAGTGCGGGAGCTGATTGTCAGAGTGAAGGTTTAAAAAAAGCAGGAGCTCTGAGTCAGAGCGGGAGCTGAGAGAGTGTGGATTTGAAAAGAGTGGGAGCTGAAATTCAGAGTGAAGAGTTAAAAACAGCAGGAGCTGAGAGTCAGAGAAGTTATTTTAAAAGAGCGGGAGCTGAGAGATCGGAGTTTTGGAAACAGCGGGAGCTGAGATTCAGAGCGAAGATTTAAAAACAGTGGGATGTGGGAGTCATAGCGGAGATTTGAAAATAGTGGGAGCTGAGTGTCAGAGTGAAGATTTAAAAAGAGCAGGAGCTGAGATTCAGAGCGGAGATTTAAAAAGACCGGGAGCTGAGTTGCAGCAGAGATTGAAAAATAGCAGGTGCTGAGTGTCAGATCGGATATTTAAAAAGGGTGGGAGCTGAGCATTAGAGTGGAGATTTAGAAAGAGCCGGAGCTGAGAGTCAAAGCGGAGATGTTAAAAGACTGGGAGCTGAGAGTCAGAGCAGAGATTTATAAAGAGCGGGACATGAGAGTTACAGCGAAGCTTTAAAAAGAGCGGGAGCTGAGAGACCGGAGATTTGAAAAGAGTGGGAGCTGAGTACCTGATGGAAAACTTAAAAATATGGGGAGCTGACAGTCGGAGCTGAGATTTTAAGAGAACGGGAGCTGATCGTCAGAGTGGAGATTTAAAAAGAAGGGGAGCATAGGGTCATAGCTGAGATTTAAAAACAGCAGAAGCTGAGATTCTGAGCGGAGATTTAAAAAGTGCGGGAGCTGAGAGTCAGAGCAGAGATTTAAATAGAGCAGGAGCTAAGAGTCAGGGCGGAGATTTATAAAGAGCAGGATATGAGAACCAGCATGGAGATTTAAAAAGAGCGGGATCTAAGAATCAGAGCACAGATGTATTATGAGCAGGAGCTGAGAGTCAGAGCGAAATTTGAATAGAGCGGGAGCTGAGAGAGGGTAATTTTTAAATTGTGGGAGTGCAGTGTTAAACCAAGAGTTGAAAAGAATAGGAGCAGAGGGTCAGAGCGGAGATTTTAAAAGACTGGTATCTAGGCGAGCGTAGATCTAAAAACAGCCGGAGCTGAGAGTCAGAGCGGAGGTTTATAAAGAGTAGGAGCTGAGATTCAAAGAGGAGATTTGAAGAGTGGGAGCTGAGAAAGCGGAGATTTAAACAGAGCGGAAGCTGAGGGTCAGAGCAGAGATTTCTAAAGAGGAGGAGCTGAGTTTCAGAACAGAGATTTAAAAAGAGTGGGAGCTGACAGAGCAAAAAATTTAAAAGAGCGGGATCTGAGAGAGCAGGAGATATAAAAAGAGAGTGAGCGGAGATTCAGAGCGGAGATTTAAAAAGAGCGGGAGCTAAGAGCCAGAGCGAAGGTTTAAAAAGTGCGGGAGCTGACAGTCAGAGCACAGATTTATAAAGAGCATGAGCTGAGAGTCAGAGTGGAATTTTAAAAAGAGTGGGATTTAAGCATTAGAGCGGAGATTTGGAAAGACCGTGAAATGAGAGTCAAAGTGCATATGTAAAAAGACCAGAAGCTGAGAGTCAGAGTGGAGATTTAAAAAGAGCATGACATGAGAGTTACAGCGAAGTTTTAAAAAAAGCATGGGGCTGAGAGAGCGGAGATTTGAAAAGAGTGGGAGCTGAGAACCTGATCGAAGACTTATAAACAGGGGGTGCTGACAATCGGAGTGAAGATTTAAAGAGAGTGAGAGCTGATAGTCAGAGTGGAGATTTAAAAAGAGCTGGAGCTTAGGGTCATAGCTGAGATTTAAAAAGAGCAGAAGCTGAGATTCTGAGCGGAGATTTAAAATGGGCGGGAGCTAGCATTAGAGCGGAGATTTAGAAAGAGCGGGGGCTGAGAGTCAGAGCGGATAACGAAAATGACTGGGAGCTGAGAGTCAGAGCAGAGATATAAAAAGAGCGGGACATGAGAGTTACAGCGAAGCTTTAAAAAGAGCGGGAGCTGAAAGGGCAGAGATTTGAAAAGAGCGGGAGCTGAGAACCTGATGGAAGACTTAAAAACAGGGGGAACTGACAGTCGGAGCTGAGATTTAAAGAGAGCGGGAGCTGAAAGTCAGAGTGGAGATTTAAAAAGAGCGGGAGCTTAGGGCCAATACTGAGATTTAAAAAGAGCAGAAGCTTAGATTCTGAGCGGAGATTTAAAAAGAGCGGGAGCTGAGAGTCAGAGCAGAGATTTAAATAGAGCAGGAGCTAAGAGTCAGGGCGGAGATTTAAAAAGAGTGGGAGCTGAGAGTCAGAGGGGAGATTTAAAAAGAGTGGGAGCTGAGGGTCAGAGCAGACATTTCTAAAGAGTAGGAGCTGAGATTCAGAACAGAGATTTAAAAAGAGTTGCAGCTGACAGAGCAAAGATTTTAAAAGAGGGGGATCTGAGAGAGCAGGAGATATAAAAAGAGAGTGAGCGGAGAGTCAGAGCGGATGTTTAAAAAGAGTGGGAGATAAGAGTCAGAGGGCAGATTTAAATACTGCAGGAGCTGAGAGTCAGAGCAGAGATTTAAATAGAGCAGGAGCTAAGAGTCAGGGCGGAGATTCATAAAGAGCAGGATCTGAGAATCAGCATGGAGATTTAAAAAGAGCGGGAGCTAAGAGTCAGAGGGGAGATTTAAAAAGAGTGGGAGCTCAGAGTCAGAGGGGAGATTTAAAAAGAGCGGGAGCTGAGGGTCAGAGCATACATTTCTAAAGAGTAGGAGCTGAGATTCAGAACAGAGATTTAAAAAGAGTTGCAGCTGACAGAGCAAAGATTTTAAAAGAGAGGGATCTGAGAGAGCAGGAGATATAAAAAGAGAGTGAGCGGAGAGTCAGAGCGGATGTTTAAAAAGAGTGGGAGATAAGAGTCAGAGGGCAGATTTAAAAACGGCAGGAGCAGAGAGTCAGAGCGGAGATTTAAAAAGTGTGGGAGCTGAGAGTCAGTGCAGAGATTTATAAACAGCGTGATCTGAGAGTCAGAGCAGAGATTTAAAAAGAGCATGAGGTCAGAGTCAGAGCAGAGATTTAGAAATAGCGGGAGCTGAGGGACAGAGCGGCCATTTCTAAAGAGCTCTGAGTTTCAGAACAGAGATTTAAAAAGAGTGGGAGCTGACAGAGCAAAGATTTTAAATGAGCTGGATCTGAGAGAGCAGGAGATATAAAAAGAGAGAGAGCGGAGAGTCAGAGCGGAGATTTAAAAAGAGCGGGAGCTAAGAGTCAGAGGGCAGATTTAAAAGCTGCAGGAGCTGAGAGTCAGAGCGGAGATATAAAAAGTGCGGGAGCTGAGAGTCAGTGCAGAGATTGATAAATAACGGGATCTGAGACTCAGAGCAGAGATTTAAAAAGAGCATGAGGTCAGAGTCAGAGCAGAGATTTAGAAATAGCGGGAGCTGAGGGACAGAGCGGAGATTTAAAAAGGTCAGGCGATGAGGGTTACAGTGAATTTTTAAAAAGAGCGGGAACTGAGAGAGCGGAGATTTGAAAAAAGTGGGATCTGCAAGTCGGAGCGGTGATTTATAAAAGCGGGACATGAGAGTTACAGCAAAGCTTTCAAATGAGCAGGAGCTGAGAGAGCGGAGATTTGAAAAGAGTGTGATCCGAGAGTGAGAGCGAAGATTTAAAAACAGCAGGAGCTGAGAGTCAGAGCAGAGATTTACAAAAGCTGGAGCTGAGAGACGGAACGGAGATTTAAAAAGTGCGGGAGCTGAGCATTCGAGCAGAGATTTAGAAAGAGCCGGAACTGAGAGAGCAGAGTTTTGAAAAGAGCGGGAGCTGAGATTCAGAACGAAGATTTAAAGACAGTGGCACCTGGGAGTCATAGTGGAAATTTGAACATAGCGGTAGCTGAGAGTAAGAGCTGAGATTGAAAAAGAGGAGGTGCTGAGTGTCAGATTGAAGGTTTAAATAGAGCGGGAGCTGAGAATCAAAGCGCAGATTTTAAAAAAAAAAGCGGGAGGTGAGAGTTTCAACGAAGTTTTAAAAAGAGCGGGAGCTGAGAGTCAGAGCAAAGATTTACAAACAGTGGGAGCTGAGAGTCAGAGCAGAGATTTAAAAAGAGCAGGAGCTGAGTGTTAGAGCAGAGATTTAGAAAGAGCGGGAGCTGAGAGTCAGAGCGGAGATATAAAAAGATCGGGAGCTGAGAGTCAGAGCAGAGACTGAAAAAGAGCGGCAGCTGAGAGTCAGAGCGGAGAATTAAAAAGAGCAGGAACTGGGAGTCAGAGCGTACATTTATAAAGCTCAGGAGATGAGAGTTAGAGCGAAGCTTTAAAAAAAAGAGCTGAGAGCGGATATTTGAAAAAAGCGGGAGCTGCCAGTCAGAGTAAAGATGTAAAAACAGCGGGAGCTGGGAGCCAGAGCAGAGATTTAAAAATCCTGGGAGCTGAGAGTTAGTTTGGAGAATTAAAAAGAGCAGGAGCTGTGCGTCAGAGCAGAGAATTAAAAACAGTGGGTTTTGAGGGTTAGAATAGAGACTTGAAAATAGCGGGATCTGAGAGAGCAGAGATTTTAAAAAAGTGGGATCTGCGAGTTGGAGCGATGATTTATAAAAGCAGGACATGAGAGTTACAGCAAAGCTTTCAAATGAGCAGGAGCTGAGAGAGCGGAGATTTGAAAAGAGCGTGATCCGAGAGTGGGAGCGAAGATTTTAAAACTGCGGGAGCTGAGAGTCAGAGCTGAGATTTTAAAAAAAGAAGGAGCTGAGAGAGAGAACGGAGATTTAAAAAGGGCGGGAGCTGAGCATTAGAGCAGAGATTTAGAAAGAGCCGGAACTGACAGAGCAGAGATTTGAATAGAGCGGGAGCTGAGATTCAGAACAAAGATTTAAAAACAGTGGTACCTGGGAGCCATAGTGGAAATTTGAACATAGCGGTAGCTGAGAGTAAGAGCTGAGATTGAAAAAAAGCGGAGGCTGAATGTCAGATTGAAGGTTTAAATAGAGCGGGAGCTTAGAATCAGAGTGCAGATTTTAAAAAAAGCGGGAGGTGAGAGTTTCAACAAAGTTTTAAAAAGAGCTGGAGCTGAGAGTCAGAGCAAAGATTTAAAAAGAGTGGGAGCTGAGTGTTAGAGCAGAGATTTAGAAAGAGCGGGAGCTGAGATTCAGAGCGGAGATGTAAATTGACCGGGAGCTGAGAGTCAGAGCGGAGATTGAAAAAGAGCGGGAGCTCAGAGTCAGTGCGGAGATTTAAAAAGAGCAGGAACTGGGAGTCAGAGCGAACATTTAAAAACCTCAGGAGATGATAGTTAGAGCGAAGCTTTAAAAAAAAAGGGAGCTGAGAGCGGAGATTTGAAAAAAGCAGGAGCTGTCAGTCAGAGTGAAGATGTAAAAACTGCGGGAGCTGGGAGCCAGAGTGGAGATTTAAAAATCGTGGGAGCTGAGAGTTAGTTTGGAGAATTTAAAAGATCCGGAGCTGAGCGTCAGAGCAGAGAATTAAAAACAATGGGTTTTGAGGGTTAGAATAGAGATTTGAAAAGAGCAGGATCTGAAAGGGCAGAGATTTTAAAAGAGCATGAGCGGAGAGTCAGAGTGGAGATTTAAGAAGAGCGGGAGCTAAGAGTCAGACGGGAGATTTTAAAAAGCGGGAGCTGTGAGACAGAGCGGAGATTTAAAAAGGGTGGGAACTGAGAATCAGCACGGAGATATATAAAGACCGTGAGCTGAGAGTTCAGAGATTTAAAACGCACAAGCTGAGAGGCAGAGGGGAGGTTGAAAGGGGCGGGAGCTGGGAGTCGGGGCAGAGATTTATACATTTCAGGAGCTGAGTGTCAGAGCAGAGATTTAAAAAGAGCTGGAGCACAGAGTCAGAGCGCAGATTTTGAAATAGCAGGAGATGAGGGACAGAGCGGAGATTTAAAAGGATAAGGAGATGAGAGTTACAGTGAAGTTTTAAAAAGAGCGGGACCTGAGAGAGCGGAGATTTGAAAAAAGTGGGATCTGCGAGTCGGAGCGGTGACTTATAAAAGTGGGACATGAGAGTTACAGCAAAGCTTTCAAATGAGCAGGAGCTGAGAGACCGGAGATTTGAAAAGAGCGTGATCCGAGAGTGAGAGTGAAGATTTAAAAACAGCGGGAGCTGAGAGTCAGAGCAGAGGTTTAAAAAAAGCTGGAGCTGAGAGAAAGAACGGAGATTTAAAAAGGGAGGGAGCTGAGCATTAGAGCAGAGATTTAGAAAGAGCCCGAACTGAGAGAGCAGAGATTTGAATAGAGCGGGAGCTGAGATTCAGAACAAAGTTGTAAAAACAGTGGCACCTGGGAGCCATAGTGGAAATTTGAACATAGCGGTAGCTGAGAGAAAGAGCTGACATTGAAAAAGAGCGGGTGCTGAGTGTCAGAGTGAAGGTTTAAATAGAGCAGGAGCTTAGAATCAGAGCGCAGATTTAAACAGAAGAGCGGGAGCTGAGAGTCAGAGGATAGATTTACCAACAGTGGGAGCTGAGAGTCAGAGCAGAGATTTAAAAAGAGCAGGAGCTGAGTGTTAGAGCAGAGATTTAGAAAGAGCGGGAGCTGAGAGTCAGAGCGGAGATGTAAAAAGACTGGGAGCTGAGAGTCAGAGCGGAGATTGGAAAAGAGCGGCAGCTCAGAGTAAGAGCGGAGAATTAAAAAGAGCAGGAACAGGGAGTCAGAGCGAACATTTAAAAAGCTCAGGAGATGAGAGTTAGAGCGAAGCTTTAAAAAAAAAGGAGCTGAGAGCGGCGATTTGAAAATAGCGGGAGCTGCCAGTCAGAGTGAAGATATAAAAACAGCGGGAGCTGGAAGCCAGTGCGGAGATTTAAAAATCGTGGGAGCTGAGAGTTAGTTTGGAGAATTAAAAAGAGCAGGAGCTGAGCGTCAGAGCAGAGATTTAAAAACAGTGGATTTTGAGGGTTAGAGTAGAGATTTGAAAAGAGCGGGATCTGAGAGAGCAGAGATTTTAAAAGAGCATGAGCGGAGAGTCAGAGTGGAGATTTAAGAAGAGCGGGAGCTAAGAGTCAGACGGGAGATTTTAAAAAGCGGGAGCTGTGAGACAGAGCGGAGATTTAAAAAGGGTGGGAACTGAGAATCAGCACGGCGATATATAAAGACCGTGAGCTGAGAGAGCAGAAATTTAAAAAGCACAAGCTGAGAGGCAGAGCGGAGGTTGAAAGGGGTGGGAGCTGGGAGTCGGGGCAGAGATTTATACATTTCAGGAGCTGTGTGTGAGAGCGGAGATTTAAAAAGAGCGGGAACTCAGAGTCAGTGCGGAGATTTAGAAATAGCGGTAGCTGAGGGACAGAGCGGAGATTTAAGAAGATCAGGAGATGAGAGTTAAAGTGAAGTTTTTAAAAGAGCGGGACCTGAGAGAGCGGAGAAATGAAAAAAGTGGGATCTGCGAGTCGGAGCGGTGATTTACAAAAGCAGCACATGAGAGTTACAGCAAAGCTTTCAAATGAGCAGGAGCTGAGAGAGCGGAGATTTGAAAAGAGCCTGATCTGACAGTGAGAGCGAAGATTTAAAAACAGCGGGAGCTGAGAGTCAGAGCTGAGTTTTAAAAAAAGCAGGAGCTGAGAGGGAGAACGGAGATGTAAAAAGGCCGGAGCTGAGCATTAGAGCAGAGATTTAGAAAGAGCCGGAACTGAGAGAGCAGAGTTTTGAAAAGAGCGGGAG